>NC_090652.1:217261913-217577572 GCF_040937935.1 Hyperolius riggenbachi
AGAACTAGTACATTGTGTACCCATCATTTTATCACCATGCCACAGGTAAGTTACGGTACGCTTTAGGGAAACAATGGCCTCCAAATGCAGGTTGTGCTTGGGAAAAAGAGATATACCTACATGTGCTATTTTGGTATTGTTAAGTGCTTTCTTTAAATGGACTCAGGCACTTCTTTATTCTCTTAGGACTGAAATTGTATTGTCATAGAACATTTTAGCTGTCTGTGCATTCCATCTAGATATAAAAGCAATGAGTCATAGCTGAGATGTGGCGACCTATTGAAATGTTCAGCTGGATGTTCTTCTTCACCCATGAGTTTTAAAAAGTTCTAAATCAACATATAACAGTTAACATTTCTAAATAAGAACTTGGGGGCAGACAAATGTATAAGAAATATAAAACAAATCTTATTGCTTTATTAATTAACCAATGGTTCTACAAACATTTAAATTATTATAGCATGACACCTAATTTGTAAACTCCCTAAAAGGTTCTGCCCATCCCTCCCCCCCCCTTCCTTCGTCACTGTTTCAAGCTTTGGCCACAGCTGAACATATATGAGCAACGGCACCCTCAAAAATAAAACATACGCCATATTCATTGTTTTTCAATGCCCCGTGCAAGCTGCATGTCCACCAACGTATTTTCTTTCAATAGCGTATCTATACTGAACACATATAATGCTAGAATAATGATGCATGCCTCATAGCATTCTAGAACAATTGCATGTAGTCTATATGCACCCGTTTACATTATGTTAGAGATCTGTGCAAATATTTCATAGACATGGAGCACCAGTAGTCAGTAGACATAACTTTGATTGAGTGATGCAAGTGATGATCACAAACAGAATAGCAGGTCCCAGCATAGAACAAAAATCACACAGGAGTTTGTTGTCAATATTTACTGTATAGGTAAGGTCTCAGTACATCCAAATGTTCAATAACTAGTTGTGTCTCCCATATGATTGCGACCCAATCGCAGTCACATATCAATGTTCTATATGCTGGGGATTTACCCAATAATCAAGGATTGCACAAAACTAGCCGCTGTACTGTGGCTTCTAAATGGTATCTGTATAATAACAGTCCCACTGCTGTTATCTAATAATGGAGACTAATACAACATTCTGGTAATTAAAAGTGCTGTACTGGTTATATCCAAGTCCTAGGTGCATAGGCTGCCACTGCAAGCATTAGGATTGTGTGATTGACATAAGTCCAAAAAACAGAGGGTAGCTATATACTTATCTGGCTGTGATCATCAGGCTGACTGGGGCCCAGTGCCATTATAGATGAAAGGAGCTAACTGCTTTCGCCGGTTACACTGGCATCGTCAGGGCAAAGCGTTTTTCCATAAACTTCTATTCCAAGAATAGCATTTCTAAATGTTTGTTTTTTAAATTGGTTCCGCTAAGCAGCTTAACCTCTTCCTTCGTTGTATGGTTTATGGCAAAACAGTTCATGTTAGACTTTGTAAGATCTATCACACTATATGCTTTGCGCATTTCAGAAATGTACATAGTTTGTGATACGCAAAAACATCAGCGGTGTACAGACAGGGCAGTTTCTAGGCTAAATTGCACCCAGGGCGAGGGTGTAAAAATTGCGCACCCCCTCCGCCAACACCCCCCCCCCCCCCCCTCGTGTACTCACGAACCCTTACTCTTTAGGGTCAGTCACACAGCCTTAGGTCACAAGTAGATCTGCCTACTTATTAGTGACCAGCCGATCAACCAGGAAGAAGCAGGGACCAGGAAAACACACAGGTAAAGAGAGCCCGGGTAGCTGACTCCTCCACGGGCACCTTGCACTAACACAGTACATGATTCCTGCTTCCAGTCCTACTGCCTCTTATTTTGAATATCAGGAGGATATGCTCCAGCATACAAAGAGCATATACCACAGTCCAGAAGTACAGAAGGCTGGGCACAATCCCCATCATAATTACAGTTCACTGAACAACAGACAAGGCATTCACATATGAAAGTAGGTGTGCTGAATGTCCAGCAGTGCTACAGGGATAAGCTGCACAGCTAGTTCACATCATATAAGCACCCCGCAGGACATAAAGCAGCGGTTAGCTTATCCACATATCACTCTCCTGCCTTGACATCCAGCTTACCTACTTTCACATGTGAGTACTGTATCTGGTAGCCAAATTAAGCCAATGAACTGTATTTTTGATGTGGATTGTGCCCAGCCTTCTGTACTTCTCTGGACTGTGACACTCTTGTAGTGTGACAATGGCAACTTTTTATGTTGACCTACATGTCATGAAAGTGCCAGGAACCAAAGGAACTATGGCCTTTCACGTGCACCTGTATTCATTCAGCTGCTGTATGCATGAGAGGTAGTGATGTCGCGAACCTCCGAATTTCGGTTCGCGAACCCTGTTCGCAAACCTCCGCGGAAAGTTCGGTTCGCGAAAAAGTTCGCGAACCGCAATAGACTTCAATGGGGAAGCAAACTTAAAAATTTAAAAAAAATTCTACTGGCTGGAAAAAGGATATAAAACATATTTCAAGAGATCTAATACCTGGAGGAACACCCTCCACCCTCCTCCTTTTCTACCCTTCTACCTATTCCCTCCTCCCTCAGGAGGGTCTCATCTGTCAGGGAATTCCAGTACTTCAAAAGCCAGCTTACATACCGTCTCAGTGTATGGTAGGTAACTAACATATCCATTATACCACCAACACTACTAGCTGAAGCTAGCCTAGCATCTTCCATTTATGCTCAATCCAAGAGAAAAATTAGACAAGACAAATAACATATATATCACACTCTTCTCCTGGCGGACTCAAAGCGCCAGAGCTGCAGCCACTAGGGCACGCTCTATAGGCAGTAGCAGGAAGACTTGCCTAAGGTCTCCTACTGAATAGGTGCTGGCTTACTGAACAGACAGAGCCAAGATTTGAACTCTGGTCTCCTGTGTCAGAGGCAGAGCCCTTAACCATCACACTATCCAGCCACTGCTTAAGGATTTGTAGCCAGGCATGGCCTTGCCTTTTGTGTTCAACAGTTGTCAAGAGAATAATTAGACAGGACAAATAGCATTTATATTGCACTTTTCTCCTGGCGAACTCAAAGCACCAGAGCTGCAGCCACTAGGGCACGCTCCATAGGCAGTAGCAGTGTTAGGAAGACTTGCCTAAGGTCTCCTACTGAATAGGTGCTGGCTTACTGAACAGACAGAGCCGAGATTCAAACCCTGGTCTCCTGTGTCAGTGGCATAGCCCTTAACCATTACACCATCCAGCCACTCCTTAAGGATTTGTAGCCAAGCATGGCCTTGCCTTTTGTGTTCAACAGTTGTCCAAAGAGAAACCCAGATAGCCAGGTAGATTCATCTCTCTCTCTCTCTCTCTCTCTCTCTCTCTCTCTCTCTCTCTCTCTCTCTCTCTCTCTCCTTCTCTCTAGTAGGGATGGTCACCGCTTTCCGCGGAATTGTATTTTTGAGCATAAATGGATTGAGCATAAATGGTACATGCTAGGCTGGCTTCAGCATGTAGTGTTGGTGGCACTGTACCACCAACACTACATGCTGAAGCCAGCCTAGCATGTACCATTTATGCTCAATCCATTTATGCTCAAAAATACAATTCCGCGGAAAGCGGTGACCATCCCTACTAGAGAGAAAGAGAGATGAATCTACCTGGCTATCTGAGGTTCTCTTTGGACAACAGTTGTACACAAAAGGCAAGGCCATGCCTGGCTACAAATCCTTAAAGAGACTCCGTAACAAAAATTGCATCCTGTTTTTTATCATCCTATATGTTCCAAAAGCTATTCTAATGTGTTCTGGCTAACTGCAGCACTTTCTACTATGACAGTCTCTGTAATAAATCAATGTATCTTTCCCCTGTCAGACTTGTCGGCCTGTGTCTGGAAGGCTGCCAAGTTCTTCAGTGTTGTGGTTCTGCTATGAACTCACCCTTTCTGGCCCCTCTATGCACACTGCCTGTGTGTTATTTAGATAAGAGAGAAGAGAGAAGCTGCTCTAATCAGCTGGATAAATCGTCCTCTGAGCTGGCTGGGCTTTCACATACTGAGGAATTACAAACAAGGGCAAAGCTGTTTGCAGGAAGAAAAATGCAGCCTGAAACTTCAGTGCATGGGGGAAAGAAACACACAAATGATCTCTTGAGATTCAAAAGGAATGCTGTATACAGCCTGCTTATGTATGGATGTATTTTCTATGTGTGGACATACTGTACATCAACCTACTTCCTGTTTTGGTGGCCATTTTGTTTGTTTACAAACAAACTTTTTAAAACTGTTTTTAAGCACTTTTAATGCGGCGGGGAGTGGCGAAATTGTGACAGAGGGTAATAGGAGATGTCCCCTAACGCACTGGTATGTTTACTTTTGAGCGATTTTAACAATACAGATTCTCTTTAAGCAGTGGCTGGATGGTGTAATGGTTAAGGGCTCTGCCTCTGACACAGGAGACCAGGGTTCGAATCTCGGCTCTGTCTGTTCAGTAAGCCAGCACCTATTCAGTAGGAGACCTTAGGCAAGTCTTACTGCTACTGCCTATAGAGTGTGCCCTAGTGGCTGCAGCTCTGGCTCTTTGAGTCTGCCAGGAGAAAAGCGTGATATAAATGTTATTTGTCTTGTCTACTTTATCTTTTGGATTGAGCATAAATGGTACATGCTAGGCTAGCTTCAGCTAGCAGTGTTGGTGGTATAATGGATATGTTAGTTACCTACCATACACTGAGACCTGGGTTCAATTCCCAGCCACGGTATGTAAGCTGGCTTTTGAAATACTGGAATTCCCTGGCAGATGAGACCCTCCTCCCTCCGGTAATAGAGAGGAGGGAATAGGTAGAAGGGTGGAGGGAGCATGAGGCTAATTAAACTCTCCCTAGCAGAGTGTGTGTAGCAGCTGTGTCCCTTAACTAATTAGTATAGGCAGACGAGTGAGTCAAACGGATCAAGGAACTTGCCTTTTATAAGGGGGGGGGGGGGGGGCTCCAGGAGTGAGTGCAGTCTGATTGGCAACAATGTGCCTGCTGACTGTGATGTAGAGGGTCAAAGTTCGGCTCAATAGAGCATTATGGGGCGAATCGAACTTCTGGGAAAGTTCGCCTTTGGCAGGCGAACGCGAACCACCGAAGTTCGCCGGGAACCGTTCACCGGCGAACCGTTCGGGACATCTCTAATGAGAGGTGCAAAGCTCACTTCAAATTTGTTAAGTGCCTTCAACTTCTCCACTGCAAGGATATTTAGCGTTCATTCATTGTCAACACAAATCGTCTTTTACGGCAATACTTTTCTCTTAATCTCTAACACTCTAACACTAACTAGGGGTGGTCGGATTCCAATGCACTTTGCGCTTTCTGATAAGTGTCTTTCCGAATTCCACGGAAATCTGAGTTTACTACTCTGATTTCCACATAATGTTATTTTTTTTGGTCAAAGTTAATCGTAAAAAAAAAAAAGTGAAATCCGCTATATTTTTTTTTTTTTTTTTTAATGAATGCATGCTATTATGTGGCATTTCTGATTGACAACCTTGGTAAACTTCTGAATGCTTTGATTAGCCTAATACTTCCAAAGCCTTCTGATTGTCCTAAAATTTCTGTGGCAATCCGATTTCTGTGGAACAATCTGCATTCTCTGATTGATCTAAAATTTCTGTGGTAATTCGATTTCCACAGAAAAATTCTGCATTATAGGATTGGTCCGATGCTTTCGATTTCTGTGCTTGGGCTAAAATTTCAGAGTTGCTGTAGTGCGCATTTCTACTGAAATTCCAATTTCCACATACCGATTTCCACTGCGGCAACCCGATTTCCGATCAGAAACTCGGTATTCGGAATTCTGTAGAAATTTTCCAACCATTCCTAACACTAACCTGCTGTCTCCTCTCATGATAACACTAACCCCCCCCCTCTTTTTGCCTAACACTAACTTCCCCTCGCCTAACATTATCCTCCACCCTCATTGTTACTGCTAGATGTGCACTGATTCTAGCGCTGTTCCTGCCCCTCCGATCGTTCAGCTATGTCTTAGTTGAGTGGATGCACCACATTACTGTTTGGCTACATGGTTGAGCACTCACCTGTCTAGTAGTCAATCCAATCATGCGAATCATTGGCTATGGAATAGCCAATATGCAACAAGCACCCATGAGACAAAACCGCCTGCTTCAAATTATTTACCCTACCCAGTCCCATGCCTTTGAATAGCTGCTCCTACTATCAAAACCTCACTTGGTTATAGTTATTGGTCACTCAGGCAGCAAGTGTAACTCTGGGAGGAAAGAGCACTCTGCCACAACTAGCAAGGGAGGTGATTTGAAAGGTCCCAGAGTGGCAGTATGGGAATGGGAAGGGTAAGTTTCCAGGAAGCACACACCTGGTGTTTTAGGTTCACAAACAAGAGAAGCTATGCATATCCTTTTGAGAGACCAAGGTTTAAATGTCTTATATTATGTTGGATGAGTGATGTACTAAGTGGTATGGTTTATATGATGTTGGATGGTTGAGATTAGTAAGTGGGATGATTTAATAATATGTTGGGTGGGTAGCGTTAGTAAGCGGAATGTTTATATTATGTTGGGTGGGTGATGTTACTAAGTGGTATGGTTTATATGATATTGGATGGGTGGTGTTAGCAAGTCGAATGATGTAATAATATGTTGGGTGGGGGGTGTTAGTAAGTAGAATGGTTTATATTATGTTAGTAGGGTGGGTGGTGTTAGTATGTGGAATGGTTCATATTATGTTGAGTGGGTGATGTTAGTAAGTGGAATGATCTAATATTATGTTGGGAGGCGATGTTAGTAAGTGGAATGATCTAATATTATGTCAAATGGGTAGTGTTAGTAAGTGGAATCATCCTATATTGTGTTGAGTGGATGATGTTAGTAAGTGGAAAGGTTTATATTATGTTTGGTGGAAGGTGTTAGTAAGTGGAATGGTTTATACTATGTTGGGTAGGTGGTGTTAGTAAGTGGAATGGTTTATATTATGTTGAGTGGGTGGTGTTAGTAAATGGAATGATCTTGTATTTGTGTTGAGTGGGTGATGTTAGTAAGTGTAATGGCTCACGTTATGTTGGATGGATAGCATTAGTAAGTTGAATAGTTTATATTATGTTTGATGGGTGTCATTAGTAAGTGGAATAGTTTATATTATGTTGGGTTGGTGGAATTAGTAAGTGCAATGGTTTATATTATGTTGGGTGTTTGATGTTAGTAAGTGGAATGGTGTTGTAATGATCCGCTCAGCTGTCTGTCTGTGTTTTTGACCATTCCTTAAGTCTGAGGGCTGCAGGTCTCTGGAAAAGAGACCTGTCTTTGCTTTGCAAGTTTCAGACTTGCTCTGCTACTGAGGAATTTGCATACACTTTTCATGCAAATTGCCTAGCTGTCTTCTTTGAAGGCTTGCAGTATAAATACCATGTTCTCCCAGGATCCTTTGCTGGTCATGATGGTTTGTTCCTGCTAAATACTCCTGGAGTGTCAGCCTCGCTATTGTTTGCTAAAGATTATCTTAGAGTATTCCTGGGGACTGCACTAGGCATCCCTTCTAGTGCAGTCAAGTTGTATTATCTGTATTACCATTTCTGTTCTCGATTGTCTGGTCGCCAGCGGTTATCGACAGGAGATCGCTCTGTCTGTTTGGGAGTGTAGGCCAAAGCTGCGGTTGCTACTGGCTGCTCCATCCGTCTGGATTGCATTCGCCCTAGTGGTAGTGGCAGTGCTTCCTTCTGTATTCTGCCTTAGGGGTGCTAACCAGAGCAGCGGTTGCTACTGGTAGCCCCATCTGTTTGTCTGTCTGGATCGCATCCGCTCTAGCGGTAGCAGCGGTGGTTCCTTCCATATTCTGCCTTAGGGGTGCTAGCCAGAGCAGCGGTTGCTACTGGTAGCCTCATCTGTCTGTCTGTCTTGTCTGGTACGAACGATGGCTGTAGGCTCGGTGAGGTAACCGTTTAGCAAGCGTCCACGTTCTCTATTTCGTGTTTGTGTACTTTGGTTAGTTAGGGTGGCACGCATATCACTGGGCGCCTAACGCGCGGTGATCGTGCTTAAACGCGTTCGCTGTTGCGAATGAGTGCGGTGTTCGCGTTTAGCTAGCGTTTGTTATTTTCCTTGATGTTCTCACCATTGCTATTTGTTATGTATTTTCTGCTACACTTGTGCTCTGTCTAATTTGGTCTTGTGTCACTATTGGCAATCGCCACTCTTGCGATTGCGTTCCCATTTCGTTTCCGTTGTTGTGTGTTCACAGTCGCTGGGTGACGACTAAATTGGTGGACATACATACATTCTATCTCTGTACTTTTTCAGTCTCGTTTCGCTGTTGGCAATTTTCAGCTCTTGCAATTGCATTCTCACTTGCTTTCCGCTGTTGTGTGTTTGCTGTCGCTGGGTGGCGACTAGATTGGTGGCCATACATACATTCCTTCTCTGTGTTTATTCAGTCTTGTGTTGCTGCTGGCAATCGCCATCTCTTGCGATTGCTCTCCCACTTGGTCTTCACTGTTGTGTGTTCATCGTCGCTGGGTGGCGACTAGATAGGTGGACACACATACATTCTGTCTCTGTGCTCTCTCTCTTTAAGGGCTATCTTGCCCTGCATTGCTTCCCCTTGTACAATTCCTATCTGGCATCTGTGGCAGTACAGAGTTCCTCTGTTCTCCACAGCTCCATCTGCCAGCAGGAATTCCCCTCTACAGGTGCATAGCACCATTGCTGGGTTCTCTCAGATTATACGCTTGTGGAGGATTTCCGCAGTGTCAGCGCGCATCCTGTGCGCTGACCACGGAAATAATTCCACAATTGTTACAGGTTTATATTATGTTGCATGTATGGGGTTAGTAAGTGGAATAGCTTATAACTAGTGATGTAGCGAACATCAAATTTTTGGTTTGCAGATGCTTATTTTCTGCAAATTTTCGCGAACTGGGTGAAACGCCATAGACTTCATTGGGCAAGCAAATTTTAAAACCTATAGGGACTGTTTCTGGCCACAAAAGTGATGGAAAAGTTGTTTCAATGGGCCTAACACCTAGACCAGTGATCTGCAAACTTGGCTCTCCAGCTGTTAAGGAACTACAAGTCCCACAATGCATTGCAGGAGTCTGACAGCCACAGTCATGATTTATAAAGGCAAATGCATTGTGGGACTTGTAGTTTCTTAACAGCTGGAGAGCCAAGTTTGCAGATCATTGACCTAGACCATGGCCTGCTGGAGAGGAGTCCATGGCAAAAGTCCCACCAAAAATTACGTAGTTGATGCAGAGTCATATTTTAATCTCTAAAGGACAGATTCACAGTAAATTCCTAAATTTGTGGAATTAAGTGCTTTAAAATGTCAACTAGCCAAAAATCATTGTTTTGGCTAGTTGACACCTCCAGGACATAAATGTTAGTCCTCTCAGCGGCAATCTCTGTGTAGTGGCTGCCGTGCTTGTGCGCACGTTTGCGGGAGTGCAGGTGATCATGGTTTTCCAGCCCCTGTGGTCGGGCTGAGCTAGTTCAATGACAGTTAAGTGACCCCAAAAAACTGATTATGCACCGAGACCTTATACAGGGGGCAGTAGTGGATACTAGATGCCAGTAGTGGTGGTGAAGGATTATTGGGTTATGGTCGGTTCACTACCAGGACCAGTAGAC
This sequence comes from Hyperolius riggenbachi, assembly GCF_040937935.1. NCBI lineage: Eukaryota > Metazoa > Chordata > Amphibia > Anura > Hyperoliidae > Hyperolius > Hyperolius riggenbachi. The sequence goes on from NC_090652.1 coordinate 217,271,548, forward strand.
CTGTCTCCAACAGCTAACGTGTGCACTGGACACACAGGATTGCAACATAACAATAGCAAGAGAAAGAAATACAGCCCTTATAAAAGTGATTGATTTATTAAGTTGGTGCACTACTAGGACCAGCTGATCTGTCTTCAACCACTAATGGGTGCACTGGACACACAGAATTGCAATATAACAATAGCAAGAAAAAGAAAAACAGCCCTTAGAAGGATGAACAACTGTAGCATTAAGCACTGACTGCACTGTTGATACACTGAAGGCTTTAGAAGGCTATGTTATGTAGATGGTGAATTGGTACTGCAGCAGCAAGAAACCCCTGGGGACACAGAACACAGGCCTAACTAACACTTTCCCTAATAGCTTTACAACTCTGTCCCTAGTTGCCTTCACAGCACCCACAGACAGAGTGTAAAATGGCTGCTGCGCTGGCTTTCTGATAGGTGGGAGGGCGGTCCAGGTGGGTAGGATAGCTGATTGACTGCCATGTAACCGCTGACTCTGGGGTGAGGGGTCAATTTTTCGGAGCAGGTCATCTTAGTGGGCAGCATTCAGTGCCGAGCAACAAGACTGGGTGCCCCATAGCAGTAATGTGATGTTGCACGGGGCGCGTAGGGATAATTCAGGGCTCTGTTGGTTGCCAGACCCCGAATTACATCTCCCTCCGAGTTGCAACAACTCGGAGGGGGAATAGTATTTAACGACGCCGGGGAGTTTTGCGGCAGTGGGGAAAGCCGTCATTCGGCTCGCCCCGTGCCGAACTACCCGGCGCTGTAACAATTTGTAACAAATTTTAGCTCCATTATAATGTATAGTGGACGAATTGAACATGCCAAATGTTCGCGAATAGAACGTGCGTTGGTCACCACAAACTATTTGCAGAGGGAACAGTTCGGGCCATCTCTACATATAACATGCTAGGTGGGTGGTGTTAGTAAGTGTTATAGTTTGTATTATGTTGGGTGGGTGCTGTTAGAAGCTGTGTGCATTCTCCTGTACCCAGAAACCAGCTCCTATTGGTGACATGAGACGTAACTGAGTACTTTGGTTGCTACACTTTTCATCATAATTATTTAGTACTACTTCATTGCTTATATGACCTTCTGTTTGCTTCTAAAAGAAAGTGATTTCATATGCTCTGCTAATGAAAATGAAAGCCTAATCTTCCATTTCAATAATAAGCTACAAGGAAAACATACAGTAATAGAAAGAAATAGGACATCCAGACCTTAATTTCTTTAACTAAAATATGTGATTTTTGTGGCTGTGTAATTAGAGAATTATCACAGCTTGCATTAGTACTGCTTATTTAATATGGAGCAATAAGAATGTGTTATGCATGCTCTAGAAAATCCAGGATTTTAGAAAAGGGGTTAACACAGCGGACGGAACATCCTGCGCTGATTTATCCTGCTTCTGCCCAGCTCGCAGTATTGATTGGCTGTCAGCGTGGTTATTGGTGCGCTGAGCCTTCGCACCTAAGTATTGTTTTACTGATGATGGCTCATTTTAAACCACGCTGTGAGCTTTCCACATCATCTGTGCAAAGAGACAGGAAAAAGGGCAGCGTTAAAACAAGAAATACTTTCACACTCCCTCATCTGCAAAACAGCAAAATAAAAGAGACTGGAGAATGATTAGCTGGCAGAAGCAGGATCATCATTATATATGTCTTTCTTCTGGCTTCTGAAAACGATGCAAATTTAAATATATGTTTATACATAGAGTAGACTTGCTTTGAAGTAAGAGAAGATTGCACAGATAGAACAGAGGATGCTCATTATCCATTCAGCTGCACAGACAGGAGGCCTTCGGGGAAAACATTTCTGCTTACTCATTTACGGGAATTATAACACAGAGAGATTGGCAGCTCGGGATCTGTCTAGGAGTTTATAGTAAGGCTGCTGCTGTGACACATATCTATATTTAGCTGGATGGCACTTTGATGCTCCACCAGTTACAATATAGGAAACATCCTTTGAGGGATTGTAAGTTGACCACTAATAGCTTTCTAGTGACTGATGAACTACAGGTCTTAGCATACTTTGCCATGTAGCTAGAGGCGTATCTAGAAATCACGCCCCTCCCCCTCACACCCCCCCAGCATAACTTTGATGGGGACCCACAATGTTTACAGCTTTTCCTTTGCTTACCCCTGGTGAAGATCACAAACCTGGAGACCTATTTTGCAAGGGACATAAAACAAGTGGGGGTGGGACAGATAGAAATGGCACACAGTGACAGCGCCGAGGGTATAAAAATGACACCACATTGACTTACTAACGCTGTTTACCATTATAAGTGTTAAAAAAAATTACGCATGCAGAGTGACTTACACTTATAACGCTAAATAGCGTTATACATTTTTAAAAATGCAAAAATGCAGGGGGGCTAGTGTTAGGCAGTGGGGGTCGGAAGGGAGAGAGTTAGGCAGTGGGACACTGGTGTTAGGCAGCGGGGGTCGGAAGGGGAGAGTGGTAGGCAGTGTGTTAGGCGGCGGGACACTAGTGTTAGGCAGCGGGGGTCGGAGGGGAGAGAATTAGGCAGCGGGACACTAGTGTTAGGCAGTGGGGGTCGGAGGGGGAGAGTGGTAGGCAGCGTATTAGGCAGCAGGACACTAGTGTTAGGCAGTGGGGGTCGGAGGGGGAGAGTGGTAGGCAGCGTGTTAGGCAGCGGGACACTAGTGTTAGGCAGCAGGGGTCGGAGGGGAAAGAGTTAGGCAGTGGGACACTGGTGTTAGGCAGCGGGGGTCGGAGGGGGAGAGTGGTAGGCAGTGTGTTAGGCAGCGGGACACTAGTGTTAGGCAGCGGTGGTCGGAGGGGAGAGAGTTAGGCAGTGGGACACTGGTGTTAGGCAGCGGGGTCGGAGGGGGAGAGTGGTAGGCAGTGTGTTAGGCAGCGGGACAAAAGTGTTAGGCAGCGGGGGTCGGAGGGGAGAGAGTTAGGCAGTGGGACACTGGTGTTAGGAAGCGGGGGTCGGAGGGGGAGAGTGGTAGGCAGTGTGTTAGGCAGCGGGACACTAGTGTTAGGCAGCGGTGGTCGGAGGGGAGAGAGTTAGGCAGTGGGACACTGGTGTTAGGCAGCGGGGTCGGAGGGGGAGAGTGGTAGGCAGTGTGTTAGGCAGCGGGACAAAAGTGTTAGGCAGCGGGGGTCGGAGGGGAGAGAAGTAGGCAGTGGGACACTGGTGTTAGGAAGCGGGGGTCGGAGGGGGAGAGTGGTAGGCAGTGTGTTAGGCAGCGGGACACTAGTGTTAGGCAGTGTCCCGCTCTCCCGCTAACACTCTCCCCCTCCGACCCTCGCTGCCTAACACTATCCCCCCTGCATTTTTTTTAATGGCGCACCCTTCTGCCGATAAATGTATCATAAAACACAATTTACTGTTTTAATGTATTAAACAATGTATTTACATTAAAACGCTAAATAGCGTTTTATGATACATTTATCGTTGGAATGGTGTGCCATTTTTCAACCTGCGCCTTTTTTAACTGTACCCAGTGTGGACATCATAATCTTCACACCCATAACAAGTGTAGCCACAAAACACTTGATCTGAAGGATGGACCCCTATATTAAAGGGAGTGAAGTAATAGTTACCCCCCCCCCCCCTGCAGTCACAGGAGGGGGCCAACTGTAGTTTTGCCACGGCATGTTAGCTGTAGGAAAGCCAATTGTTGTGAACATTAGCTCTTAGAGACCTGTAGGGTGACAGCTTATTTAACCATTTCAGCCCGCAGGGATTTTTCACCTTATGCATCAGAGCAATTTTCTCCTCCCATTCATTCGCTAATAACTTTATCACTACTTAACACGATTTATTGATCTATATTAGGCTTTCTTTTAATGGTACATTTTTCAAAGAAGAATTTTTAAATAAATGCATTTTAACAGGATTACCGTATATACTCGGCTATAAGTCGAGAAATTTAGGACTGACTCACAGTATAAAAGTGGGGGGGTCGCCTTATACTCGAGACAGTTCTAAATGTCTCCACTTACAGCCTGGATGTGGTATGCTGCCTTCCCTTTCTCTCCTTCCAGGGCAGGAGCTGTTAGTTTCTCTGATCACCCCCTCCCACCCCCCACCCTAGAGTCGCTGCCTCACACTGTCCGTTCCCCCCTCCTACATGATATAATGCAGTGTGTCTAGCGGAAGTCACGTCCCTCATCAATCTAGTGCCGGGCTATGCATCCTCTCTCGTACTTCTCTCACGCTGGTCTGTATAGCGTACTTTTGTTTCTGATTGCATGTGATGTCGGGAGGTACGCTAATGCAGACCAGCGTGAGTGAATTACGGGAGAGTGTGCTGAACCCGGAGCTAGATTGATGAAGAATATGACTTCTGCTGGACACATTGTACTACATCATGGAGGAGGGGGAATGGACAGTGAGAGGCAGCCAGTCTAGGTTGTGGTGGGTGGGAGAGGGGTGATCAGAGAAGCTAACCGCTTCAGCGCTGCAAGGAAGGAGAGAAATATGTAATCTCTGGAGGCTACTAAATGCACAGATGAACTTAAGGTTATGTGAAATGCTTTAAATGCCATGTAGGTCTGCTCAGGTAGTTCTGCGATTCACATACCTCTAAAAAACACAGCAATAGAGCCTGGCCAGTAACTTAACCTCACAATCACTCGAGCAACCACAGGCAGGTCATAGCATACTGGAAAGTGAATTTCAACAGCTCAGCGACCAGTACAGATGGGCTGGAACTTACCCATTTCACAAAATGTAGTTCATATAAAAAATTAAATAAAAAAGAGGAATTTTGTAAATTTGCTTATATTTAACATTTTTTGCTGTTTTGGTGGTGTTTCAGATCTTTACAGCCAGCATGAATTATATAGGTGATGCAATGTTGCTAGCATTGTCAGAGAAGCTGACAGTTTAGGCGCTGTGGGTGGATGGGGCATTGAGAGGCAGCACTCCTTTAGGTGGGTGGGAGGGGGAGGTAAAAGCAGGAAAGGTTATTGGCTACATGTGGAGCCCTGGAGGAGTTATTGGCTGCACTTGGGGAATAGAAGGGGTTAATAGATGCTATAGTTATTGAAATGAAGCCATTTTGGTTGCACTGCTTCTCCTGGTCCTCAAGTGCAATCATTAACTTTGCTGGATAGACTTATATTTGAGTAATTTAAAAAAATCCAGCTTAAGAGGGTCAAATATTGGGGTCGACTTATACATGAAGTCGACTTTTATCCGAGTATATACGGTTATAAGAAAAAAATGGGAAAAAAATCATTATTTCTCAGTTTTCGTCTATTATAGCTTTAAAATAATCCGCGCTACCATAATTAAAACCTGTGTATTTCATTTGCCTGTTTGTCTCGGTTATGACACCATTTAAATTTTGTCCCTATCACAATGTATGGCGCCAATATTTTATTTGGAAATAAAGGTGCATTTTTTCCGTTTTGCGTCCATCACTATTTACAAGCGTATAATTTAAAAAATGTTTGTAGTGTACCCCCTTCAAATGCATATTTAACTTCCTTGCCGGTTATCCCGAGCTGAGCTCGGGGTAACCTTTGCAGGAGGATTGCTCAGGCCCCACTGGGCCGATTTTCACAATTTTTTTTATTGCACACAGTGCACACAATAACACTTTGCTAGCTTCTTGCATAACTCGATCGCCGTCACTCACCGCCGATTCGTCGCCGCTACCCATCGTGCCGCGTCCCCCCTCCCAGACCCCTTGCGCAGCCTGGCCAATCAGTGCCAGGGGTGGATCAGGACTCCCTCTGACGTCCCGACGTCCATGACATCATCCTGCCCCGTCGCCATGGAGGCGATCGGAGTGGGTGGGGGGATGCCGCTCTTTAGCGGCTATCATGTAGCTAGCGCTAGGCTAGCTACATGATTTTAAAAAAAAAAAATTTAAGTGCTGCGCTGCCCCCTTGCCACAGTAATTGGAACAGCAAGGGGGTTAAAAAGTTCAGACCCTTAGGTAACTATTTATGTCTTTTTTTTAATTGTAATTTTTTTTTCATTAAAAATTTTATTTGGGTAATATTTTGGAGTGAGAAATAAACAGTTAATTTTTAATGTTATTATATGTGTAAATTGCCATGTAAAAAATATGTATATGTAGTTTTACTATTTGGCCACAAGATGGGTTTTTTTTCCTCCTTTGCTTCTCGCTAACCAGAAGCACAAGGACGCGGAAAATTTTACTTTGGTTTTTCGTTTTTTCTGCTGGGAACATGGATCGGTGATTGGCAACCATGTTCCCTTTCACTGATCCCAGGGCTACCGGGGGACAGCACGGGGGCACGGGAGCGCGCCAAAGAGCGGCACCGCAGCAGAGCAGCCGCCCCGACATGAGCATCACGTCCGGGCGGTAGAAATGGTTAAGTGTACCTGAAGTGACATGTGACATAATAAGATAAACATAGGAACATATAATACTAGGAAGTAAACAGTTGAAGTTCAGTCTTGCGCTACTGCAACTGGAGGTACAACCTGTCAATGTGTACACAATACCAGCTGCTCCCTGCAAGATAAGACAGAAAGAAGGTAGGAAAGAAGGTAGGAACGCTCCGTAGGGTGGTTTTAGTCAGATAAAACACGCATAACAAGTGCACTTAATAGAAGACCGTAACATTTTTGCATATCAAGGGCGTCCGCCCGACCAGTGTCCTCAGGTTTTAGCCTATCCAACCGCTGCCAGCAGCGGCAGAGACCAGGATGGTAATGAGATGCAGGCTGCCAGCCAGCTAGGGCACCCTGGGGGAAAGGGGAGGAAAGGAGGGTTGTTAGGGCTGCCTTAGGGAGGGGGGTAGAGTCTGTCAGGATTAATTTTGCCCAGGGCCCTATTATTAGTAGAGCCAGCCTTGTGGCCACCTCATAAACTTAACTAGTTCTGTTGTTCCTCTTTATTTAATAGTTGTGCCATATAAAAAACCCTAAGCAGTTAAATGATCAATCTTCCTCTAGTATCTAAGTTATGTATATACTTTAACTGCATGCTCCATCTCCCCCTCTAATACCTATGGGATATTTTAACCATCATATATTTACATGGACAGTTGCATATATTTTATTTGGACAGATCCAATTTATTTTCAGAGCTTTATTTTCTTTGCCGCAATTTGTAATGCTAATAGTATCTCTCAGTGGAGTTATTACTCATCTGTAAGCTTATTCAACTTACTTTATGTTCTTTGTTCATGGTTTAAAATGTAATCCTGCTCATAAAAATAACTCCTTCCAAATCAAAATATATTCAGCCTTATATGATAGGACAAATACTGTAGTACAGCAGTTAAGATGTGCAGTAGCTCATCAAATCCTTCCTCTCGTCAGTAATCGGAACTGTTGAAAGACATGCTGTTAAAAAATGGTGTAACATATCAGTTATTACGAAACTATTTTGGGACTTAAAGGGGCACTATGGTGAAAAATTGTAAAATTTAAAATATGTGCAAACATAGACAAATAAGAAGTTATTTTTTTTCCAGAGTAAAATGAGCCATAAATGACTTTTCTCCTAAGTTGCTGTCACTTACAGTAGGTAGTAGAAATCTGACAGAAGGTTTTGGACTAGTCCACAAAAATAAATCTGTCCGCAAGTAAAAGTCACAATATTGTATTGTGTTTAGTTTGAGTTCATGTAAAGAAGTGCTGATAAAACTCAGCACAATTCCACCATCACATTCCATGCCTGTGCTCTCTTACCAAGTGGCGTAGCTAAGGAGTTGTGGGCCCCGATGCAAGTTTTACAATGGGGCCCCCCAAGCATTCTATAAATAACAATTAATACGGCACACCAAACCTTGCCAATGGCAACTACAGTGTCAGAAGTAGGGAGTGGGGAACAGCTAGTTAATGATTACCACTATTCAAAGTATATATAGAAGTGATTATTATGAGCACAGGACCAATAGAGAGCCAATACTGCAGCTGAGGGAGGGCCCTTTGGGGCCCCAATGCGGTCGCAACCTCTGCAACCCCTATTGCTACGCCCCTGCTCTTACCAGATTCTCTGATCCTATTACACAAAGCCTGAAAGCTTTGGGGGGGGGGGGATATCCTGAGGATACTCCCAGCTGTTTTAATGGAACTCTCCCAAAAATAAGTTAACAGCACTTTAGTTAATTCTTTGGTGTTTCCTATGTCACAGTCCAGAGCTCCACTAACCTACAAGTAGATTTTGCCATGATAATGATGCAGCGAAAAAAATTTGATGAAATGTTTGGAAAATGTTAGATTTTATAACTTGGACATGGGAATAAAAAGTTGACATGATTGATGTCCTTTTGAGGACTCCCCCTGATATGTTTAGTTCACAATCATTTATTTACATGGAAATCCACATAGTCTATTTTAAGCTAGTGCTTTGCAGTGATTTGTGTAGTATAGTGTATTGCAGTATAGTGTAGTTCATTGTATTGTAGTTTAGTGTATCACAGTGTGTTGAACTGTGGTGTATTGTATTGTAGTATAGTGTATTGTAATGTAGTATAGTGTATTGTAATTTAGTGTGGTGAACTGCAATTTATTGTATTGCAGTGCAGTTTAGTGTATTGTAATGTATTGTGGTACACTGCAGTGTAGTGTATTGTATCTCAGGGTACTGTACATTATTGTATTGTAGAGTGGTGTTCTTCAGTGTAGTGTATTGTGGTGTACTGCAGTGAAGTGTATTGTACTGTAGTACAGTGTGGTGTATTGCAATTTAATAAGATAGGTGTTCTCTTTCTAAGTTCAAATGATCAGTCTATTCAGATTGAATGAAAAAGAGAATGGAAATAAAAACTTCTATGTGGCTAATTCTTTTATCTTAACGGTTGCTTAACCAAATGAGTTGAACTTACCCGGGGCTTCTAATGGCCCCCTGCAGACATCCTGTGCCCGCACAGCTATTCACCGATGCCCCGGCCCCGCCTCCGGTTCACTTCTGGAATTTCAGACTTTAAAGTCTGAAAACCACTGCACCTGTGTTGCATTGTCCTCGCTCCCGCTAATGTCACCAGGAGCGTGCTGCGCGGGCACAGACCATACTGAGCCTGCGCACTACGCTCCTGGTGACATCAGCGGGAGCGAGGGGGAGCATTAGAAGCTCTGGGTAAGTTCAACTCATTTTCCCCCGACCCCCTTACAGTATTCCTTTAAGGTTGGGTGCACACATAGCAGAAACGCTAGCGTTGTGGAAAACACTGCGTTTTTGCCTTTAATGGAAGTCTATGGGCCACAGGAAAAAACTCATAGAAAAACGCATATGCGTTTTCTATTAGAGATGGCTCGAACCTCCGACTTTAGGTTCGCAAACCTCCGCAAAAAGTTTGGTTCCATGAACCGCAATAGACTTCAATGAGGAGGCGAACTTAAAAAATTAGAAACATTTATGCTGGCTACAAAAGTGATGGAAAAGATGTTTCAAGGGGTCTAACATCTGAGTTTTTGCATGGCGGAGTGGGATACACACCAAAAGTCCCGGGGAAAAATTTGGATTTGACGCAAAGCAGCGGGCAAAAATCACATTGCATGCTAAATTGGAGGCCTAAAGTGCTTTAAACATCTTGCATGTGTATATATCAATCAGGGAGTGCAATTAGAATACTGCTTCACACTGACACACCAAAATCACCATGTAACGCACCGCACACAGCTGTTTGTGTAGTGATGGCCGTGCTGGACTGGTGCGCACCATGGCGAGAGTGCAGGCCATGGTGGTTTTCAAGCATATGGTCGCCGGGCTGAGGTAGCTCAATGACAGAACAACAGTGACTGTCCAGCTGATTGAATTTGGTCTGTCCACAATGAAGCAATGACCTTATTATCTTGGGTGTGCCCCCCCCCCCCCCCCCCGAGACACTCATATAGCCAGCGGTCATTGCTTCATTGTGATACGCAAGCCCCTTTACCGTGGCAAGGTAACGATCAAGAAGGGGAATAGACACATGTATATGCCTTTTGTTTTGTTGTTGCAGTTGCAGTGTAGCCAGAAAAATTAGATAGGCATGCACATGCACCAGAAAAATTTGTATTGCGGCCGCTGCTAGCAGCAGCCTTAAAAATTCAGGAATCTGCCTGGAGTCCTGGACCCTGTTGGTGGTGGCGGAGAAGGCAGTCAAGCGGCCTGCAGGCAGAGATGCTGTGTGGGGACCAACTTAGTCTTGGGGCAGGCAGTCCCACAGCGTGCAGGTAGAGATGCTGTGTGTGGGAACTCACTTAGTCTTTGGGCAGGCCTGAGCGTGCTTTGCAGACCAGGCATCCGTGGTCAGATTGACCCTTGACCCAACGCTGTGTGCCAAAGATTTGTCACCACTTGCCTTTCAACATCACGGTACAGTTGAGGTATCGCCTTTTTTGAGAAATAATTGCGGCCTGGTATCTTACACTGCGGTGTGTGGCTTTGCTTTTGTGCGCTGCTTTTCCTCAGGTGGTCATCCCATTGCAGTTTGGGCTTTGTAATCATGTGCCTTTGTAAGGTAGTTGTCCCTACACGGGTCTTGGTCTTTCCACGGCTCAATTTTCGGTGGCAGAGAGTACAGATGGCATTGCTCTCATCTGAGGCAGACACACAAAAAATGTGCACACCGCTGAGCCCTGGGATGATGGCACTTTGGTGATGGCTGCCGACGGAGTGTTAAGTGGGGTGCCAGAATCAGAGCAGGAGGACGAAGATATGTCACGCTTCTTTGCGGAAGCTGAGGAAGATGAGGTGTTTTGTGTTAAATAGTCAACTACGTCCTGACAATATTGGGGGTTGATGGCACGTGCCTTCTTCTGAACACTGTACTTTGGTCGAGGGCCGCACGAAATCACGACAGCGCGACCTTGAACAGACCTGTCAGGTGGCCTGCCTCTGACTCTGCCTCTTGTTTTGTCCATATTGGGGGGAATGAAGTGAAAGGTATGCACTGACTTGACTAATACAATGTACGGTTACACAGGTGCAGTGAACAGGTTGCAGTGACTGCTGGTACAACAATGTGTGGTTACACAGGTGCAGTGTACAGGTTGCAGTGACTGCTGGTACAACAATGTGCGGTTACACAGGTTCATTGAACAGGTTGTAGTGACTACTGGTACAAAAATGTGCGGTTACACAGGTGCAGTTAACAGGTATGCACAGTCTGGTATATAAAACAGCGTGCAGTCACTCAGGTGCAGTGAACAGGTATGCAGTGACTGGTATTACAAGTATGCACCTGTCACACACACACAGGTACCGAACAGGTACAATGACACTGCATGTGCACACGTAGGTAGTTGGGTGCACTGTGAACAACAGATAGGTATATGCAGTGATGGTATTACAAATGTGCACCTGTCACACACACAGGTACCGGACACTTACAGTGACACTGCGTATGCTCACGTAGGTAGGTGGGTGCACTGTGAACAACAGGTAGGTATATGCAGTGATGGGTATTACAAATGGACAGCTGTCACACACAGAGGTAGTCACTGAATGTGCTGGGCCTGGCAGTGACACAGTAGGAATTACCAAGGGGCCAAGGTCTAGCAGCTAAGACTGACTGACAGGGCTGTATATGCAACACAAGTGTCTGTGGGACACACTCACAAAAAAAAAATTGATCACAAGAACAGTGTTAGAATTTAAGTATTATATGAATTTGTAGGCCTCAGTTACTTTAACTGAGTTTAGGTAAAAGACTTGATTTGCAGAGTATACCTTTAAGGAGCATTTCTAGAAGCACTGAAGAACAGTGTGATTCGGATGGTACAAGGCTACCTCGTACAGACAGGGAGGCAGTCTTGTTCTGTAAACATCGAGTGTTTTTTCATATTTCCTAAAGGTAAACAATGTTCTTTTTAGATTAAGAGTCAGGTCCCTGAAACATGGAATTTTCCAGGCCATGCACAGTAAAGACTGTGCTTGTCATGATATCACGGGGTCTTATCAGCCAATAGCAGGCGATGAGGTATTGATCCGTCACTGCTCAGATGATGTCACATTTAACTCTTTAGAGTTAGTATAAGAAGAGCTAACGAGCTCCTGGGGGGGGGGGGGGGGCGGACAGCTGCTTCTGACTTCTGGCTGATGACTTCCACTTTCTACTCTTTTTGTAATGTCTTGTCTGTATATCTGTTTACTGAATAAACTCCTGAAACTTTGATGACGTCTAAGAAGTTCTATCTCCTATGCTTTTGCTGTGATGAGAGTAGTGTTGGGCGAACAGTGTTCGCCACTGTTCGGGTTCTGCAGAACATCACCCTGTTCGGGTGATGTTCGAGTTCGGCGGAACACCTGATGGTGTTCGGCCAAACCGTTCGGCCACATGGCCGAACTAAGAGCGCATGGCCGAACGTTCCCCGAACGTTCGGCTAGCGCTGTGATTGGCCGAACGGGTCACGTAGTTCGGACCCGAACGGGCTCTGATTGGCCGAACTGTCACGTGGTTCGGGTAAATAAATACCCGAACCACGTCATATCTCCGCCATTTGTCTGTGGGTTTAGCTTTGGGTAGGCAGGCAGGGTAGTTCGCGCTCCAGCCACGCTAGCCAGGGTCCCCCCAGTCATTGTGTCGCTGCTGGGAATAGTAGTACACCGCTCGCTCAGCCACACTATATAGCATTCTGTTTACTGCCACTCTGTGTACCTCGCTCAGCCACACTATATAGCATTCTGTTTACTGCCACTCTGTGTCTGCTGGGAATAGTAGTACACCGCTTGCTCAGCCACACTATATAGCATTGTGTTTACTGCCACTCCGTGTACCTCGCTCAGCCACACTATATAGCATTCTGTTTACTGCCACTCTGTGTCTGCTGGGAATAGTAGTACACCACTCACCCGCCACTGTATAGCATTGTGCTCTGTGTCGCTGCTGGGAATAGTGGTACACCGCTCAGCTACACTATATAGCATTCTGTTTACTGTTCTGTGTCTGCTGGGAATAGTAGTACACCGCTCGCTCAGCCACACTATATAGCATTCTGTTTACTGCCACTCCGTGTCTGCTGGGAATAGTAGTACACCGCTCACCCGCCACTGTATAGCATTGTGCTCTGTGTCGCTGCTGGGAATAGTGGTACACCGCTCACCCGCCACTGTATAGCATTGTGCTCTGTGTCGCTGCTGGGAATAGTGGTACACCGCTCAGCCACACTATATAGCATTCTGTTTACTGCCACTCTGTGTACCTCGCTCAGCCACACTATATAGCATTCTGTTTACTGCCACTCTGTGTCTGCTGGGAATAGTAGTACACCGCTCGCTCAGCCACACTATATAGCATTCTGTTTACTGCCACTCTGTGTCTGCTGGGAACAGTAGTACACCGCTCGCTCAGCCACACTATATAGCATTCTGTTTACTGCCACTCTGTGTACCTTGCTCAGCCACACTATATAGCATTGTGTTTACTGCCACTCTGTGTCTGCTGGGAACAGTAGTACACCGCTCACCCGCCACTGTATAGCATTGTGCTCTGTGTCGCTGCTGGGAATAGTGGTACACCGCTCACCCGCCACTGTATAGCATTGTGCTCTGTGTCGCTGCTGGGAATAGTGGTACACCGCTCACCCACCACTGTATAGTATTGTGCTCTGTGTCGCTGCTGGGAATAGTAGTACACCGCTCACCCACCACTGTATAGCATTTCTGTACTGCCACTGTACTGCTGCCAGTCAGCATGTACTTTAAGGATAAGTGAAATGAGGAAGAAATCCGGTGAAAGAGGGAGGGGCAAGGGAAGAGGTGTTTCCCCTGACGGTTCACGTACAGGCCACAGGGGAGCACCCAAGAAAACCCACTCAATACTGCCCATGTTGTCCAGGACAACAACCCTCACAAATCCAAAAGAACAGGACCAGATAATTACTTGGATGACCTCTCAAGCGTCCAGCAGTGGGTTAAGCAGCACCAGCACATCACGCACGAGGTCCGAGTCCTCAGCCAGTTACAAGGAGCCAGTGGGCACAAAGCTGACACAACCGGCAGCGACACCACGCACACAACTGCCAGATAACCAGTCCGATGAATTACCTCAGGACACAATGGGGTATTCGCAGGAGCTATTCCCAGCCCAACAAACTTCCACCTTTTAAAGGTCAATGGAGGAACAGCCAGAAATGTTGTGCCCGGATTCACAACCATTAACTGTGGGAAATGCACCGCGCACTGAAATACAAGGCGAGTCCGAGGAGGACTCGGAAACCCAAATCCCAGAGCAAGTTGGGCAGGAGGGGTTGCAATTGCAGGAGGTCGGCCGACAAGATCTGGAAGACGACGTTGGAGTGAGCTGCGCAGAGGTTGTTCTGGGGAGCTCTACTCCACGGCGGCGGCCCCCCACAATGACATATGACGAGTTTCAGGAGATGGAAGAGGAGGGTATGGACAATGTGGACAGAGACCCAGATTTTGTTTGTGAACGAGAACATCGCCGTCGTAGCAGCAGCACAGATGAGTCTGTTGAAGAACCCACTGCTGCACGAGTTCGCCTTGTGCCACAAGGTAGGCGGCGCGCAATTTCAGGCACCACAAGCGTGGAAGTTCAAGTGAGAGGCAAAAGAGGCGCAAACAGAAATCGCCAGCAAGGCAGGTGCTCCAAAGTCTGGGCTTTCTTTGAAGACTGCACTGAGGATGGTACTATGGCGATTTGCAAGGTGTGCAAGACCCGCCTGAGCAGGGGGAAAAGTATTAACAACCTCTCCACCACCAGCATGAGCCACCACATGCTATCCAAACATCCCACTCTGTGGGCAAACGCGGCAGGACAGGGTACCAGCAACACTGCCTCCCTTGGGTTCACCAGACTCACCACCAGACCCGCCTCAGCAGCAACAGTAGCCCAGCCATTGCGTGGTTCACAACATTCACAAACATCAGACGACGCTGACACTGTCACTTTCCGGAGTAGTGCTCTTGAGGTCTCCCAGTGTTCATCAAACACAACAACCAACAGCCCTTCAGTGTGCAGCCCTACGATTCAGTTGTCTGTCTCGGAGATGTTTGATCGCAAGAGGAAATTGCCAGCAAATGACCCCCGGGCCGTGGCAGTAACAGCCAGCATAGCCAAGCTTCTGGCCTGTGAAATGCTGCCATATCGAGTGGTGGAGACAAACAGCTTCAAGGGCATGATGTCAGTGGCCATCCCACGTTACGTGGTTCCCAGCCGCTACCACTTTGCGCGCTCTGCAGTGCCTGAGTTGCATGAGCACGTGGTCAGCAAAATAACCTGAAGCTTGAAGAATGCCGTTGCCTGCAAGGTTCACCTCACCACTGACACCTGGACGAGTGCGTTCGGCCAGGGTCGATACATCTCCCTTACCGCGCACTGGGTGAACCTTGTGGAGCCTGGCAGCGATTCCTCACCTGCTACGGCGCGGGTGTTGCCCACGCCGCAAACAGCTGCACCGCCGTCCCTCCCACTGGATAACAACAGCAGCACCTACCTCTCTGACTCCTTCTCCTCCAACGCATCTCAAAGCTGTACCTCATCCGGAAACGCTAACCCAGCAGCAGTAGGATCGTGGAAGCAGTGCAGCACAGCTGTTGGCACGCGTCAGCAAGCGTTGCTGAAGCTGATCTGCCTTGGGGATAAGCAGCACACAGGGGAGGAAATTTGGAGGGGAATAAAGGAACAGATGGATTTGTGGCTGGCACTGCTGGACCTGAAACCGGGCATGGTTGTGTGTGATAATGGGAGTAATCTCATTCGCGCTGTAAGGTTGGCTAAGCTGACACACATCCCTTGCCTGGCGCACGTGATGAACCTAGTAGTTCAGCGGTTCCTGAGGACATACCCAGGCGTGGCCGATCTTCTGTTGAAGGTGCGACGAGTGGCCAAACATTGCAGAAATTCCAGTACTGCTTCGGGGGCACTCGCCAAGATGCAGGAGCGCTTCAATCTCCCCCACCATCGCTTGCTGTGTGATGTCCCTACGCGCTGGAATTCTACGCTGCACATGCTAGCCCGCTTTTGCAAGCAGAAGAGTGCAGTGGTCCAGTACATGACGGCGCAGTACCGAGGCGCATCCGGACAGCTGCCAAGCTTCTGTGGATCCGATTGGGCCAACATGTTGGACCTCTGCCAAGTCCTCCGAAATTTTGAGCAATCCACGTTGCTTGTGAGCAGTGACAACTCTTCAGTCAGCATTACCATACCACTGCTGTGTTTACTGAAGAGGTCAATGTTGAAAATCAAGGAAACAGCTGTCATGATGCAACTGGGGGAATCTGAAGGAGAAAACGATCAGCGTGATGGTACCAACATCAGGCCATCCGCATCAGGAAACGCTGGCCCCAGCAGCTATGACGAAGAAGAGGAGAAGGAACAGCTGGAGTTGGAGCAGGAATTTCCTGCCACCACTGACGAGGGCCAGAGCGGTGCACGTTGGACATCCACAATTCAGCGCGAATGGTCAGCAGAAGCAGACCAGGAAGAAGGTGACGACTATGATGCATCACAACAACTATCACAACGCTCACAAGAGGATGATGAGGATTCTGGCAGGACTCTGGCACACATGGCTCAATTCATGCTAGACTGCATTGAACGCGACCCACGCATTGTGCGCATTCTGGACAACACCAATTACTGGGTTTATACCCTTCTGGATCCACGGTACAAACACAATGTTCCAAAACTGCTTGAAGAAAGAGTCAGACAGGTCAAAATGGAAGAATACCAGCAGGCCCTTGTGGAGACTTTAGAGAGGAGATTGACATCCTCCCCCTCCTCTAGCCAGTTGTATGCCGACAGACTGACTTCCGCAAACCCAGGACGACCAGGAGGGCAACAAACAACACAAGCCGCAGCTAGTGCCCAAAAGGGAATGGTATCGGCAGTGTACTTGGAGTGGGAAAATTTTATGACACCCATGCAGCAGCAGCCCACAGAACAGCAAGCGTGCAGATCCACCTCCAACACCGATCGCCTGGAGAAGATGGTCAAGGACTACATGTCAGATGGCGTAGCTGTGTTGAACAATCCATCTGCACCCTTCAACTATTGGGTATCGAAGCTAGACACCTGGCACGAACTGGCAATGTACGCAATTGAGGTGCTGGCTTGCCCGGGAGCCAGCGTTATGTCGGAACGCTGTTTCAGTGCTGCCGGAGGCATCGTCACAGATCGGCGTATCCGCCTCTCCACAGAAAATGCAGACCGTCTGACTCAAATTAAAATGAATCAACCCTGGATTGGAAACGACTACGCAACACTCCTGGACCCCAACCAAGTAACATGAACAATGACCATCTGTGATGGGTTAGCGTTTCCGGTCCCTGTTTATTGAACCTCTCATCTTTATTACATTTATGACTTCATGGCGGCAAAAAGCATTGCTATATCCGCACGCTATTTGTCCTCATGCAAGGCCTGGGATGCTGTGTCTCAAAAAGCGTGGCCTTCTCCTCCTGCGGCTCCTCCTGTTCCCTCACGTGTGCTGCTGCTGCTGCTGGGTTAGCGTTTCCGGTCCCTGTTTATTGAACCTCTCATCTTTATTACATTTATGACTGCATGGCGGCAAAAAGCATTGCTATATCCGCACGCTATTTGTCCTCATGCAAGGCCTGGGATGCTGTGTCTCAAAAAGCGTGGCCTTCTCCTTCTGCGGCTCCTCCTGTTCCCTCACGTGTGCTGCTGCTGCTGCTGCTGGGTTAGCGTTTCCGGTCCCTGTTTATTGAACCTCTCATCTTTATTACATTTATGACTGCATGGCGGCAAAAAGCATTGCTATATCCGCACGCTATTTGTCCTCATGCAAGGCCTGGGATGCTGTGTCTCAAAAAGCGTGGCCTTCTCCTCCTGCGGCTCCTCCTGTTCCCTCACGTGTGCTGCTGCTGCTGGGTTAGCGTTTCCGGTCCCTGTTTATTGAACCTCTCATCTTTATTACATTTATGACTGCATGGCGGCAAAAAGCATTGCTATATCCGCACGCTATTTGTCCTCATGCAAGGCCTGGGATGCTGTGTCTCAAAAAGCGTGGCCTTCTCCTTCTGCGGCTCCTCCTGTTCCCTCACGTGTGCTGCTGCTGCTGCTGCTGGGTTAGCGTTTCCGGTCCCTGTTTATTGAACCTCTCATCTTTATTACATTTATGACTGCATGGCGGCAAAAAGCATTGCTATATCCGCACGCTATTTGTCCTCATGCAAGGCCTGGGATGCTGTGTCTCAAAAAGCGTGGCCTTCTCCTCCTGCGGCTCCTCCTGTTCCCTCACGTGTGCTACTGCTGCTGCTGCTGGGTTAGCGTTTCCGGTCCCTGTTTGTTGAACCTCTCATCTTTATTACATTTATGACTGCATGGCGGCAAAAAGCATTGCTATATCCGCACACTATTTGTCCTCATGCAAGGCCTGGGATGCTGTGTCTCAAAAAGCGTGGCATTCTCCTCCTGCGACTCCTCCTGTTCCATCACGTGTGCTGCTGCTGCTGGGTTAGCGTTTCCAGTCCCTGTTTATTGAACCTCTCATCTTTATTACATTTATGACTGCATGGCGGCAAAAAGCATTGCTATATCCGCACGCTATTTGTCCTCATGCAAGGCCTGGGATGCTGTGTCTCAAAAAGCGTGGCCTTCTCCTCCTGCGCCTCCTCCTGTTCCATCACGTGTGCTGCTGCTGCTGCTGCTGGGTTAGCGTTTCCGGTCCCTGTTTATTGAACCTCTCATCTTTATTACATTTATGACTGCATGGCGGCAAAAAGCATTGCTATCCGCACGCTTCTTGTCCTCATGCAAGGCCTGGGTTGTGTCTCAAAGCGTGGCCTTCTCCTCCTGCGCCGCCCTCCTCCTGTTCCATCACGTGTGCTGCTGCTGGGTTAGCGTTACGGTTACCGGTCCCTTTTCCTGGAACCTCTTCTCTGTATTACATTTATGACTGCATGGCGACAAAAAGCATGTTACCTGTGCAAAGAAACATGACATTTTCCACATTTAAAAGACAGTTTTTCCTTTGAAACTTTACAATCAATTTTCTCAAAAACTATAAGCTCTTTTTCAAATATTTTTTTCCTCTTGTACCCACTCCCAAAGTGCACATACCCTGCAAATTTGGGGTATGTAGCATGTAAGGAAGCTTTACAAAGCACGAAAGTTCGGGTCCCCATTGACTTCCATTATGTTCGGAGTTCGGCGCGAACACCCGAACATCGCGGCGATGTTCGGCGAACGTTCGCGAACCCGAACATCTAGGTGTTCGCCCAACACTAGATGAGAGTCGAGTTATCACACTTCCTGTGATATGGTGCTGAACTAAGGTGTAGTGTTGTTGCCCATAGCAACCAACAAAGATTTATTACAATTAGCTCTCAAAAGAGCTGTTGAGGATGAGGAAGAGTGCTTTTTAGCAATAAGGATCATCAAGCAAGAGAAACCTAACAAGCCTAACTAAGCTTTCCCTAATGTCTCTGCAGCACCTCTCTCTTCTCTAATTATTGCAGGCACACGAGTTAGTGAAATGCCTGATGCTGCCTGCCTTTTATTAGGGGGGGGGGGGCTCCAGGAGGGAGTGTAGCCTGATTGGCTACACTGTGCCTGCTGACTGTGATGTAGAGGGTCAAAGTTGACCCTAATGATGTAGTATAGGGGGTGTAGTATAGTAAAGTTTGCGGTTCACCATGACCTCGAACCACCGAAGTTAGCGGGCGAACTGTTCGGGCCATCTCTATTTTCTATGCGTTTTCTCAAAGCTGCATTTTTAAAAACGCTGGTTTTGTTGCATATTATGCAGGAAACCTGCCAAAATGCACATAATGGGAACGCAGTGGTATGCGGTTTTCATGCGGTTTCCATGCGGTTTTTATGTGGGGTTTTTTTGCTTCCTGTTGTATTCCTAGTGATTTGCATAAATGGAAATATAAAAATGCATGGAAAATGCAAACAAAACGCATATGTATTTTTTCGCATATATGTTTTGTATAACCGCAAACACATTAAAACGCATGCAAAACACATGAAAAACGCATCGAAACTGCACACAACATTAACATAAAACATGACATAAAACGCAGCCTTTCACGCTATGTCATATGTGAACCCAGCCTAAAAGAGTGCAAGAAATCCAACTTCGCATACAAGGAATAAAACAATGAAAACATGAATGCCAAAAATACATTCAGTTAAATGTAACAGTGAAAACTGAAAGTGGGTATTTACTTTATTTCTCATTTAAAAAAAGAACTCATTAGTTGTCTAGTACAGTGTTTCTCAACATTTTATTGGTATGTACCCCTTTTAAAATCCTGTACTCACCAAGTACCCCCTATCATAGTAAACATTATCACAAGTACCCCTTGACAAATATATTTAATCGTACTACGTGATAATTGGTTCTAAACAATTTTCAAGCATTTACTATTGATTTTACTTAGCTAAAATACTAATTTGGTGTTGCTCCAAATAAGATTTATGATTTTCTAAAACTCTAAATTTGTTATTCTTGATTAAGTATATCAAGCCTGAGTACCCTCCGGAGCCATCAAAAGTACCCCCTGGGGTACGCGTACCACACGTTGAGAACCTAGGGTCTAGTATATCGACTGCTGCTGAGTTATACTTCACAAGCCAGTGTCATCAATACTCTTTATAACCACATAAGCTTGGTTGCGTGTGTTGTAAATTGGACATTAAATGCCGGTGTGCGTAAACAGTGTGGCTAGAGACTCATATTAGAGAAGATTGAAAGCCATCCTTTTCCTTAGAAACACAAACAAGAAATTGAAATTAAACTTTGATCCCTGTGCTTAATGAAAAAATCCTAATGTGCTGGACAGAGAATGACCACGGCTGAATGTGAAGCACAGCTGCAGGCAAATTTAAAACAGCAATATTTCATCCAGTCAAATATTCATTAATAAATCAGTGCAATTTGAGAACAGCCAATATAATTACAAATCTGGTGTGTTATATTTAATTAACCAATGGTCATCTATAACCCCCACACAGTAGCAATATAAAATATATGGAAGCAAGAAAAAACGCCGGCGGCGGCTAGTGGATGAAAAGGGCGCCGCCATTGACTAATGCATTTATCGTTAATATGGCACCCATATGATTTTGCTTGTATGTACAGATTTGACGTTATCAAATATATTATCGTTTCTATGTTTGTAGGGGTGTTTGTGCAGGGGGAGTGGTTTGGGGTTAGGCTCCACCAGGGGAGGTGTTAGGGTTAGGCACCACCTGGGGGATGGTTAGGGTTAGGCAACACCAGGTGGTTGTTAGGGTCAGGCACCACTCCGGAGGTTAGGGTTAGGCACCACCGGGGGGGGGGGGGGGGGGGTTAGGGTTAGGTGCCACCAGGGGAGTGGTTAGGTTTAGGCACCACCAGGGGAGGGTTCTGTGTGAGAGTAGGGTAGGTTAAGCTGTTTTGTTTGATTACATAACAATTTTTAACATGAATATCTTTTCATTTTTGAACCAGTGGGGCTCGGGTGCTGCAATTTTGCACAGATGTAGTTTAGGGGACCCTAAATTTAACCCTCCCTTAAATTTTGGGGAGTGTAGAAAATGTGGCTACGGAAGTATTTGGGGTGTTTAGCGCTGGCAGCATAATTGAATAGGAGGTGTGCCAGCACAGGATCCTACTGCACATGCGGGGCAGCGTAATTCATAGGGCAGCTCGATCAGACACAACACCGCCATATTTAAGTTATGCCCCTGATCTCTAGCGCGTCCACTGGCTAGCAATAATTCTATAGGCTACTAGTGTGTCTGGCCCTTTTGTCTCTGCAAAGTATAATATTTCAAATATCCTGATGTGAACAGTGTAGTGCAGGACTGCATATAACGTTCTTTTTGGAGTGTTTCCCATGCACCAAAATATTAGTGATTTTTTTTTCTTTTTAGATTTTTTATTAAAGAAAAAGACAATGTTCCAAGTAGTTACTAGATAATGTACAGTACTGGTTAAGGGCACTGCCTTTGTCATAGGAGAGCTGGGTTTGAATCCTGGCTGGGGACAGTATTCAGTAAGGAGTCCTTGGGCAAGACTCCCTAACACTGCTGGGTGGCCTATTAAGCACACCTTTAGTGGCTGCAGCTCTCAAGTACTTTGAAGTCTAACAGGAGAAAAGCGCTATACAAATGTTAGCATTATTATTATATACATTTATTTAAAAAAAAAAGTTCTAAGTCACAATTTCAACACAGTGCATGTATCCACATATGTGCACATCACTTTTTTTTTTTTTTTTTTAGGGCTCGTTTCCACTATCGCGAATCCGCATGCGTCCAACGCATGCGGATTCGCACATGGTATGCAAGTGGATGGGCCGGTTTCCACTGTTGCGTTGGTGATGTGCGTTTTTTTCAGCGGTGAAAAAACGCACAAAAGAGCCAACGATTTTGCCTGAGAGTGGAATGCATGCGAATCGCATGCAATGCATTTAATAGGGAAATCGCATGCGGTTTCCCCATGCGTTTTTTGCCGCGAATTCGCATGCGAATTCGCATAGGTACGATGTAAATTCACACCTACAGTGACATGGTTAAAATTGCATATACCCTCACGTATGCGAATTCGCATGCGAATTCGTGGCAAAAAAACGCATAGGGAATCCCATCCGCATGCGATTTCATCAGCAGTGGAATCCAGGCGATTCCGCACCGCAACAGTGGAAACGAGCCCTTAATCAAGCAAGTGCCCTTCCCACATATACTGCAATGTCTGGTGGGTAGCACTAGCCAGGTTAACCCGAAAAGTTATCTGCATAGTATCAGGGGCGCCTCTAGCCATTTTGTCACTCCAGGCAAGAAAACCTGTGGCGCCCCCCCCCCCCCCCAATGAAAATAATCGTAATGTTGCAGCATTTTACCAGAAAATAATCGGAATGCGGCAGCGTTTCACCAAAAGATGCACTTACTGTGGCAGTGTTTCACCCAAAAATTATCGTAATGCGTGACTGTTTCACTAGAAAATATAAGTATTGCGGCAGCATTTTACCAGAACATAATTGTACTGCGGCAGCGTTTCACCAGAAAATACACGTATTGTGGCAGCGTTTCACCACAAAATAATTCTAATGCGGCAGAGTTTCACCAGAAAATACATGTATTGCGTCAGTGTTTCTCCACAAAATACAATACATTACCTGTCTGAAACCTCCGCTGGCTCTGGGCGCACTCCATGTGCCACGTGGTTGCCTAGTAATGTGGCCACGTGTGTGACGTCTGATGTCACACGTGTGTCCTTACTAGGCAAAAACGTGGGGCGTGCATGTATGGAGAACGGAGTAAGCCCGGGGGCTGCGGACAGGTAATGTACCACTTGCACTGGGTACTGAGGGGACAGCGCTGGTGGTTTCAGCACGTTCAACGCTCGTCCCGAAATCACACGCCATTACTGCCGAGCACCCGTTTGAGCAAGTCTGCCCTATATCTTGCAGCATGTGCAATCAACTAATGCAACCAAATTCGGGCCGAAATTGGTCGCTTGTCGGTCGGGCATACACTTGATGGCAGCTATTTTCATCAGATTGGATTATAATAATCGAATCGGATGGACGATTTGCAGCCAAGTCGCCAGATGTATGCGTGTGCAGAAGACCCAGGCTAGATGCGACTTGAGCCAGTTATCAGGGCTGATCGTGGCTGAACGGCAGACCGCGGGTGGATGGCGAGGGACTCGTACGTGCTTATGGGGCTGGAGGAAGCCACGGGTAAGTATCAAATCAAGATTATGCCAGCTCAGGTACACTTTAAATCACTTAAAGGGATCTTGAGCAGAAGCTGTGGGTATGCATATAAGCATACCCATGGCTATTTAGTAAAGAGGGGACACTCACTGACCCCTTCAGTAAGCTCTGCTTCTTTCCGGGTGGCCGCTATAAATTACATGGCAACAAGCGACACTGGAGAAAAGTTGAGCTGTCCTCCGGAACAGGAAGGCTAAGAGTCGTCTCTGTGCATGCACTGGCTTCCTGCTCCCCTCCGTGCGTGAACCGAATAATGATGCGCAGCAGACGGAGAGGGGAAGAGGCCAGGAAGCCTGTAAATGTGCAGAGGACGCGCAGCCTTTCTGGTCCAGGGACAGCACGACTTTGCTTCAGTGTTGTTTGTTGCCATGTAATTTATAGCAGGGAGAAGCAGCGCTTACTGAAGGGGCTGATGAGATTCGCCTCTTTACTAAATAGCCATGGCCATGGGTATGCTTATATGCAAACCCATGGCTTCTGCTCAGGCTACAAAGACCAGAGAAATGTCATAGGTAATTTTTTTTTACTTTGTGTTCAATCTTTGCTTATCTCTCCTCTCACCTGACCACTGCCCCCTCCCCTAACAGCATGCAGCTATTGTTTTTTGATCTTCTCAGCAGGTGGTCAGTCATTGTCCTAATCAGGACTCAAAATCTCTGGATCTCTGGCAGAAGTGCTGATTACAGCAAGGGACATGACATGAGACTTGAGTCTCCTGACAGGCAGCTGTGCACAGTGTATATCAGCATCCTACAGTTCACATGCTACATGCCGATATACACAACTCTAAGTGGGCTCACACAGTGCACAGCTGCCTTGTCAGGAGACTAGTTGTCCTCTCTCCTCCTTATCAGCACTGCTGGCTGCCGCTGATTGCAGTGAGTCTCCCCCCTGCAGCTTACTCTCACCTCTGCAGAGGAAACAGGATCTAGTGGGTTAGGTATGGCAAGCCAAGCAACTCCGATCTTCTGGCTGGCGGGGGCCAGAGGCAGGCAGATTCACACACGCTCTGTGGCTGCTTCCAGGAAGGGGCGGGGAGGTGGGACAGAGCTATGTACCTATTGGCCGAGGGGCAGAAGGATAGTGTAGTAAAGGAGCTGAGAGAAGCACTGAAGAGTGACAGGGGGAGAAGGAATTGTCAGACGTGAAAGATAATTAACGTTAGTAACGGCTGGTACCGCCTATTGATAGGAATGCGCCCCAAGCGGCTGCTTGTAATGCCTGCTGCTTCAGGCGCCCCTGCATAGTATTGTGTGCTAGGTATGGAAGTGATTGTTTCCTGTCTGGTAAATGCTATCACTTACCGACTGAGGAGAGCCGAAGGGTTAATCAGGCCCTTCATGTATTTTGTTAAATTACAGTATGGTTGGTAGTTTTTCTTTCACAATAACAGTAACGGAAAGTATACAGCATACCAGCCTGTTTTCAGGCAATTAAGTATTTGTCAGCAAAGGATGGCATTGGTTTGGTTATCAGTTTTGTTTGGCTAAACAATTGACAAGGACACAGCAAAATACTGTATGTCCTATACCTAGCTTCAGCCCCTCCTCTGACCCTCAGCCAGTGTCATAGGCAGCTGTTTCCTTCATATGTGACAGCAGTCATGTCAGCTTACCCATCATACACATTGAGAAGGTCTGAGGACACATGAGAAGCCAGAAACAGCTGCTGCCACTGACAGTTAACAAATGCTCTCAGGGTACGAGGCCATTCAAGTCAGCATTAGGAGCTTGTAAATACGTAAGATGACTCAGATGATAGAACAGGAGGCTTAATTTTTGGTTACCACCCCAAATTGTTTGTATTTATCCTTCTGGAGTAAATCAAACTGCTCAAAATTGGTCAATTTGCTTATTTCCAATTGTAGCCATTTTAAGTGTAATAAGCAAAATAAAAGATAAACAAAATCCTAATCTTGAAATCGTTCACAATTTGTGCGCTTCTGTCCGCATTTTAACAGCACATTCATGTTACAGATTGATTTGGGTTGCTGAAAAGCAGACAGAAGCGCTCTAGTGTGTTCAGGCCCTATGTGATGTGCCCTACAGTATATAATGATACACGACAAGCTAATGTTTTGTTTCTCCAAAACAGTGTTGTTGTTGTTTTTTTTCATAGTTTCTTCACAGGCAAAGGTACAGAGTACCCAGCATGGTGAACCAGAACTCCTAGTAGTGTGTAAGGGGCTACAATTGACCTAAAAGCCCTCTTACTAAAACAGAAAGTATTTGTGATAATTCAGGTTGGAGTGAGCTCCGAGATGTCTCCCAGTGCATCACAGGCAAAGCATACAGTAGCAATGCAAAAGCACTGTAATGGTGCCCATTCATGGTACAATATTTTTCATCCAATCTTACCATTTCTATGTAATATAAGGGAACTGCCTAAATTATCCTTTTGGTAAATTCACTTAAATTACCCTTATAATTGTATAAATTATAATTGTATAAATTGTACCATGTATGGGCACCATCAGGGCTTGTTTACACTAGGATGCAAAAGCAGCGGATGCAGAAATGGCATGCTAAGCGTGTCCGTTAGGGATGTGCTTGCATCTGCGATGCTGTGTTCACATTACCTGTTGTTTCCACTTGCTGTGTTTACCTCACCCGGCCACTCATCCACTCATTCTCTGGTAACTTCTGCCACTTTATGCATTGTCCCCGTTGTCCTGTAACGTCCCTGTTCGATCCACGAGACCAGGAAGCATAGGACTACCTGTAGGTTTATAAAAATCTCAAATGTGAATCCTGCCTAGCAACAGGGATCATTGTCATTGGTCCACCATGAAACAGTGAGAATTCCCCTGTTGTAGGAAGATTCCCATTGGTCCTTTTGCAAACCAATTGGGTGCCCCATGCTTCTGCTGAGCTCGGTCGGTTGCCCTACAGGAGGTCAAACAGCAGTGGTGGAGCCAAAAATCCACAGGGAAGGTGAGCAATCTTGTGGCAAGAAGCCTAGTGGGAACAGACACCGTCCACTCCCATAGGTAGGGATGGTCGGAAATGTCAATTTCCGATTCTGGAGAAATTCCAATTTCTTCCAATGCCCATTACGGATTTCCGATTGGTTTCCGATTTCCGAGTAGTGGGTTTTTTGGGGTCATTTTTTGCATTCTCTGATTTCCAAATACTTCCGAATTGACTCTGCATTTTCTGATTGGTCCAATGTTTCCAAGTTCAGTGATTGGGTTAAAATTACCGAGTTGTGGTATTGCAGTATTTCTAAGAAATCCGATTTCCAAGTTCGTATTTCCGATTTCCGAGTAGTGTCTTTTTGACATTTTTTGCATTCATTGATTGGCCAAATGCTTCCGAGTTGTTTCTGCATTCTCTGATTGATCCATTGAGTTTGAGTTCTGTAATTGGGCTAAAATTACCGAATTGCAGTAATGCAGTATTTCTGCAGAAATCCGATTTCCGAGTTCCATTTTCCGATTTCCGATCGGAACTCGGAAATTTAAATTTTGGGAAATCTGAATGAGCATCCCTACCCATAGGTTTCCATTGCTTCCAATTTGCGGTTTGTTCTCGATATGGCTGCTGAAAATTGCAGCAAACAGAGGTGCCTGGCTCTTCTACTGACCACATATGCTATTGCTCCGTTGTTATTGCCTGATGAAGCAGGATCAAACCTGCAAAACGCGTTGCATATTTGGAGTTCATAAATAAAATATATTAACTGTCTTTACTACAGTTGTTGTGTGTCTACTTGGAGGAGGTAAGTCCACCACTACCTCCTCTATTTACCAAGAATTAGTTTTTTTAAGCTCATTTAGCTTCCTTTTATCCTTTTGGCGCCTCTGTTCTCCTGCATGAAAATTGCAGCAGGTCGGGATTTTGTGGACTGGCAATTGCGTCCTGCATTTGCTTTCCCTTTGACAGTGTAAACACACCTATTAATAACATAGGATGCATTTACCATACGTTTTTGCATTTAATTCGGTTCCAATAAACACATATTTTTTTGCTGCAATTTTAACAGGCCCTAATGCAGTTAAAGGACAACTGAAGCTAGAGGTATATGGAGGCTGCCATATTTATTTCCTTATAAGAAATTCCAGTTGCCTGGCTATCCTGCTGATCCTCTGCCTCTAATACTTTCAGCCATAGACCCTAAAAAAGCATGCAGCATATCAGGGGTTTCTGACATTATTGTCAGATCTGACAAGATTAGCTGCATGCTTGTTTCTGGTGCGATTCATACACTGCTGCAGCCAAATAGACCAGCAGGGCTGCCAGGCAACTGGTATTGTTTAAAAGGAAATAAATATGGCAGCCTCCATATTCTTCCCACTTCAGTTGTCTTTTAAGGTCTGTTTACTTTGTAGCATAAAGCAATTGCCAAGCATACACTCTAAAAGGGTGCTGTGGTAATTTGGGTGCTGGGGATAGCCACTAGTAGAATATTGGTAAAATTACTGATATTCTACTATTGGGCAATGGGTAATGCAGTAGTGGAATATCGGTCATTTTTACCGATATTTTACTATGGCTAAACCTTACCCTATACTTACATGAACTTTTGATGCCAAGAATCTGTTGATGCCTAAAGGTGGTCAGTAACGATACAATTCGATGAACAATAATTTACAATTGATTATTCACCTGAAAGATCAGAAGTGAATGTGGGACCATTAATGGACAAAAATATCCTAACCCAATCCAATCAGATTGATGAAATCAATCTGATTTTCAGATCAATCCCATCAATTTGATCGGATTGGTCAAGACAGTTTGTTCGTTACTGCTCCAAAACATTCATTTCCGATCATTTATACAAATAATCGTTCATAAACGATCGTTTGTCAAATTGTATCATTAGTAGCTACCTTAAGCTTAACTTAGCCAGTTATCTAACCACATCTCTAATCTAAGATTATGAATTATCTCACACTGAGATTGATTCACAAATGTTCAGTATGGTTGAGGTACCCTAAGCATCAGTTATCACACAGGTTACTACACCTTACACTTGATTCACAAGACTAATGTGAGAATTATCTCATGTATAGGGAGGGGTGCATCAATACTCCTGCAGTTCTCTTTTTTGGATGGAGCAATCTGATCACTGCAGGAGCTTTGCAAAGTGCCTAGGGAAAAAAAGTATGTGGTCTCCTGCCTGGCTTGTAGAAACCCCTGTCACAGGCGAGGGGCTGGTAACAAACAAAAAAAGTCAGTGGCCAGTTTACCACTCATTTTATAAACTGTAATAAAAGACACTTTTTTGGGAGTAGGGCTTGAATTTCAAGCATACTCAAAAATCCAGAAAAATCATGTTGGGGCTTATTTTCGGGGTGGGTCTTATTCTCGGGGAACCAGAGTTTCTTATTTTTTGACTGTTTTGTGGTTATATTTTAGACATTTGGAGCTTCTGACTGGGAGTTTTTCAGAATACAGGATCGCTTCTTCCTGGCTGTAGCCAACAGCCACAATTACACTGTGGGAATAAAGACCCAAAAGCCAGAAGAATATGCTATTAACTCCAACATCTACGAGCTGAATATCACTGCACAGCAGTTTGTGAAGTTCCAGGATGTCATCACTTACAGGTAATGACTTGTTCATGCAGCGTTTGTAGAGTTTAGAAGTATTAGAGGCCTGTGTGTTTCCAGATACTCTGGGCTTCCTTTGTGAGATGCTGCGGATGATCATTCTGTTCACATAAGCACACTGCCGGATCTGAACAAGGCTGTGCCCACTTCAGAAGCAAGAGTATATGTAGCCTTTTCAAAGTGTTTTTGTAATGTGTGGGAATGTTTCAGACTACAGTTGAAGAACCACAAATGTATTAATCTTCCAGCAATCCTCACTGAAGCCTGTTGTAACTCAAATGAAGGATACAAACCCTTGCTTAACTCCTAATGGCACATGATTTTTAATAAGATAAACAGTAACTAAGAGGACATAAAAACTTAAAAGAGCACAAAATGAGATTCGTTTTTGTTTTGCTTTTTTTAAATAAATGACAAAAACTGTATACTTTATATATTACGCGTCCATATGGATAGAAAAAAAAAATAACTTTAAATATCATCAAACCCCAGTACTCAATATACATAGCAAGTGAAATACTACATATCACCACTGACATATACAAATGTAAAGTATGTACCCTATATCTTGTATAATTGTTTTGATAAAGTGTAGAGAAACCGAGAGCCCAATATAGTGTAGTATGTTAAGCATAAATGAAGTAAAGGTTATCGTGATAAAATTATACTTACAAACGTGGGTTAACACAAAGGCAACCACTGTATAGGCAGGTGAGGAGATTAGACCTGTCCTCACTCAGGGATAAGAAGTCGCTCTCTGTAGATGCGAAAGGGGGTAGATCACCCCTCAACCAGGGGTGGACACGGTATAGCAGTAGGAGAACAGAGGCGCCAGCAGGATAAAAGCGGATAAAAACTTTAAAATTTGCTGGGAGGAAGCGGTGGACTTACCTCCATAAAGCAGACACGAAAGACTGTCTGAATAGTAGCAATCACATTTATTAACTAGTACCCCACTAATAATAAATGTGATTGCTACTATTCAGATAGTCTTTCGTGTCTGCTTTATGGAGGTAAGTCCACCGCTTCCTCCCAGCAAATTTTAAAGTTTTTATCCGCTTTTATCCTGCTGGCGCCTCTGTTCTCCTACTGCTGTAATTGTTTTGATGGTGATCATGCTAAAGAGCCACATGGATCTGTAATATATTAAAGAGGAACTCCAGTGAACATTTTAGTGTTGGCAGGTGATGTAGCTGCTGCATGTTTTTTTGGCAGTTGAAAACAGCTGTAACAGCTATTTTCCACAATGCAACAAGGTTCACAGACAGGAAACTGCCCAAAAAGTACGTACTTTTCTTGTGGGACAGGTTTCTTGTGGGAGGGGTTTCACCACAATATCAGTCATACAGCGCCCCCTGATGGTCTGTTTGTGAAAAGGAATAGATTTCTCATGTAAAAGGGGGTATCAGCTACTGATTGGGATAAAGTTAAATTTTTGGTCGGAGTTTCTCTTTAAGGATACAGTTTTATTCACCCATAAATCCCCCAATCTCTTATTTTTTTGCTCTGCAAGCGACTTTGGGGGATATTCCCTAAACAGCAGTAAAATTACCACGTGCAGGTAGTCATAAGGGGCATATTAGTAAAAGTGATATGCGCAGGCAGCACACAGCAATTTTACTGTTACGGCAGTTTTGTAGCACATGTTGCACAATTAACGCAACCCGTGTTACCTAGATAATGCATACATTGGTAATGTAATCAATGCGCCTATAAGCTAGGTAACATGGATCACGCTAATTGCGCAACAGAATATACCTCCTGTAAATAGCTGTACATTTGCTGTGCGATGCCTGTGCATGACAATTTTACTGCAGTTTATTGAATATACCCCTTTATGTCCTCAGAGTTGCTGTTTAGCTAGTATTTTTTTTTATTTTTGGTTGACTTCATGACCTTGATTTTGTACCATGTTAACTTTTAACAAATCCAAACCTAAACTTTTTAAGGGGTCCCAGCTATTCCAAGTTATTCCCTTTCATTTTTTGGTTATTTTTACAGGCTATGTATGGTGCTTTTTAATACAATTGTCTTATTTTGTTTGTGTTTAGTGCTGAATGATAGTATTTTATTTGTTTTTTTTTTTTGTAATAAAAGTAATTTATTCTTTCAGGAACATAGGAAATATTAATATTTTACTTCTATAGGCTTTACCTGCAGCCTTGACTGGCAAGTTACGTGAGCAGATAAATATCCCCCCTTACTGTTGTAGTAGACATGTCTCAAATATGAAAGAAGTGACCTGTTGTATAAATAAACCCTACTGCTCACAGTACAGTTACAGTATATTATCATTATAACATAGCAGTAAAACAAAAACCTTCTGCTTGCCAGTCAGACCAGCAGGCTCCACAAAATAGCATATTCACTTTTGTAATATTCACTATTTTCCTGTTTCAGAAAATATTTTTAGTAGAAAACTAAAATACTACAGTAGTAGTTTTAGCAGGAAGCCTTACATTTAAACAAAACAAAAAATGACTAACGTAAAAAATGCTTTTTAAAGAGGAACTTCAGCCTAAACAAACATACTGTCATTACTTTACATTAGTTATGTTAATTAAGATAGGTAATATAATATCTTACCGACCTTGTTTTAAAAGAACAGGCAAAGGTTTGTGATTTCATGAGGGCAGCCATCTTTTTGGTTGAAAGGCGGTGACAGGGAGAATGAGAAACAGTTCCAACTGTCCTGTGTGCTGATCACCCCTCCCAGTTGCTAGGCAATGTGAACAACATTAGATAGGTAATATAGATAGGTAATATAATATCTTACCGACCTTGTTTTAAAAGAACAGGCAAAGGTTTGTGATTTCATGAGGGCAGCCATCTTTTTGGTTGAAAGGCGGTGACAGGGAGAATGAGAAACAGTTCCAACTGTCCTGTGTGCTGATCACCCCTCCCAGTTGCTAGGCAATGTGAACAACAACATAGGAAATCCCATCATGCTTTGCACAGCATCAGGGGAAAAAAGCCCGGGCAGTTTTCTTTGATGGGGCGGAGCTTAGCTTTTGTACAGCTAAAAATATGGCTTGGGTAAAAAAAAAAAAGTTCTGATGCTGTGAAACTGTTAAAGAAACACCAAGCCTTTTCAGTGCTGCTGAGTAGTGTTGGGCCGAACAGTTCGCCTGGCGAACCTCTATGGGCCTCTTACTACTTCCGGGTCGCAATGACCCGGAGTAGTACGCCTGCGCTGCCCGGCGGAGCGCGTCCTAGATCGCGCTCCTGTTGCCGGGCACTCTCTGCGCATGAGCGTGACGTCACTCATGACGTCACGCACATGCGCAGAGAGTGCCCGGCAACGGGAGCGCGATCTAGGACGCGCTCCGCCGGGCAGCGCAGGCGTACTACTCCGGGTCATTGCGACCCGGAAGTAGTAAGAGGCCCATAGATTTAGAGATGTTCACCGGCGAACGGTTCGGGAACCGTTCGCCACATCTCTACTGCTGAGTAGATTTTTAGTCTGGAGGTTCACTTTAAGCAGGTGTTTGTGAATTGTGAAATATGTGCTTGGCACCTGAAGTTGAAGCATTGTAGGTTGTACCTTCAAACTATACATTTTATTGCAGAATCACTATTCCAGATTTCTAGCTGATTGTCTAAACAATTTCTCAAGTGAAATTTTCTCCCAAGATGCCTTGCTCTACAGTTTTGTTTTGCTAAAGGATATCCATGGTTATTGTCATAATCACTCAACAATAAATAATCTCTCCCATAAAGATGCTGCAATTGTGATGGGAAAAATTACTGTTGAGAGACCATGATGGTGAAAATCGATTAGCATGCTTTGCTATGTGATATTTTTTACAGTGTGTAGCAAAACAATCCCCAAGCCAAAAAAACAAGGTAATGTGTAGCTTTGTAGATAAATAACTGTGCAATTAAGTTGACTAATCAGCTGGTCAATAGCGGCACAGAGTTGTATAGTGCAACATATGTATTGTGTGAAAAGTACCTTGGTTTTCATGTGTTTACATATACAATAAGTACAATACAATACAATACAATAACATTTGTAAAGCGCTTTTCTCCCATAGGACTCAAAGCGCATAGTTGTGTCTCAGATTAATACAGGGTTGCAGGCTGGGTTGTGTTACAGAGGAGATAGTCAGATGTTCATGAATGCCAGACTGAAGAGGTAGGTTTTCAGTTTAGACTTAAATGCTTCCAGGGATGGAGCTGTCCTGATTGGGTGTGGCAGGGAGTTCCAAAGTGTAGGGGCAGCATGACGAAAGGCTCTGTCTCCAAAGGTTTTGAGGTGGACTCTGGGGGTGACCAAGGTGTTGCGTCCTTTTGATCTAAGATTGTGGGGGGTGTGATGCAGTTGCAACAAGTCCTTCAGGTATCCAGGGCCCAGATTGTGCAAGGATTTGAATGTCAGTAAGCCAATCTCAAACAGAATTCTCCATTTTATCGGTAGCCAGTGGAGTGAGCACAGGGTTGGTGTTATGTGTCAATGGCGGGGTTTACTATTGAAAGAAAAAATGAATCACTGAATAGGATAATGGAAGGATAATTGCATTTTGTGGGTTCATTTTTCAGAAAGAACATTTCTATTCGTATGGGCGCAGAGCAGTAGCTCATACTCGGGTGGCATGCCTGCATCTTAATTAGGGGGTATTAATAAATAGTGCAAGTACATTGCACTATTGATCAAAGTTTAATTTTAATACTTAACACATTTAAGTCAATTACAATTTTATTTGTATCCTGCACAAAAATAAATGAAAGAAACAAGTTGCCTTAGAGTGTTACATATCAATAAAAAAAATACACACATGTTAATGCTTTTTTTCAGTGCTGTGGACTGGGAGTTCTTCACAGTTGGAGAGGATTACTTTCTCGTTGTGGCAAATTCCTATGATGGCAATTCCTTCTCTGTCAACAGTGTCATATACAGGTGGGATGTTTGTATTGTACTGTGCACATAACTCTATGTAGACATTATTATTATTGATTTATAAAACACACACGTATTCCATGGCACTGTACAAAGTAAAACAAACCTGGAGTATATAATACAGACAATGGTATACACCAAATATGGACACTGGTACGAAATACAGAATTAGTAATTACGGTGACAAATGTAACATGCTAAATAATATGTATAACAGATTGCAAGATACAAAATGAATAACAAATTCAAAGACACAAAAGGGTGAGAGAGCCCTGCCCTTGCAAGCTTACTATCTAAAGGAATGGGGGAACAAGAGGTGGGGTACGTTATTCATATAGCAGACTGTTTTTAGGTTATCTAGTAAGGAGGAGTACAGCTTGGCCAGAGGTCAAAGGGGGAATGGCCTAAGTTAGAGCATGTGCTTGTCGGAAAAAGTGATGCACGTGGGCTGTCTTGTATACATAAATGCAAGGAGGTGATTCTAGAGAAGGACCAAAAGAAGGTTGTGTGAAGATCTGAGATTATGGTTGGGTTGGTATCTGGAAACAAGTGAGGAAATGTAAAGTGGAGAGAGAGATTGTGGAGAGCTTTGTAGGTTAGGGTTAAGCACTTAAAATGGATCCTCTTGCTGATTGGCAGCCAATGTAGAGCTTGGAATAGCAAGAAGAAAGATGAATGAGACGAGCAGCAGAGTTCAGTACAGATTGGAGCGGTGCCATTCGGTTAGTTGGTAGTCCACAAAGCAGTTTATTACAATAGTCCAAATGAGATATATAAGAGTATGTACTAACATTTTAGTTGTGTCCTAAGTGACAAAAGGTTGAATGCGAGATACTGTATGTTTTTGAGTTGGATATGACAGGAGCTGGTTAGGGAGTGAATGTGAGGAATTAATAAGAGAGGAGTCAAATATTACCCCTAAGAACTGTGCTTTGGGAAGTGAAGTAATAGGAATGTTATTAACATTTACTGTTATATCAGGCAGAGAGGTGGACAGAGACCATGGAAAGGTAATTAGTTCTGTTTTACTCATATCAAGCTTTAAGAAGCGAGAGGTTATGAAAGAGGATATAGCAGACAGGCAGTCAGGAACACGTGTGAGGAGGGAGTTTAGGTCTGGGGCTGAGAGGTACAGTTGTGTATCATCTGCAAGTAAGTGGTATTGAAAACCCATATCCCTAACCATCCCATTTTGGACAGGACAGTCCCAGATTACAGGCACTTTGATTGGTTCAACACATGTTCCTGTTCACCAATCACAAATATGTCAGTCTTGGCGAGTACACACGGCGGGAGCGCACACACGCGTGAATGGGGGTGGCAGCGGCGAGCAACATATTAAACCGTTTATTTGCAGTTAACAGGGGCAAACAGGACATTTTTCTATGCATAGTGATCCTTGAGTGGTTAAGAGAGAGAAAAGAAAAACAATCCTCTCAGGATGTAACATGGCCAATGGGAATATATCAAAATGAGTGAACCCTGCATTCCTCCTCCTAGAACGTCATCCAGTACAAGAAAGAAGATATTGTAGAATCTGTTGGATCAGCAGTGTAGCCAATAATAACACACATTCCTTTACTCCAGAACACAAGCCAGCTACCAGACATCCAAAGTCCCCTCCGTCCATTGCTTACTGTAAAAGGCTGCCTCCCCTCAAATTTTTTTTACAAATATGTAGATAGATGTAAACAATCTTTGCAGAGTTTAATCTGAGAGCCTCTAACACAGCAGGAAATGCAGTTGCTTATACAGTATACAGTACATCAGTGTTTATGGTAGTCTGTTGACACACATTGGTACCTTCCAACCAGCTTAGCGGTATGGACGAGCTCAGCTCGTCCATGACTGCCGCGCTGGATTGCTCTGGCCCTGGTGGACCGATTTTCACAATTTTTTTCAAACACACAGCTAGGACTTTGCTAACCGCGTGTTTATACCGATCGCCGCCGCCGCACGCCGCCGATGCGCAGCAACCCGCTGCGTAACATGCCCTCCTCCCCCCGAGACCCCATGCGTAGCCTGGCCAATCAGTGCCAGGCATCGCTAAGAGGTGTATCGGGACTCCCTCTGACGCCATGACATGGATGACGTCGATGACGTCATCCCGATCATCGCAATGACGATGGGGGAAGCCAAACAGGAAATCCCGTTCTGAACGAGATTTCCTGTTTGCTCTGATCACCGGAGGAGATCGGAAGGGGTGGGGGGATGCCCCTTCACAGCGGCTATCATGTAGCTAGCGCTAGGCTAGCTACATGATTAAAAAAATTAAAAATAGTGCTGCGCAGCCACCCTGGCGCATTTATTAGAACGCCAGGGTGGTTAAAAGATATTGTTCAAATGTGCAGGCTAGTGCCCCAGAATGGCCCAGTATAGAAGTAGGATGCAGACCACTATCCGTCCTTTAGATCCAAGGTGAATAACAAAGAAGCAGCCTCCCTCTCTCTGTTGTTGGGTAAAACCTCATAGGTCCCAGTAACAGCTACTAGAAAATGTCTTACAGACCCAATTTAGCAGACTGTCTGTGAGTGTCAAATATGGTTTTCTGAAACTCTATTCAGCAGTGGGTGGGTTCCAGGCATTTCTTTTCCCTGCAGATTCTGAATGCAGCTCAGCACTCCAGAGAACTCATTTATGAGTTAAGAGGTGGGAGAACCTGTTGACTGATTCAATGGGATGATTCCAATTAAGGTATACCCAGAATTCCTGAGGCCCTGGGATGAAAACCAGAGTGAGAGGTTATAATGGAGAAGGCAGCCACAGTGTCAGACACATTCTGATTTCTAAATGCTCTAGATTTTAATATGTAATAAACTTACACACATTGTTCTGTTTCGAATTCCCGCTTTATGTGTGAGGCATACTCCAGAAGACCCAGTCTGTATAGCAGTATAACTCCACACTGATTTAGAAACCTCCACAGGCAGTTTACTCGATGAAATAATGACTCCAAGTATAATCTGTAGTATCTTTACTTGCGTTGAAAGCATACAAAGATGTTTTTTAGAGCATATTCATAGGTAAAAATATGATGCGACTACAAGCACAGCAGGATCTCCTCACTAACTGAACTCAACTGTTGCAGAAACATCTAGACAAGGCTGTTGAGCAGGGAGTTACAGTTGGGAAATGCTAAATAACTAAATCTTGCAGGGGGACTGGAATATACTAATACAAAGAATATAAATAATGTTAAATAACATTAAAGGAGGCTGTTGTGACAGCACACTCCCCGCTTGGTATCGGTAGATACCACTATATATAATACAATTTAACATTGAAAACTATAAGTATAATTAAGACTTGTAGAGAAGAGAGAAAACATAAAACATAAACATTAATTCTTGAATGCAGATCTTTGAAGAATCTTCCATCACTGGAGAAAGGATGTAACTCAGTAGACTCGAAGGCATATCAGGCTGTTCCCTTGGATCGAGTAGATAAGACATCTTCATTTGAAGGCAAGAGTAAGACTGTCTCCGTGATGGGTCTAAACAAAGTCTTAACACTACCATTTCTTGCTGTCTTCACTTTCACCTTGCGAACCTTTCCATCATCACTAGTGATTGCCTTTATAAAGTGATCATTCATATCGGGTTTGTTCTTCAGAATTTTTTTAAGTGAAGTTAGCCTAGAAATAGCTTGTTTCTTGTTATTTGGAAGTCTAATTCTTGGTGAACGAAATGGTAAAGGAGCTACCCAACTGTTAGTTTCATCCTTGAAGAATTCATTATTCAAGATGTTTATGAACTCTTCATCCTCAATGGAAGGAACTGTCTTATTGTCATCACAAGTTATTTGGAATATAGTGTCACCAAAGTCTTGATGAGAACTGTTCTTACAACTGATTTGCTTTTGTAGATCGCATGAAGTCTTTAAACTGAAACTCTCCTGAACTTGAAAGTTAAAAGGATGTTTAAGTGAATGAAAGGTGCATTCAGATTCTCTGATGTTGGTCTTGCATGAGAACACATCATAAGACTCTTGAAATGTATTTAAGCAAACATCTCCTATAATGACCCATCCAAAATCTAATTTCTGTGCATAAGGGGCATCATTTGGTCCATTGCATTGTTGTCGCACCTTATGGACTCTTGGGATATCTCTGCCTAAAAGAAGGAGAATCTTTGCATCATCATCAAGCGGTGGAATGTAACTGGCTATGTGTTTCATATGAGGATGATAAAGAGCCGCTTCTGGTGTAGGGATCTCTTCTCAATGGTTTGGCAACTGATCACATTCGATAAGTGTTGGAAGTGAAAATTCTGTGTTTCCATACTCAGATGCTACCACAAAACCATGTGCTCTTCTTCCAGATATCTTAACCAGGCCTGAGCAAGTTCGTAAAGTATAGGGCCAGGTTTCTCCTTGAATATTGAACACGTTGAAGAATTCTGGACTTGCTAATGAACGATTGCTCTGGTCGTCAAGGATAGCATACATCTTCACTGCGCTCTGTGGTCGTCCTTCTGGATATACCTTGACCAGACATATTTTACTGCATGACTTTCTGTGGAATCCTTCTTCACATACCTCAGTACATTTTGTGAATACAGATGCTGTCATTTCCTCAGTACTCTCCCCGCCATAACTTGGTGTGGTCTTTGAGGCTTGAGCAGTTTGAAGCACTTCTTTGGGAGAACTAGGATGATAAGCCGTTATGTGTTTATCACTGTTGCAGTCAAAACATTTGACAGGAACTTTACAGTCTTTAGCAAAGTGGTCTGTAGATGCACAACATCTATAACAAATATCGTGTTCTCTGAGGAAAGACTTGCGCTCTTCAAAGGGCATTTGTTTAAACACACGACAATTTCTAAGAGGGTGTGGCTTGTTATGAATAGAACATTGATACCTAGGATCATTTTCCTTGACTTGCTGTGGTTTAAAATCAGAGTCTTGAGAACTTGAGAAGATTCCAGTATTCTTGACATAGACAGAGTTCCGTGAGTCCTTAAACTTGCCTTGAGTATCGCAATTTAAAGATGTTGAAGGAAGAACTGTAGTATCAAAAAATAAAAAGCTTGGGTCATTCTTTACAGTAGCTATGTCTCTAATGAATTTGGAGAAAAAAGAAAAAGGTGGAAAGGATACTTTATAGTCCTGTTTATATTTAGATCCTTTCTTTGCCCATTCACTCTGAATATTCGGTGGCAACTTCTGTACAATTGGGTTTACACCATGAGCTGTATCCAAGTAGACAAGACCTGGAAGGTGTGGGTCTGCCTTGGCTCTTTCTACTTCAAGAAGAAGGTCGCTTAATTCTTGAAACTTGTGGTTGTCCTTGTTAGACAGTTTTGGGAAGTTTCGAAGTCTTTTGAAAAAGGCAAGCTCAATAGCTTCAGAACATCCATAAACTCTCTCTAATCTCTCCCAAACTATGTTAAGACCCATTGCTGGATCATCGCAATGAACAGATTTCAGTCTTTTAACTTGTTCTGATGACTGCGGTCCCAACCATTTGATAAGTAGGTCAAGTTCTCCTATAGGTTCAATCTCCAGGTTCTGGATTATAGTCTTGAATGTAGCTCGCCAACCTCTGTAGTTTTCTGGTTGATCATCAAATTTCGTTAGTCCAGAGTTAAGAAGCTCTCGGCGAATCATATACTTGCCAACTTCTTCAATTTCAGACTTTTCTGATTTTATTTCTGTACGTGGAAATGCGTCACCACTGCAGACAGTATGTGGCTTGTGCTGTTCCAGTGGTGATGTAGAGAATGGAGATGCAGATGTGTTTACTCCAGGCAAGGGTTTGATCTGTGTGATGTTTGGAGCATGGGAGCTTGAAAAAGACTGTGTTATGAGATTCATGGGATTTGTTCCAATTGGTTGTGATATTTCTTTGTGATTATATCTTGCTGAGGTCTGACAAGGTGTATAGATTTGTTCTCTTGGACTTGTAGTATTGGACAGCATAGCAGAATCCTTCAAAGGTACAGTGTTAAGCTGAGATTCATGTTTTAATGGTATGCATTCTGGCTGCTTACTTGCTGAACAGGTAGGTGTAGAGACTTCAGCTGTATGCAGGGGAGTATATCCATTGTTCTGGTTCATAACAAATTGCAAAGTTCGTTTAGCAGGATCGTCAGCAGACTTTAGGCTAGAGTAATTAATTCCTTCTTCCTCTTCCACAGCTTGTTCGAAGACCTTTAACCTTGCTAGAGCTGCTGCTTCTTCTCTTTTCTTTTGCAGAAGTTCTAACTGGGCCTCTGTCTCTGCCTGTACACGTGTTGCTTCTGCCTGTGCTTCTGCCTGCACACGTGTTGCTTCTGCCTGCACACGTGTTGCTTCTGCCTGTGCTTCTGCCTGCACACGTGTTGCTTCTGCCTGTGCTTGCGCCTGTTTGCGTGCTGCGTCCGCCTGTTTGCGTGCTGCGTCCGCTTTAAGAGTCGATTCTTGTTCAAAGCAAAAAGATTGTGCTTTCGCAGCCTCTGCTTCTGCACGGGCTTTGACTAACTGAATGCTTAATGATGACCTCTGGGAGAGTGACTGCAGCGATTTGCATGATCTAGTAAATCTGTGAGAGGTTGCTTGCACTGACAGTTTTTTTGAGTGTCTAGAAGAAATAGAGGTACAGGATGTAGTTTCGATCAAATTTGCTATCCTATTCTCTAACTGTAACTTTGCTTCCATAAACGTAACATGTCTCTGTTGATCAGCGGTGGTAAAGTCATTCAACTCTTTTGACGCTTGTTCTGTACTAACTTGCGATAGAAAGGAAGAATATTTTTCAGAGAGTTTCCTGTAATTTTCATATGTCTTCTTAAGTCTTGTAAGTGCATTGTTTAATTGCTCTCCATTACTGCCAGTCTTCTCAATATCAGATATGTGTTGCAGCGTTTTTATCCACAATTCAGACAGACTATGAAACATTCCTTCACTTTCTGCTTCATACCTCTCTCTTGCCTTTAGAGAAAGATGTATTGACCGCCTTGGTCTCTCAGGTAGTACAACATGTTTATCTGAATCATCTTGACCGAGAATTAATTCATCTTCCATGTTAATAGAATGCGCAGAAATAGACATGCTCTATGGCTGCAGATATGATGCTTATGAATCTTATCACTGGGTGATTTTTTTTTTTTTTTTTTTTTTTTTTTAAACTTAATAGTGATAGTCCCAAACAGAAGAAATGCACAATTTCTGAAGCAGTCTGTACTCACTGTATTCACTGAAGGAAGGCAAACAGGCAATTCTTGTACTTTTTTGCTGAATGTCTATTTACTCTTTGTAGATTTGTGTTTGATGTGTAGCTAGGTAATCCTTTATTGTATTGCAGATCAGTCCTTTACTGATGAGTTGACAGGAAATCCCATTACCTTCTTGCAGATATCGTATTTTTACTGTTCTGTTTCGAATTCCCGCTTTATGTGTGAGGCATACTCCAGAAGACCCAGTCTGTATAGCAGTATAACTCCACACTGATTTAGAAACCTCCACAGGCAGTTTACTCGATGAAATAATGACTCCAAGTATAATCTGTAGTATCTTTACTTGCGTTGAAAGCATACAAAGATGTTTTTTAGAGCATATTCATAGGTAAAAATATGATGCGACTACAAGCACAGCAGGATCTCCTCACTAACTGAACTCAACTGTTGCAGAAACATCTAGACAAGGCTGTTGAGCAGGGAGTTACAGTTGGGAAATGCTAAATAACTAAATCTTGCAGGGGGACTGGAATATACTAATACAAAGAATATAAATAATGTTAAATAACATTAAAGGAGGCTGTTGTGACAGCACACACATAACATATATTATTCACAACAGTTATATCATCATACACATTGCAGGAGTAAAATAACACACCGTATACTAGAAAGCTATGTTTCAAGAAACAAATGATTCCCTTTAAACATTACATTTATTTATTTTTTATAGGTGGCAGGGCTATGAGGGCTTTGTGGCTGTCCATTATTTACCTACTTATGGCTGTAGGGACTGGGAAGCATTTAAAACCAGCAATGGATCCTATATAATGTACTCGAGCGCCAAGGAGCCAACATCAAGAGTGCTGAGACTGAAGACTCTTTGAGCACCAGGAAATACAGAGACACTCGACACACATTCACAAGCAAAAGAATGACATCAACATGATTGTTGGGATGAAAGGAAGAGGTTTAAAGATCTTATTCAACATCGTTAAAAGAGGCCTTCATAAGCCAAAGAGATCTTGAATTATTGATGTCACATGAGAAGTGTGATCTATTATTCCTTGGCTAAATACGGCACATCTGTGAATGTCATATATTTGTTTATTTTTGCTGGGTAATCATCAATAATAGGTAGAGGAGAAATCTAAGTGTTGATTACATTTTTAGACCCCATTCACACTTTATGTGCAAATGCATTCTAATGCATGCATTTTCTGACACATACAGTGCATGTCGGGAAGCGACATAAAGCGATACAATGTGATTTAATGAAAAATCATGTGGGTTGTCTGCAAGACAGATCCCATAATAATTTGAACATTTATATAGCGCTTTTCTCCTGTCGGACTCAAAGTGCTCAAGAGCTGCAGCCACTGGGGCGCGCTCAGGAGGCCACCCTGCAGTGTTAGGGAGTCTTGCCTTGAACTCCTTACTGAATAGGTACTGACCATAGCCAGGATTCGAACCCTAGTCTCCCATGTCAAAGGCAGTGCCCTTAACCAGTACTCTATTCAGCCACTGTACCAGACACATTAAAGCTTACCCGCGGACCCAAACCAAACATTTTATTATTTAAAAATATTTAGTTG
Organism: Hyperolius riggenbachi; assembly: GCF_040937935.1. Taxonomy (NCBI): domain Eukaryota; kingdom Metazoa; phylum Chordata; class Amphibia; order Anura; family Hyperoliidae; genus Hyperolius; species Hyperolius riggenbachi. The sequence continues at coordinate 217,314,356 of NC_090652.1, forward strand.
CACCACTCTGACACATACAAAGATAAATAAACACTCCTTCAAGCCTATGAGCATTTCAATGCATGCTTTTCACCCTTCTCTTTTCATAACTAGGGTTATACAGGTGGCAACCATTAGCAATTCCTCCTTTGCCAGACACCACCTACTCCACCAGTTTGCCGGATTCTGTCCCGGCAATATGTAAAATATTTTATATTTGTCATCATGCAGCTGAAAAAAGGCTGCTATGTATTATTATAATTTAGAAAATAGATTTTACAGTATTTCTGAAATTTTGTATTTTTAATTTGGGTCCACTTTAAATAGCAAAGCTGGGGAACGCATTATGTCACTGTACTGTGAACGGTAGAGTACCCAAGCAGCTCAGGGTGACCCAAACTACTAGGAATGTATAGGGGGATAAAAGGAACCAAAAAGCCCTCCTACTAAAAAAAGCAAAGCTTGGTGTAACCTGCCTTCTTAAAACAGAAGGAAATTTGCAATAATTCAGTTATAAGTGAACATTTGTGGTTACCCACAATGTACTACCACTGAATATGCAAATTATCCCTTTTCGCCCTTGTTAAGCCAAGCAAGCATCTAGAACCGCTGGTGTATAGCAAGCCTATAGCTTTAAGTTTTATACAGCCATATCAAACCCACATGTAGACAGCCTGTTTCAGACTTTTGGTCCTCATCAGTACATGGCAGGGATTGATAAGGCTGTATGAAATAGGGCTTGGACCAGTACAACAGAGTAACCAAGCAGCTCAGGGTGACCCAAACTACTAGGAATGTATAGGGGGATAAAAAGAACCAAAAAGACCTCCTACTAAAAAAACAAAGGTTGGTATAATCTGCCTTCTTAAAACAGAAGGAACTTTGCAATAATTCAGTTATAAGTGAACATTTGTGGTTACCCACAATGCATGGAAGTCTATGGATTTTCATGCTACCATGCTGATCACATACCATGTGTGGTGTATCAGAACTGACAGCACTGCACATAGCATAAAAAAGGAGACTTGAATTAAGGCAAATAACAGAAAAAAAACAGTCTATGTGTTGATTAAAAAAAACCTACTTTATGTACTCTGTTTTGCAGAACTGCAGCAATTCTGAATCTGGATGCAAGCTTGTTGGTGTTAACATACAGAGGACATCGACATTTACATACTTTCATAATCATTTAGGTTAAAAGAGGTCATATGTCCACTGACTTCAACCTTTCAGATCTATTTGAAAAGATTTAATCTTACAAGTGGAATTCCTAGAGAAATATTTTTTTTACCATTCTATTATATATAAGCTAGGCTCAGTGTGATAGTAAAAAGGACAAGCTGAAGAAGGAACGGGCTTATCGAATGTGTATATGGTTTGTTTAAATGCACTAATCCTGTTGTGGGGCACTGCATTCTTATATAGCAGCCTACATGGTCTATAAAACCTGGTGAGGATAGATCATTTGTTTTCCTTTTATTCTTTCCTCACCTGTTTAGCTACCTTATGTGTTTCTACCCATGCCAGATTGTTCAATTACACTGTGACACTGAGAATAAGCTATTGAAGTTGTAAATATACATGAACTGAAACTTATTATTACAGTACATCTATATTGAGAAGTATATGGAGACTGCTAATTGCTGATTTCTTGTAAAAAAAAAATACTGCTAGTCTATGTAGTGTAGTATGTACTGGTAAATGGATGTGAAAAAGCAAGTATGTAATGATACTCACAAACCAGGGTTACCCTCAAGGCAACCACTGAATAGGCAGGTAGGGAGATTAGATCTGTCCCCACTCAGGATTAAGAAGTCACTCTCTGTAGATTGGAAGAAAGGGGCAACACCTCTCCACCAAGGGTGGACCCAGGTAATGTATAGGCAAAACAGAGGCGCCAAAAGAATAAACGGAGCATATAACTCATGCAAGTCTAGTATCAAGCTCTGACACAGAGGCGCTAAGCTTAATACCAGGCTTGCATGAGTTATATGCTCAGCTCATAGCCTGAGGAAGCGGGATATGCCTTGCAAAACGTGTTGCACTTTCTGGAGTATGTAAATAAATATTTTTGTTGAATAATAACAGTATAGTTTGTCTGCTTGGAGGAGGTAAGTTCACCTTGACCTCCTCTTATTTTAAACTTTTTAGTGGATTTTTATCCTTTTGGTGCCTCTGTTTTGCCTATACATTATATAGACTGTAGGGCCTCTTTCACACAAGCTGAAGGAGGTGAATCCACCGCCTGTCAGCTGTTTGCCTGCACTGGTTGGGTGCCTGCTAGAGGTATGATGTCACCACACCGCATGTCAAACGCTGACACACGTGGGGTTGCAAATGCTGCCATTCGGCTGCATCAAATTTCACCTGAAAGGTGCTCATTGGCTGGCAAATGGGATGCTAAACTGCCCAACATCTCCCGCACCTAATGCTGATCCTCTGGATATAATACTCAATTTTCCCTTTGCTCTCTGTCAATGGGAAACAGTAACCCACATTCCATGTGCAGCCTCTTCTTCCATGTGTAACATCCATGTACAGCAGCCCCTCTCTTTTGTACTTAAAACAGGGTGGAGGCACCCAATGCATAAAAGATAGGCTAATAAGCTATTAACCTTATAAACAGAGACGGAATCTTACCTCTCCTGAAGAATTTGGACCAGTTTATTGAAAAATGGTCTTTTATTCAAGCACATAAAATTGACAGCACGTTTCGCGGGTACTTGCCCGCTTCTTCAGGTCAGTGAAAGTTAAGTGCCTTAAAGCGGACGCAAACCAAACATTTTTTTAATTAAAAATATTTAGTTGCACCACTCTGACACATACAAACATAAATAAACACTCCTTCAAGCCTATGAGCATTTCAGTGCATGCTTTTCACCCTTCTCTTTTCATAGCTAGGGTTATACTGGGGGCAGCCATTAGCAATTCCTCCATTGCCGGACACCATCTACTCCACCAGTTTGCCGGAAAAATCCCGGCAATTTGAAAGGAAGGGAGGGGTTCCTCCAATAAATGTAAAATATTTTATATTTGTCATCATGCAGCTGAAAAAAGGCTGCTATTTATTATTATAATTTAGAAAACAGACTTTATTTCTGAAATCTTGTATTTTTAATTTGGGTCCACTTTAACTGCTATGGCTGTGTAGTAAGCATGAGTGCGAATGCCTTGTCAATTTTATGTGCTTGAATAAAATACCTTTTTTCAATAAACTGGTCCAAATTCTTCAAGAGAGGTAAGATTCCCTCTGTTTATAATATTAATAGCTTATTAGCCTATCTTTTATGCATTGAGCGTCTCCACCCCTGTTTGAAGTATCTTGCCATACCTCTTTTAGAGGTGATAGTTTTTTAGTTGTCCTAAAGAACTTCCGGAGTGCGACCACCCAGTTCCTGTCACAGACCTGGGAAACTGAGTGGGGACGGTTAATTTCCCGCCTGCTCTGATGGTGGTTGCAAGGATTTGCAACCCGCCTTTGTGAGTATATACATCCTTAGCAATTTGCTTTCCTGAATCTTACACTATTCTGCACTATTGGGTCTCCTTTTGTCTTTTAGATTAACCTGGGGTTGTTGTAATCACAGGAACCATCAACATAAACTACCCTCTCTTTTATGTTCAGCTTCGTTGAGCTGCATCTCTCCTCTTCCATATGTTTGCAGCGTCTCTCTTCTATTTGCAGTCTTCTTTTCCATATTCAGGAACCCTTTTTCCATCTCCAGCCGCCCTCCTGGGCAGCAGCCACCCAAGACCCAGGCCTTGTAGCCTTTTCAGAAGTCTGGTTCTGATAATACTTTCAAATATGACTCACCCAGAACAAATAAGCAGATCAGGGGACTTGGTCTTCCCCTGCCTTTCCCAATCCATATAATTGCACTAGGTTGTGGATGTAGAAGTGATTACAACCAAATAATATGAAACTAGCATCTTTTTAGGATCTCAGCAACAGCAGTCTCCAATGCATTCATGACAGGTTTACTCTAAAACATGACTATAACAACTGAGATAACAACTTATTATTAATGTATTATTGCACTAAACAATCACACTGTAGCACACTTTGTCACGTTTGCTTGTCTATTGCTATCAGCTAAGTTATAACATTCAACCACACTTGCGCTGGATAAACATTTAAATGGCGGAGTGGTGCTATGTATGCATATTTATACTTGTAGAAATGTTCTGTTTAAGCTAAATTGTAATCTATTATTTGGATTGCGTATTGGTTTGCCAGATCATGCTTGCACGCAATGCAAGCCAGTTAAATAATTTATTGTGCTGTAGACAGAGAGCGGCAGATAAGTCGTGTTTAACGGCTCTTTTGTCATTTCCACCGGTAGTTCTGCAAACTCATTTTCTCTCACTCCAGTTGAAGTTAGAGGAATAATGAATTTCTATGAATACAGTCCCACAGGCGATAACCAAAATGTAATTAGGGTGGCCGTGAAATTTATTTGCACCTAGCGCCCATTCAGATATCAGGCTACATTGATTGAATGCTGTAATTTGCCCGGAGTAAAAGAAAATCAAAAGGTTGTTGTAAAATAGAACATGTATAACAGTGTGAAATGGGAATGTGCGCTCTTAGCAGCAAATTTCAGAGCAGAAAGGAAGACACTAGCAGCCTTCCATGAACAGCTAAATTAGGTTAATCTTTGGATCTGGATACCTGCAAATTTCACTGCAGTTTCTAGTCACTAGGCATTATAAAGGAAACCTAAAGCAAAATGAATATGTGAGCTTACTTTTAAAATTGCTATTTGCTTTGACTTTTACTGTTTCATTATATTCTTAGTCTCTGACCCAGAGTAAGTATGCAGATCAGGGCCTTAATTCAGGGCTCAGGAAACTTTGTGACAGAGAGAGCCATAAATGCCAAATATTTTAAAATGGAATTCTGTGAGAGCCATACAATATGTTTCAAACTAATTACAAGTACAATTGGATTGGCTATTAGTTTTGGAGGGAGCGCAAGTAAGCTAGTAGTGCACTCTATAGCAGTAGCGTACCTAGTTTGAAAATGTTACTCGCGCTGCCACACTAAGTTGCACTTCTTGAGTGGCACAGCTTTGTGAATCAACCCCTACTGATTTGTCTGCGAGCCAGATGCAGCCATCAAAAGAGTTACATCTGGCTCCCATGCCATAGGTTCCCTACCCCTGAGTTAAAGTATACCAGACCTGAGGCAAAGCTGCTTAAAGAGAACCTGAGATGGGACCCCAGGCTATAATAATACTTACCGGGGGCTTCCTCCAGACCCATGTGGCTCGTGGGCTCCCTCGTTGTCCTCCCGGGCTGCTCCATTCTCTTCTAATTCTCTCCAGTCACCCGGTCAGCCACACTCTTCTATACATGCATGACACGGCTGCGCGCACACCCCCCCCCCCCCCGCGCAACCACATTACGTAACGTTCTGCTCCTGGGCAGTAGCACTGCGCAGGTGCAGAATGATCCCAGGCACGGGAGCCTGGCGGGTTTGCACGCGCAATGGACCGCACATGCGCAGGTGCGCACAACTGGCAACGATTGACCAGATTACCAGGGAGACTTAGAAAAGAATGGAGCTGCCTGAGAGGATAGGCCAGGTAAGTATAAATATAGCCTGGAGTCCCATCTCAGGTACCCTTTAAGGTAAGCACAGAGGCATGTTCATGCCGGATCCACATACCTCTGTGCGCTGTCCATTCCTCTCCTCACACCCCTGACCCAGTCCCCATAATCATTCCTCGAAAAATGTGACTTTTGGCTAAAGGCAAATTTTCAGACAAGAAGAGGCAGACTTGTAGTGTTGTTTCCTCCTATCACCCTCCCATTCCCTCCTCCCCTCCACCCCATCCACTCCTCTTAAGGGGCAGGAAAATGAGGGAGAGGGAGGGTGATTGGAGGGAACATCACTGCAAGCCTGCCTGGATTTTGTAGATCAGGTATGAAAACTTCTACTGTGAGAAAACACAGGAAAAGCGTTGTCTGGATGAAGACCTACTGTATGTTTTCTCACTCCTACCTGGTTCCATTTTCTTTTATTCAAGGTTGGGGACTCAAACTATTTTTTTCTAATTCCCCCAACACAAACAATTGCCTAAAGCAAGACAGATTACGAGTCATATCTTGTGACTTTAAAACCAGGAGTCACACTTTCCAAAAATCCCATGTGGTTTTTCACAAAGCAAAAATGCACTTAAAGGACATCCGAGGTGAAAATAAACTGATAAGATGAACAATTACATCTATCCTTCTTCTCCTAGAAATTACTTTTTTTAGATATCCCATAGTTTTAATTTATATTTAAATCTACTTTTTAAGTTTTTACTGTTTCATTGTTTCTGCTCAATGACACATTCATTAAAGTGTGCCAGAGCTAAAATCTATGAACCATTGACCCTTTTTATGTATTTCCTGCTCTGATAAGCCATCTTCTGCTAGGAAAGTGTTTTCTGACTGTAATTCCTTATCACTGAGGGTTACACTGTAGTCTGACCCAGTCCTGACTCAGACAGGAACTGTCACTTACATACCTGATTTTTAAACCTTTCAGATAGAGAAAGAAAAAAAGGAACACAGCATAGTTATTAAATTTTTTTTTAAAATTTGTTTGGCACGGTACATACACACGTCTATCTCATCTTGTCATAGGTCACCTCGGGTATCCTTAAATGCAAAGTCACAGTGAAATGAAAGTAATGTGCATTTTCCCAAAAAAATACCAGTTGCTTTTTTTCATATATAGTGTGCGATTCCCTATTGCCGACAGTTAGCTGCTCTCAACTGACTGTCAGCAATAGGGAGACAAGACAAGAAGAAATACAAATTTATTTTAGGTTTTCACATCAAAAATCTCCAGATGTAAAAACTATCCGTTTTGGAGTAAATTAGCTTTCATGGAATTTTTGCTTCATACACTTGAAGTCCAGAAGGACATAACCCTATAGGTACAAATGGTTAAGCTTATCACTCAACTGTATCAATACAATGTCACATGTGAATACCACAACTTCTGAGTATTCTCCTGTGTGGGTCTAAATTGTCTATCTGCTGTCCGAGTGTGGGGGTCTTTGCTCATCCCCCTTTGAAACGTAGCGATAGGAGCTGTGGTTCCAAGGTGTAGCTATCCCACACTTCGGTGACTGCTGTCCCCACACAGTGTAACAGAATGTAACTGAGGAGATAGAGGCTATCTATTAAGCAAAGTGTGCCGATAGATGCGACCATCAGAATCAATTCCCCATGTACACACTGACTCGATGGACGGGAGGGTATAAAACATATATACAAGGTGCTAAGTGCTGTACAAAGACTGTGTAACATTCTGCTACACTGTGTGGGGACAGCAGTCACCGAAGTGTGGGATAGCTACACCTTGGAACCACAGCTCTTATCGCTACGTTTCAAAGGAGGATGAGCAAAGACCCCCACACTCGGACAGCAGATAGACAATTTAGACCCACACAGGAGAATACTCAGAATTTGTGGTATTCACATGTGACACTGTATTGATACAGTTGAGTGATAAGCTTAACTATTTGAACCTATAGGGTTATGTCCTTCTGGACTTCAAGTGTATGAATTTATTTCCCTGGTACTCCTCTATTCGGTAGTGTATGTCTATGGAATTTTTGCTGTCAACACTACAAACTACTGGAGCCATAAGATCAGCAATGTAACCAAACAACAGTTATAAGAGTATAAATAGCAGCCTCCATAGTGCAGTCTTGTCAGGTTTACTTTAAAATACACTACATACATGAACATGTGAGTCACAGTGCGCACAGGAAGATTTTTGACTTGCACAGGTCAACAATGTCTGACCTGTGACCTTGGCACAAAGATGTGACCTTTAGTGATGTTTGTTTGGCCCTCTCTTGGAAACCAGGACTGTTTACTTGTTAAAGCTTGGTGGCTAGGCACATGGCTTTTTGGAACTGAAATGCTACCACTGAGATCTGAATTTATTATAGAATCAAGGATAGTCTAGATTAGATGATGGAATCTAAGCCATCCTCTTTTTGTGTCCATTTTGCTCTGTGCTAGAAGATGGAAATTTGTTTACTGTACGCACTCCACACAAATCACACTGGGTTTCCAGTGGTGTCACTCAACAAAGACTAGGACAAGTGTACAAGTACCTTTATCTCCACAGACATATGCTCCGAATTTGGGGAACTGTCCATTACCCAGATAAAGGGGTCCATTTATAAAGAATATACGTATATGACACTATAGCAATATTCTTCATGCACCTGCTTGGTAGAGCTTCAATTTAAATTGCACATATACATGGTTACATATTGGTTGAAAAAAGACTTTCATGTTCATGGATTCCAACCAGAAACATTGGTACACCACCAGCCTGCACCTTTACAAATCGCAGTTTATCCAGAGGAAGGTGAAACCCCATACAAGGCCTGGGCTAATTAACTCTAAAAGAGAAAAAAATCCTTCCTGACTCCAGACAGCAATCAGATAAAATCCCTGGATCAACACCACCAGGCATTACCTAGTAATTATAGTCATGGATGTCCTTCAATACAAGAAAAGCATCCAAGCCACCTTTCAAGCTGCTATGTATTTCTGATTGGTTTATTGTATTTCTACAAATGGCTCCTGTTAATGTTATCTTCACTCTCTGATTGGAGATTAAAAAAAAGCCTTTTGAAAGTGTTAACTTTTGTTAAAGCCATTCTGACCTGTGCAGTCACAGATTTATTGAGATGCAGAACTGGGATCGAAAAATACACCAAGCATTAGTGAAACTTATGTGGTGTTCATGATTCATGTACAGTCACTTCCTGTACCCAAGCAACTTGGGAGGTGGGATATAGAACAACACTGGAGTGGGACATAAGACAACATTAGATATCTTTACACAACATTATGAAGTGGGATATGAGACAAAATTGGATATCTTTACGCAATATTTAGAAGTGGGATACTGAACAACATAAAATACAGTATCTTCACACAACATTTGGAAGTGGGGGACAACATTGGATACCTTCACACGACACTGTGAATTGGGATATGGGACAACATTGGATATCTTTACACAACATTGTGAAGTGGGATATGGCATAACATTGGATATCTTCACATGATATTGTGAAGTGGGATATAAAAGAGATTAATTATCTTCAGATGACATTGTGAGAAGGGATTTGGGATAACATTGCATACCTTCACACAACATGGTGAAGTGTGATATAAGACAACATTCGATATCTTCACATGACATTGTGAGGTGGGATATAGGACAGCATTGGATACCTTCATAGGATATTGTGAAGTGGGATATGGGACATCATGGATATCTTCACATCACATTAGCAAGAAGTTTTTAATCAGGATGATACCATTTATTGGCAAACTTAGAGATGAATAAACAGTAAGCTTTGGGCTAATAATAAGCCATTGTCAGACTTGGTTCCTGCATATATATCTTTACATATGCAGGAACTAAGTCCGATCAAGGCTTATTATTAGCCGAAAGCTTACTGTTTATTCATCTCTAAGTTAGCCAATAAATGGTATCATCCTTATTCAAAACTTCTTGCTTTTACTGATGGCTAGCACGGTACAAAACCTAGAGTGCTTACACATCACATTGTGAGATGAGATATAGGACAACAATGGAAATCTTCACACAATATTGTGATTTGGGATATAAGACAACATTGGATATCTGAACATAACATTATGAAGTGGGATATGGGGACAACATTGGATATCTTCACACGACTAGGACCCCTAGATTCCAAATAATTACTATCAGTGAACCTTTCTGCTAAGTGACAGAATGACATAAAAAGATGATCCTCTGAAATAAGTGAGTGTATTAAAATTTAAGTCAAGTATCCAAATGACAAACTGCAAATAACAGCAACTTTAATGTCAAAAACAAGACTTTAAAAGAAAAATATTCTTTTTTTCACATTTTAAATCAGAAAGTTGAGTTTATTTTATGAACATGACCTTAAATTTTACATAAATATATATGGTGAGCTCTAGAGAAAGCTGTCTTAGTCATTTTATTTGACATTTGCTCATAATGCAAATCACAAAAATTCTAAGGTATTTGCTCTGACTCCTCCGTGGTGGATAATGGCTATTTTTTCTAAAATCATTTTCTTGGTAGCTACTGCAGCTAAGCTGGTGAGGTTAAGCCCATCATGTTCCATATTCCCCTTGGATGGCACATACAGTATCTTATAATGGCAGAAATTATTCTAAATATACTGCGCTTTTAGGATTGTTCTGCTTGCAACCAGTAAATATTAGCCCTGAAAATCTGACAACAAACGGTTGGTTTCTTAGAATTAGGGATATTTCCGAGTACTAATCTCTGCACCATGATTCTGGCAATCCCTGGTACATGTTAAAAGGTAATCTCACCCATTCCCAATATGCATTGATCTTTAATCTGAGATATCAGAGCTGGTGCTGAAGAGCACATTGTATACATTTGGGAACAGCGTATAGCATGTCATTACTAGAGGTAAAGGTGGTTTAGACATATCCCAGTATGCATTTTAGGTTTTCTTGGAATATTTTTTCACTGTGATTATTACACAGTGACCCAAATGGTCATATACAAATGAACTTCACCAATTACTATTTGCTCTTAGCTCTCTAGTCAAGTTAAAAGTTCTAATTATTAATAACTGTACATAAAGAATTAAAATTATAATGGGCTTGCTTGGCTGGACTTTGCACTCTGAGAAATTACATTTGGAAGCTGAATATGAACTACTTTTCAAGCAAGCAGGCAGTGTTTGCCTGAATGTGTATTATGCATGACCTACAAGCCAACGATTCTGCAAATGTTTTTATACTAGTATTTGTGGAAGTTGTAGAATGTATTTTTTTATTATGCAGAGTTGTGTTGTACAGCACATAGGGCTAGTACACGAAAGTCAATATTTACTCCTGATCAATGGAAGATCGGATCAGAGTGATTGGTTTGGCCACTGGTCAGGACTGAATTCTTCTACTGACCAACATTTTGGGGATAATTAAAGAGGAACTCCAGTGAAAATAATGTAATAAAAAGTGCTTCATTTTTACAATAATTATGTATAAATGATTTAGTCAGTGTTTGCCCATTGTAAATCTTTTAAATCCCTGATTTACATTCTGACATTTATTACATGGTGACATTTTTACTATTGGCAGGTGATGTAGCTGCTGCATGCTTTTTTGGCAGTTGGAAACAGCTGTAAACAGCTATTTCCCACAATGCAACAAGGTTCACAGACAGTAAACTGCCAGGAGTACCACGGTCCTCAGAGTTTCTTGTGGGAGGGGTTTCACCACAATATCAAACATACAGCACCCCCTGATGGTCTGTTTGTGAAAAGGAATAGATTTCTCAAGTAAAAGGGGGTATCAGCTACTGATTGGGATAAAGTTCAATTCTTGGTCGGAGTTTCCCTTTAAGTAACTGGACATTGTAGTAAATATGGATTGCCAAAAGTCCCTACTGATTTTTTTGGAACTAAATATCATGACGGATAACTATTGTACTTTTGTGTATGTTGATTTTGCAATACAGTTCAGTCGTTTACCTATCAGGAAATGAATTAAAGAGATCAGTCGTGCAAGAAGATCCCTCCCTCATCATGTACTTAGCACTAGGGTCAACTACAACTTCTTTGCTTTAAAGTGGACCTGATTACTTGCACAGGAGAGGAGAACACAGAAAAATCCCCCCTGTGTCCAACCTGCATGTGTTTATAGAGAACAGCCTGTATAATTCTCCTTTCTCAGCAAGTAATGAGTTAGAGTAATTTGATCTCCCATGTGCCTGCCGAGTCTGCCAAGTTGATAGCTAATATGTCAACACAGAATGTTAACCATTTCTGTGCACCCAGCAAAACAGGAAGTAACTACACTGCAGCATCTCTGAGGAGCCCTATAAACTGTAACAAGGAAATCGTTTTTCTTAAAGGATATTAAGCTGTCCCTTATCTTTTAGAGCAGAGAGAAAGTACTGACTTCAGGTCTGCTTTAAGGACACCTAAAGCATATAAGCCTATAGCCATTATTTCAATGTAGAAACATGTCAAGTGCATGAAAATATGTTAAAATAAGTGTAAAACATATCTTCAAACATTTGTCTGGTTCTAACATGCTAAATATTATATGTAGTTTTTTTTTTTCCATTGTCTGTAGTAAATCTTTGCTGGGACTCATTATCAATTATGTTTGTGTCATCTATAAAAGTTTGATATTTATAATATATAAATCAGTAGAAGGTTTAAGAATATGAGTAATTTTTTAATATTATCAGTATATTTATTTACTGCCTGACAATTTCCTAATTTTTACAGCTATTTAATAATAAAACTGCTAAAGAAATCATAAAACTTGTATTTGTTTTCTGTTTTCTTTTTTCGTTTTTTTATAAATAGAAACTCAGAGGTAGGAGTATGAAAAAAGGTTTTTAAGAGTAATTATGTTTTGCAAAATGGTACACAGTTTCCTCTGAAGGGCAAGCAAAGATTTATGAAGGGTGGGGGTGGAGGGAGGGACAGAGTTGCCTGGTTTGGATAGAATGATAACTTTCCAAAGATTAAGGTGATCAAATGTTACAACCAGACAGGTGCTAGTGTACATGAGGCACACCTCACAGTGAGCCATTACCTGAGGACTCCTTGTTTATCAAGAGAAAGACCAGAGGGGTAGCTAGAAATTACTGGGCCTCATAGAAAAATTTTGGGTGATCCCCTCCCATGTAGAAGACATGGTTCCTATCCCATCTTTATTGGTTTCCCTGGTGGTCTCATGGTCCCCCCCTCACCCTTATTGTATTCCCTGCTAGTCTACTGGTCCCCATTTATACTTAATGTATTCCCTTTTGGTCTAGCAGTCCCCCTCCCACTTATCATATTACCTAGTGGTCCACGCTCCACGAGCTGAGGACTGAGTGAGTGACTGTGTTGCCTCTCCACACACTAAAGCACTAAGCACCACCTTTGAACAAGGAAAGGGCTGGGGGCACTGAGCGTTCTGAAGCCCACCACTGAACACCAATGATGGCCAGGCTGTGGAAGATAGTGAGTTGGGGGTAATGATATGCTGCACGTGGGGGCTATGGGGGGAGGCTGTGATAACATGGGGCAATGGTGCATGTGAAGTAGCTGCATTTAGTCTGTGAATTTGGCTAATCTATGCGGACTAATTTCTGCAATGTTAGGGTGATTACCACATTTGTTTTTTGAGATAATTGCCACATTTCATATGTGGGTTGATTGTCATATTTCATATGCCAGGTAATGGCTGCACTTCATCTGTGGGGTATAAGCTGCATTTCAAATTTGGGGTGATTGCTGCATTTCATATGTGGGATGATTGCCACACTTCATATGTAAGAGGATTTTCACACTTCATATGTAGGGTGATTGCCGCACTTTATATGTGGGATGATTGCCACACTTCATATGTAAAGTGATTGCCATACTTTATATGTTGAGTGATTTCCGCGCAGTGCAGGTTTGGTGCTTTTTCCTACTTCATAACAGAAACACTAAAACCACAGACTTTTGGACATACAGGACCAAAGTGGAAATGCTTACCCATAATGCAAAGTAATGCACAACTACATTATCTCAACTAGCAAGTACAGCGCTCGAGGAGAGGTGATGATTTTGGCTTGTATTGCAGCCCCAGCAAGAAGTTTTGAATCAGGATGATACCATTTATTGGCTAACTTAGAGATGGATAAACAGTGAGCTTTCGACTTATAAAAAGCCTTCGTCGGACTGGTTCCTGACCAAAACTGAAAAACACAGCTTATATACACTGACATACAGAGGACTGACATTGCAGCCACAGGACCTGGGCCCCTTGCATTCATTGAGTTAAGCCTAGGTATTCTAGGCAGGTTGTAGGTCATCTATGCAACAGCTAAACCTTGTCCTAAATAAAATCCTGCAATGAACAGGGATAACACATCATCAAAAGTACACCACCACATCTACATCAGAATGGTTGGGGGAAAAAAAAGACTCAGGGTGCCATGTCCAGTCCTCAAACCCAGTGAAATGCTCTGGCAGTATGTTAAAAGTGCTGTGCATGAATAAATTCCTGCAAACTTCATTACTCTTTAACAATACTGGATGGGCAAATATATTTTTATTTAGGGACTTAGCTTTTTTTATGTATGTCATGAGGGTATATTACTGTTATTTTAGTACATAAGGGCTTATAATTGACGGGACACAAAAAAAAACGTAAACAGAAAAAATACACTTTTATTTCCAAATAATATATTGGCGCCATACATTGTGCTAGGAACATAAGTTGACTGTTGTGATAGCCGGGACTAATGGTGGGTTTTATTTATAGCAGCATTGCTTATTTTAAAACTATAGGGGATAGAGTTGGAGAAATAGTGTATTTTTTCTTTTTTTTTGGGGGGGAGGGGGGGGGGGGGTACAAGGGTAATAAAATTAATAAGGCAATTTAATAGAGAAAAAATGAAAACAAATAAAATGCAATAGTTATGCACACGTTTTATGAAATTAAACAGAATAATATCTTCATGCACACATCCATACACTCATGCAGGCCATGTGTATCACCACTAGAACTGGGGGGGGGGGGGGGGTTTGAAATGTGCTTAAAATTGGTCAAAAAGAATGGAAATAAAATTGTCTAAAAAGTCTATATGCAGTCTGTTAACCAGTTCGGCCTATCTGGACGAGTTTCCTCGTCCAGATAGACACTGGTGCTGCCGCCGGCTCGTGCGCGCGATCGGGCGCGCCCCCGCGCGCGCTCCCGCTGCCCGCCGCTAGCCCCCCGATCAGTGAATGGGAATATAATTCCCATTCACCGATCTAACTTCCCCGCAGAAATACCAACGCTTTCTCTCCAGAGAGCGCGGTATTTCTGCCCCCAGGAAACAACTCCTCAACATTTTAGTTCCTAGATGCGAGCTGGTTCGCATCTAGGACTTTTTTCACTGTGGCCATCTTGTGGCCAAATAGTAAACTGCACCCACATACATTTTTGATTAAAAAAAAACATTATTTTACATTTAAAATTAGCAGTTTCTCTCCCACACCAAAAATTACCCACATACACTTTTTTTATAAAAAAAAAAAAAAAAAAAACAATTAAAAAAACAAAACAAAAACAACATAAATAGTTACCCAAGGGTCTGAACTTTTTAAATATGCATGTCAAGAGAATATGTTGTTATATTATTTAAAGTTATAAGCTTATAAATAGTGATGGACGCAAATTGAAAAAATGCACCTTTATTTCTAAATGAAATATCGGCACCATAAATTGTGATAGGGACATCGTTTAAATGGTGTAATAACCGGGACAGATGGGCAAATAAAATACATGCGTTTTAATTACGGTAGCGTATATTAATTTCAAACTATAATGGCCAAAAACTGAGAAATAATGAATTTTTTCCGTTTTTTTCTTATTCTTCCTGTTAAAATGCATTTACAGTAAAGTGGCTCTTAGCAAAATGTATCACCCACAGAAAGCCTAATTGGTGGCGGAAAAAACAAGCTATAGATCAATTCATTGTGATAAGTAGCAATAAAGTTATAGGCGAATGAATGGGAGGTGAATGTTGCTCGGATGCATGAGATTTTCGGCACTGCGGCGCTGAACCGGTTATATAAGTCGCGATAAAAAAGTGTCTCCATTCCTGCAGGGCTTAATTAGACCAGATAAATTGGTTGTATTTCAAGCTTATGCAACAAACATAAAACTTAGCTGCAAGCAATGTGTTTTTGCAAGCTGAATGCCCATTCAGAGTGCAGGTAATTCTTAGTTAACCTCCCTGGCATTCAGTTTCTGCTGGATTTCTGTGCAAAAAGTGACCTAATTAATTTTCATAACCCTTTTTCCTGTAACTTACCAAAATGTGTCAAGCAAGGGTCTAGTAAACATTTTGAGTATAATAAAAGCTTGAAACACAAAATCAAATCAATTAAAAACTAAAATTTTAAAATTACTCTCTAAAATCTCTGTTCATTTACACATCTCAACCTGCACTAATACAAATGTAAAGGTAGCCATACATCTAGAAATGATGGGTAGATTCGACCAAGAGACAAATCTCTCTCTGATCAAATCTGATTGGAGAGAGATCTGTCGGCTGCCCATATACCACAGGCTGATTCCCGGTCGATTTCAGCATGAAATCTCTCGAGAATCAGCTGTCTCTGCCGCCTCGCCGCTGCCCCACTAGTGTATAAATGTACCCCCTCGTGTGTACATTTATACATTATCTGTCCTGTGTAGAGATGGGCCGAACGGTTCGCCGGCGGAAGTAAATGCACTATGAGGGTCAACTTTGACCCTCTGCATCACAGTCAGCAGGCACATTGTAGCCATTCAGGCTACACTAAGCCCTGGAGCCCCACCCCCCCTGATATAAGGCAGCCTCCGGTGGCCATTAGCCTCACTCGTGTGCCTGCTAGAGAGACAGACTAGGGACAGCTGCTGCAGACTTGTTCTTCTAGGGACAGATTAGTTAGGTTATTGGCTGCTTAGCTTGCTCCTGGCTGATTATTATTGCTTTTATAGCACCCCTCAACAGCTCTTTTCAGAGCTCATCCTGTACTTTTTTTTTTTCTGCGTGTCAAACTGCCACTTTTGTTGCATGCACAGCCTTGCTAATTCATAGTGTGTGTGCCACTGCCAGCAGCCCAGCACATTCAGTGACTACCTGTGTGTGTGACAGAGAGCTGCACATTGTACTACCCAGTACTGCATATACCCAGTACCTGTTGTGTTTACTTAACCCACCTCATCACTGCATCTAACTACCTGTTGTGTTGAGTGAACCCAGCTCATTGCATCTAACTACCTGTTGTGTTGAGTGAACCCACCTCACTGCACCTAAGTACCTTTACTGTTCGGTGAACCCAGCTCACTGCATCTAACTACCTGTTGTGTTGAGTGAACCCACCTCACTGCATCTAAGTACCTTTACTGTTCAGTGAACCCACCTCACTACATCTAACTACCTGTTGTGTTGAGTGAACCCACCTCACTGCATCTAAGTACCTTTACTGTTCAGTGAACCCACCTCACTGCATCTAAGTACCTTTACTGTTCAGTGAACCCACCTCACTGCATATAACTAACTATTGTGTTGAGTGAACCCACCTCACAGCATCTAAGTACCTTAACTGTTCAGTGAACCCACCTCACTGCATCTAACTACCTGTTGTGTTGAGTGAACCCACCTCACTGCATCTAAGTACCTTTACTGTTCAGTGAACCCACCTCACTGCATCTAACTACCTGTTGTGTTGAGTGAACCCACCTCACTGCATCTAAGTACCTTTACTGTTCAGTGAACCCACCTCACTACATCTAACTACCTGTTGTGTTGAGTGAACCCACCTCACTGCATCTAAGTACCTTTACTGTTCAGTGAACCCACCTCACTGCATCTAAGTACCTTTACTGTTCAGTGAACCCACCTCACTGCATCTAACTACCTGTTGTGTTGAGTGAACCCACCTCACTGCACCTAAGTACCTTTACTGTTCAGTGAACCCACCTCACTGCATCTAACTACCTATTGTGTGGAGTGAACCCACCTCACTGCATCTAAGTACCTTTACTGTTCAGTGAACCCACCTCACTACATCTAACTACCTGTTGTGTTGAGTGAACCCACCTCACTGCATCTAAGTACCTTTACTGTTCAGTGAACCCACCTCACTGCATCTAAGTACCTTTACTGTTCAGTGAACCCACCTCACTGCATCTAACTACCTGTTGTGTTGAGTGAACCCACCTCACTGCACCTAAGTACCTTTACTGTTCAGTGAACCCACCTCACTGCATCTAACTACCTGTTGTGTGGAGTGAACCCACCTCACTGCATCTAAGTACCTTTACTGTTCAGTGAACCCACCTCACTGCATATAACTACCTGTTGTGTTGAGTGAACCCACCTCACTGCATCTAAGTACCTTTACTGTTCAGTGAACCCACCTCACTGCATCTAACTATCTGTTGTGTTGAGTGAACCCACCTCACTGCATCTAAGTACCTTTACTGTTCAGTGAACCCACCTCACTGCATCTAACTACCTTTACTGTTCAGTGAACCCACCTCACTGCATCTAACTAACTGTTGTGTTGAGTGAACCCACCTCACTGCATCTAAGTACCTTTACTGTTCAGTGAACCCACCTCACTGCATCTAACTACCTTTACTGTTCAGTGAACCCACCTCACTGCATATAACTACCTGTTGTGTTGAGTGAACCCAGCTCACTGAATATACCTAGCATCCCCCCGAGATGGACAAAATGGACAAACCAGGTAGAGGAAGAGGTAGAGGCAGACCCAGAGGAAGGCCACCAGGCACCGGCAGGTCTGTGTGAGGTGGTGTTGCTGTGATTTCGTGCAGACCTGCCCCAAAATACAGTGCTCAGAAGAAGGCACGTGCCATCACTTCCCAAAATTGTGAGGACGTGCTTGAGTTTTTAACACAGAACACCTCATCTCCCGCAGCCACCAGCGCTACAACAAGCACCACATCCACTGCATTTGACACTTCGCAGTTTTTCAAATTTTGGTGGTGGTGGTGAAATCACTGATTCCCAGCCACTACTGCAACAACAAGAAGAAGGCGCAGGTACACCACCTCATACGTCTGAGTTAGGTGGCGATAGTATGGACGTAACGTGTGAGGAGGGGGATGATGAACCACCTGAAGTTGGTGCAGTTCAAGGAGGTGTCTGAGGAAAGTGAGCTGGCCAGGAGGATTATGATGACGATATACGGATGCCACGTATGTTCCCAGTAGAGGAGATGACCAGGGGGACAGTTCAGAGGGGGAGTCAGAGAGGAGTAGGAGGAGACGACTCCATGATAGAAGCAGAGGGAGCTCGTCCTCAGAAACAGCTGGGGGCAGTGTCCGGCGCCATGTATCGCCAGCTATGGACAGCCAGCCAACATGCCCTTCAACGTCAGCTGCTGATGTCACCATAGCGCCATCACCCCAGGGGGGCTCAGCGGTTTGGAAATTTTTTAACATGTGTGTCTCAGATCGGAGCAAAGCCATCTGTTGTCTCTGCCAGCAAAAATTGAGCCGTGGAAAGGCCAACTCTCACGTAGGGACAAGTGCCTTACGAAGGCACCTGGAAAGAAGGCACAAACAGCTATGGCAAGAACACCTGAGGAAAAGCAGCACCCAAAAGACAAGCCACCCTCCTTATCCTCTTCCTCCTTCAGGTGCATCGTCTTCATCCACTTTCTCCCTTGCACCTTCACAGCCACCCTCCTCCACACCGCCTTTTCCCGTCAGCGGTTCCTTCTCCTCTGCCCACAGCAGTACCCAGCTGTCCGTAAAGGAAGTATTTGAGCGTAAGAAACAAATGTCTGCCAGTCACACTCTTGCCCGGCGTCTGACAGCTGGCGTGGCGGAACTATTAGCTCTCCAGCTATTACCATACAAGCTGGTGGAGTCAGAGGCTTTCCATAAATTTGTGGCCAATGGCCATTGGTACACCGCAGTGGAAGATACCAGGCCGCACTTATTTTTCACGAAAGGCCATACCCAAACTGCACCGTGCAGTTGAGAGGCAAGTGGTGTCATCGATTGCGAAGAGCATTGGGTCAAGGGTCCACCTGACCACGGATGCCTGGTCTGCCAAGCACGGGCAGGGCCGCTACATTACGTGCACAGCCCATTGGGTCAACCTGGTGACCGATGGCAGCAAGCAGGGAGTACGTGGCTGCGCAACGGACCAACTTGTCACACCTCCACGGCTTGCAGGCAGGGCTCCAGCCACCTCCTCTCCACCTGCTACCACCTCTTCGCTGTCGTCATCCTCCTCCTCCTCGGCTGGTGCCGTGATCTCCTCTCCAGCTACACAGCCCTCGCACCCCAGGGCCTATGCTGCATGCCAGGTACGACGGTGTTACGCAGTGTTAGACATGTCTTGCCTCAAAGCGGAGAGTCACACTGGAGCAGCTCTCCTGGCTGCTCTTAACAAACAGGTGGAGCAATGGCTGACCCCGCACAAGCTTGAGATCGGCAACGTGGTGTGTGACAATGGCAGCAATCTCATTTCAGCGTTGAATTTGGGAAAGCTGACACACGTACCCTGCATGGCACATGTGCTGAATCTGGTCGTGCAAAGATTTGTGTCCAAGTACTCAGGTTTAGAGGACATCCTGAAGCAGGCCAGGAAGTTGTGTGGGCATTTCAGGCGCTCTTACAAGGCCATGGCACGCTTTGCGGACATTCAGCGTAGAAACAACTTGCCGGTGAGACGCCTGATTTGCGATAGCCCGACTCGCTGGAATTCCACCCTGCTGATGTTCTCTCGCCTGCTAGACCAGGAGAAGGCCGTCACCCAGTACCTGTATCATTACAGTACAAGGACACAATCTGGGAGGATGGGGATGTTGTGGCCCAACAACTGGACACCGATGCGAAATGCATGCAGGGTCATGGAGCCCTTTGAGGAGGTGACCAAACTGGTGAGTTGCGCTGAGGGCACCATCAGCGACTTGATCCCCTACGCCTACTTCCTGGAGCGTTCCATGCGTAGAGTGGTGAATACAGCTGTGGAGGAGCGTGAACGAGAACAGTTACGGCAGCAGGAGTCGTGGGAGCGATTTACATCTGAACCGGAGGCTTTCACAACACCTGCGGCAGCACAGAGGGGGGAGAAGGAGGAGGAAGAAGAGGAGTCGTGTGAGGAAGGAGAGGAGTCAGACTCTGATGAAGATGATAAGGAAGGTGTTTCTGTGGAGGAGGAAGAGGTGGCGGAAGAAGAACAACCGCGGCAGCCGTCACAGGGGGCTTCTGCTGCTCCACGTTCCCGTGGTATTGTTCGTGGCTGGGGGGAGGAAGAGGAGTTGCGTCCCGTCACTTAGGAATAGCAAGAGGAGATGGAGAGTACGTCTGCATCCAGCTTTGCGCAGATGGCCTCTTTCATGTTGTCCAGCCTGTTGAGCGACCCCCATATCAAAAAACTCAAGGCGAATGACCTGCACTGGGTGGCCACGCTACTAGACCCTCGGTGCAGGCACAAAGTGGCGGACCTGTTACCAACTCAACAGAAGGCGGATAGAATGCAGCACTTGCAGAACAAGCTGTCAATTATGCTTTACAATGCGTTTAACCACTTGCCGACCGCACGCTTATACCGTGCGTCGGCAAAGTGGCAGCTGCAGGACCAGCGACGCAGTACTGCGTCGCCGGCTGCAGCCTAATTAACGAGCGATCGCGCGGCTGTAGCCGCGCGATCGCTACGTCACACTCTTCGGCCCCCATGTGACTTCAGCCCGCCGGCCAATCAGCAGCGCCGGCGGGCTGTAAAAATTCAAATCGGCCAATAGAACAGGTATAATACAGTTTGTTTACGTAACAAACTGTATTATACTGCCTGCCTCCCGCTGGTGGTCACACTTAGCGATCGACCACCAGCGAGGAGAGCAGGCACAGTAAGCACACACACACGCACACATTAGGAGCCCCACAGACCCCCCGATCACCCGCAGCACCCATCAGACACCCCCCTGTACCCCCCTGCAGCCCGCAGATCAGACCCAACCAACCCCCATATCACCCATCAATCAATCCCTGTCACCACCTGTCACTCCTATCCATCAGAGCAGACCCCCAACTACCCCTTAGGGGTATCTGATCACCCCCCACACCTCCAGATCTCCCCCCGACCCCCCCCCCCCCCTGTATACTGAACCTATCTATCTCCCCTGCATCTGTCTATCTCCCCAGTGATCAGCTGCCAATCACCTATCAGTCACCTGTCAATCATCCCTTGTCACCACCTGTCACTGCCCCCCATTAGATCAGACCCCCAACTGCCCCTTAGGGGTATCTGATCACCCCCCACCCCTTCAGATCCCCCCCCCTCCCCCCGTATACTGCATCTATCTTCCCTGTAATTGCCCGCTGATCAGCTGTCAATCACCTATCCGTCACCTGTCAATCATCCCTTGTCACCACCTGCCACTGCCCCCCATCAGATCAGACCCCCAACTGCCCATTAGGGGCTTCTGATCACCCACCCACCCTTTCAGATCCCTCCGAGACACCCCCCCCCTGATCACATCAGCAGTCCATTGTTTACATCTGTTTTTCCCTGTAAACACCCACTTATCACCCATCAATAACCCATCTATCACCACCTGTCACTCCTATCCATCAGATTAGACCCCCAACTACCCCTTAGGGGTATCTGATCACCCCCCACCCCTTCCGATCCTCCCCACACCGTCCTAGTTCATTGATTGCGTATATTCTCCCCCCTGCCATTGTGTATCTTATCTCCTGTCTGTAAGGCTTGATTGTGCTTTGTTTGGCTACAATTGTCTCAATTGCACTGTGATTGGCATCGATTGTCGTGTGATTGGCTTCGATTGTCACGTAATTGGGCTTCGATTGTCGCGTGATTGGCTTCAATTGCCCGTAATTGGTTTTGATTGTGCCAATTGCCCACTGATTGGCTGTTTTGCCCTGTGATTAGCATCGATTGTCGTGTGATTGGCTTCAATTGTCACGTAATTGGTTTTTGATTGTCACGTTATTGGATTCAATTGGTCCGTGATTGGCTTTGATTGCGCCGATTGCTGTAATTGTGTTGTAATTGTCTCGTGATTGTTTTTGATTATTTGTGATTGCTCTCTGATCCCCAACCCCCCCCCCCCCCCCCCCCCCCTCACCATCACTATCCTAGTGATCTAAAAACTTTTTTAGTATCACTAGTGGTAACAAACAGTTAGGCCAGTTATCTAAGCAAAAGGGTTGTTAGTGTCAGTTAGTGCTCAGCCCACTGCACCACAGTCACTAATTAGCGTCATCACTGTCGCTAATCAGCATTGGTACTATATAGTATCTGTAAGTGATTATTAGTGATCACAGTCAGATCTATATTAGGGTCTCTAGGATCCACAAAAAAACGCAGTGTTTGCCCGATCAGACCTGATCGTTCGCCTGCACTGCGTTCAGCCCGCCCCACCGCAGTGACAGAAATTTCTTTTTTCTGATCACTGCAAAAAACACTACACAAGCTGTGGCACTGTAAACATCAGTTTTGATTTTTTTTATCTAAACTCAGTGACCACAGCTTTCTACCTCTCAAGTACTCCCTTTCGCTAGGTAGGTGCTCTTTTCCTGGGTAGTCTCAGAGGAATACCTCCTAAATTTAGCAGGCCACCATGGCAAAAAAGAGGTTTTCCAATGAAGACATCTACAGGTACATGGACCAGTCGGATGAGGATGATTGGGTCGACTTATTCGACGAATCTTCGGGTTCAGAGTACGATCCTGTAGACAGCAGTGGCTCTCAGACCGATAGTTCCGATGACGAGGTTGAGGTCCCGGCTAGAGCCAGGCGTACCACACCCCATGTCACTGGACTGCAGGTGGCGGAAGATCAGTCTCAAGGGCAGCAGAGTGGCGCTGATCTGATTTTTCTTGGTGAGGCATGCACCAGCAGCGCAGCATCTCCTGGGCCTATCAACACCAGTACTTCCGCAGAAGACCCTGATGAAGTGGCGGACACCATCCTGGAAGTAGAAACTGGTTCGGTGGTACGTGAATTAAGATCCGATCCGCAGCCACCAAGTAGACGGGCCCGTACTCCCATTGGTTTTCCAGAGGTGCTGGCAAACCCTGATTGGCATTCCCCTGATCCCGCCGCACCCATACTGCCCCCTTTCACCGCCCAGTCTGGAGTCCAGGTGGAGACAGTTGAACTAGGATCGGCCCTAGACTTTTTTGAACTGTTCCTCACCCAGGATCTCCTTGACTTAATTGTGGCTGAGACCAACCTATATGCCACACAATTTATAACCGCCCATCCGAAAAGCTGCCACGCCCAGCCTTTTCGGTGGAAACCACTCCAAGTTTCCGAACTTAAAATTTTTTTGGGCCTTCTCCTCAACATGGGTATTACTAAAAAAAATGTATTGCGCTCTTATTGGTCTACACGCCAAATACATAACATGCCCGTGTTCTCTGCTGCCATGTCCAGGACGCGATTTGAGATCATCCTGCGCTTCCTGCATTTCAATGACAACGACACCTGTCATGAAAGAGACCACCCAGCTTATGACCGGCTCCACAAAATTCGGCCCCTCATAGACCACCTGTCATCCACATTTGCAGATGCTTATACCCCTGAACAGAACATCTGTGTAGATGAGTCCCTCGTACATTTTACCGGGCGCCTTGGCATCAAACAGTACATCCCAAGCAAGCGCGCCCGGTATGGGGTGAAACTGTATAAGCTCTGTGATAGGGCCACAGGCTATACATCTCGTTTTAGGGTCTATGAGGGAAAAGACTCAAAATTGGAGCCGGTCGGATGTCCTGACTACCTGGGGAGCAGTGGAAAGATTGTGTGGGACTTGGTGTCACCCTTGTTCCAGAAGGGGTACCATCTTTATGTGGACAACTTTTACACAAGTGTGGCCCTCTTTCAGCACTTAAAGTTAGAAGGAATCCGATGCTGTGGCACCGTGCGGCCTAGTCACCGGGGCTTCCCCCAACAGCTCGTTAACACCAGACTTCAACGGGGGGAGAGGGCCGCCTTGTGTACCGATGACTTGCTCTCGGTGAAATGGAAGGACAAGAGGGACGTTTACCTTCTGTCTACCATTCACACAGACACGACAGTACAAATTACACGGGCAACAGAGGTCATTGAAAAGCCCCTCGCCGTCCACAGCTATAATGCCAACATGGGAGGGGTGGACTTCAATGACCAGATGTTAGGGCCCTATTTAATTTCCCGGAAAACCAGACGCTGGTATAAGAAAGTGTCTGTGTATTTAATTCAATTGGCGATGTACAACAGCTTTGTTCTCTACAGTAAGGCTGGGAGAACTGGATCTTTCCTTCAATTCCAGGAAGACATTGTTTCGGCACTCCTCTATCCAGAAGGTGACAGAGCCCAACCCCCAAATGCAACTAGCCGGCTGCATGGAAGGCATTACGCCTACCCGATTCCCAGTACCCCAACTCAACGCAACCCCAGAAAAAGATGTCGTGTCTGCAGCAAGGCTGGAATAAGGCATGACACCCCCGTTTACTGTCCCCGCTGTCCTGACCAGCCTGGCCTATGCCTAGGGGAGTGTTATGAGAGGTACCATGAGAAGGCACACTTTTAGAACCTAGGGAACTACAGACACAGCAGTAGGCACACAAGGGTCTCTCAGTGCTATTTCACACTGGCGCGATGCGTTAGGGCAAATTGCCTAGCAAAAGTCACACTTTGCGGTCCCCCCCTACGCCGGAAGTGCTTGACTTAACGCTAGTGCATGCCTACGTTACTGCGTGGCTTCTGCGGCAATTTGGGTCGGCCCGGAAGTCATGTTAGTCTACGGCGACGCAGTTAATTACTAGGCCGAATGCTACTCTTGTGGTATTCCCTGAAGATCTATTTTGGGCGAGACGGTGCGGCGGGCTCGACCGACCGGATAGGCCAGTATGCAGTGTGAACCCAAACATCAGGTTTTGAGAGATCCAAATACACTGGCCTGCCAGAAACCTCTCCTTTCACTTGGGACAGAATGCATAATGTACTTCGCCACATATCTGTGCGATTTGCACTTTGCACATTGACCCATGGGGGAGGAGAAGTTTATCCTCAGCTCGCAGGTAAAAAAAAACAAAAAAAAAAAAAAACAGGTAAGCAAAAAAGTTAATATTTGGTTACCAATGTTATTGTTTGGTTTGAACATATTTAATAAAGTTTAAAAAGTTAATGTTATTGAAGTGCTTTGCTGCTTGCTTGCTTTTTTTTTTTTTTTTTTTTTTTTTCTTTTTCTCTCTTTTTCTCCAACCGACCAATCAGCTGCAGCACTGATGATGCATCCTGACAGAAGCATTGCGCTTCTGTCAGGTTACACAAAATCGGTGCATGCAGCGCTGTAGGACGAGATTTCTCCTCCACAGTAAAAAAGATACGTTTGCCGAGGCATATGGGCCAAGGTGTGGTGTTGGGGATTCATATGCTTTGGCAAGCACTTTGTATCAAAAAAGAACTCAAGCAATGATTTCTCCATTCACATCGATCAATGTGGATGAATAAATCAGGATTGCCTGGGCATACGAGCTGGTGGGTTTGGATTTTTGGGGTGGCAGCTCCTATGTCCAGGCGGACGCCTTCCCCTCCTTTTTGTTTTGTTTTTTTCGTTTTTCTTCTCTCTTTTTTCTATCCAGACCGACCGACCGACCGACCAATCAGCTGCAGCACTGATGGTGCATCCTGACAGAAGCATTGCGCTTCTGTCAGGTTACACAAAATCGGTGCATGCAGCGCTGTAGGACGAGATTTCTCCTCCACAGTAAAAAAGATACGTTTGCCGAGGCATATGGGCCAAGGTGTGGTGTTGGGGATTTATATGCTTTGGCAAGCACTTTGTATCAAAAAAGAACTCAAGCAATGATTTCTCCATTCACATCGATCAATGTGGATGAATAAATCAGGATTGCCTGGGCATACGAGCTGGTGGGTTTGGATTTTTGGGGTGGCAGCTCCTATGTCCAGGCGGACGCCTTCCCCTCCTTTTTGTTTTGTTTTTTTCGTTTTTCTTCTCTCTTTTTTCTATCCAGACCGACCGACCGACCGACCAATCAGCTGCAGCACTGATGGTGCATCCTGACAGAAGCATTGCGCTTCTGTCAGGTTACACAAAATCGGTGCATGCAGCGCTGTAGGACGAGATTTCTCCTCCACAGTAAAAAAGATACGTTTGCCGAGGCATATGGGCCAAGGTGTGGTGTTGGGGATTCATATGCTTTGGCAAGCACTTTGTATCAAAAAAGAACTCAAGCAATGATTTCTCCATTCACATCGATCAATGTGGATGAATAAATCAGGATTGCCTGGGCATACGAGCTGGTGGGTTTGGATTTTTGGGGTGGCAGCTCCTATGTCCAGGCGGACGCCTTCCCCTCCTTTTGTTTTGTTTTTTTCGTTTTTCTTCTCTCTTTTTTCTATCCAGACCGACCGACCGACCGACCGACCAATCAGCTGCAGCACTGATGGTGCATCCTGACAGAAGCATTGCGCTTCTGTCAGGTTACACAAAATCGGTGCATGCAGCGCTGGAGGACGAGATTTCTCCTCCACAGTAAAAAAGATACGTTTGCCGAGGCATATGGGCCAAGGTGTGGTGTTGGGGATTCATATGCTTTGGCAAGCACTTTGTATCAAAAAAGAACTCAAGCAATGATTTCTCCATTCACATCGATCAATGTGGATGAATAAATCAGGATTGCCTGGGCATACGAGCTGGTGGGTTTGGATTTTTGGGGTGGCAGCTCCTATGTCTCTCTTTCTTTTCTTTTTGTTTCACATTTTTTGGCAGATATTTGTTCATCCACATTGATCGATGCGAATGAAGGGATGTTTGCCGTTCATTTTTCCTTTCAGCCCAGAATGCACTACCTGTATGCCCAATATAAGGAGTATAGCAGAAATACTGGCCATACATGTACTTGCAGAGGCCCTAAAATGCCAGGACAGACCCCACAAATGACCCCATTTTGGAAAGAGGACACCCCAAAGTATTCCGTGAGGTGCATGGTGAGTTCATAGAAGATTTTGTTTTTTGTCACAAGTTAGCATAAATTGTTGTTTTTTGTTTTTTTTCACAAAGTATCCTTTTCTGCTAACTTGTGACAAAAAAGAATTTTTTTTATAAACTCACCATGCCCCTCATGGAATACTTTGTGGTGTCTTATTTTTAAAATGGGGTCATTTGTGGGGTTTGTTAACTGTCCTGTCATGTGGGGGGGGGGGGGCTAAATTGTGAGCACCCCTGTAAAGCCCAAAGGTAGTCATTGCACGTTGGGCCCCTTAGCGCAGTTAGGCTGCAAAAAAGTGCCACACGTGCTATCGCCGTACCCGGGAGAAGTAGACCAATGTGTTTTAGGGTGTATTTTTACACATACCCAT
This sequence comes from Hyperolius riggenbachi, assembly GCF_040937935.1. Classification (NCBI taxonomy): domain Eukaryota; kingdom Metazoa; phylum Chordata; class Amphibia; order Anura; family Hyperoliidae; genus Hyperolius; species Hyperolius riggenbachi. The sequence continues at coordinate 217,342,269 of NC_090652.1, forward strand.
GATGGGTAGAAGAAATCACTCTGTAAATGACAATTTTTTGATTTTTTTTACACACATTTGTCCATTTACAGAGATATTTCTCCCACCCAATATGGGTATGTGTAAAAATACACCCCAAAACACATTGTACTACTTCTCCCGAGTACGGCAATACCACATGTGTGGCCCTTTTTTGCACCCTAACTGCGCTAAGGGGCCCAGAGTCCAATGAGTACCGTTAGCATTTCACAGGTCATTTTGAGAAATTTGGTTTCAAGACTACTCCTCACGGTTTAGGGCCCCTAAAATGCCAGAGCAGTATAGGAACCCCACAAATGACCCCATTTTAGAAAGAAGACACCCCAAGGTACTCAATTAGGAGTATGGTGAGTTCATAGAAGATTTTACTTTTTGTCACAAGTTAGCGGAAAATGATTGTTAATGGGTTTTTTTACCAAGTGTCATTTTCCGCTAACTTGTGACAAAAAATAAAATCTTCTATGAACTCACCATACTCCTAACGGAATACCTTGGGATGTCCTCTTTGTAAAATGGGGTCATTTGTGGGGTTCCTATACTGCTCTGGCATTTTAGGGGCCCTAAACCGTGAGGAGTAGTCTTGAAACCAAATTTCTCAAAATGACCTGTGAAATGGTAACGGTACTCATTGGACTCTGGGCCCCTTAGCGCAGTTAGGGTGCAAAAAAGTGCCACATATGTGGTATCGCTGTACTCGGGAGAAGTAGTACAATGTGTTTTGGGGTGTATTTTTACACATACCCATATTGGGTGGGAGAAATATCTCTGTAAATGGACAATTGTGTGTAAAGAAATCAAAAAATTGTCATTTACAGAGATATTTCTCCCACCCAATATGGGTATGTGTAAAAATACACCCCAAAACACATTGTACTACTTCTCCCGAGTACGGCGATACCACATGTGTGGCCCTTTTTTGCACCCTAACTGCGCTAAGGGGCCCAGAGTCCAATGAGTACCTTTAGCATTTCACAGGTCATTTTGAAACATTTGGTTTCAAGACTACTCCTCACGGTTTAGGGCCCCTAAAATGCCAGAGCAGTATAGGAACCCCACAAATGACCCCATTTTAGAAAGAAGACACCCCAAGGTACTCAATTAGGAGTATGGTGAGTTCATAGAAGATTTAGCTTTTTGTCACAAGTTAGCGGAAAATGATTTTTATTGGGTTTTGTTTACCAAGTGTCATTTTCCACTAACTTGTGACAAAAAAAAAATCTTCTATGAACTCACCATACTCCTAACGGAATACCTTAGGATGTCCTCTTTGTAAAATGGGGTCATTTGTGGGGTTCCTATACTGTCCTGGCATTTTAGGGGCCCTAAACCGTGAGGAGTAGTCTTGAAACCAAACTTCTCAAAATGACCTGTGAAATGCTAACGGTACTCATTGGACTCTGGGCCCCTTAGCGCAGTTAGGATGCAAAAAAGTGCCACACATGTGGTACCGCCGTACTCAGGAGAAGTAGTATTATGTGTTTTGGGGTGTATTTTTACACATACCCATATTGGGTGGGAGAAATATCTCTGTAAATTGACAATTGTGTGTAAAGAAATCAAAAAATTGTCATTTACAGAGGTATTTCTCCCACCCAATATGGGTATGTGTAAAAATACACCCCAAAACACATTGTACTACTTCTCCCGAGTACGGCGATACCACATGTGTGGCCCTTTTTTGCACCCTAACTGCGCTAAGGGGCCCAGAGTCCAATGAGTACCTTTAGCATTTCACAGGTCATTTTGAAACATTTGGTTTCAAGACTACTCCTCACGGTTTAGGGCCCCTAAAATGCCAGAGCAGTATAGGAACCCCACAAATGACCCCATTTTACAAAGAGGACATCCCAAGGTATTCCGTTAGGAGTATGGTGAGTTCATAGAAGATTTTATTTTTTGTCACAAGTTAGCGGAAAATGACACTTGGTAAAAAAAACCAATAACAATCATTTTCCGCTAACTTGTGACAAAAAGTAAAATCTTCTATGAACTCACCATACTCCTAATTGAGTACCTTGGGGTGTCTTCTTTCTAAAATGGGGTCATTTGTGGGGTTCCTATACTGCCCTGGCATTTTAGGGGCCCTAAACCGTGAGGAGTAGTCTTGAAACCAAATTTCTCAAAATGACCTGTGAAATGCTAACGGTACTCATTGGACTCTGGGCCCCTTAGCGCAGTTAGGATGCAAAAAAGTGCCACACATGTGGTACCGCCGTACTCAGGAGAAGTAGTATTATGTGTTTTGGGGTGTATTTTTACACATACCCATATTGGGTGGGAGAAATATCTCTGTAAATTGACAATTGTGTGTAAAGAAATCAAAAAAATGTCATTTACAGAGAGATTTCTCCCACCCAATATGGGTATGTGTAAAAATACACCCCAAAACACATTGTACTACTTCTCCCGAGTACGGCGATACCACATGTGTGGCACTTTTTTGCACCCTAACTGCGCTAAGGGGCCCAGAGTCCAATGAGTACCTTTAGCATTTCACAGGTCATTTTGAAACATTTGGTTTCAAGACTACTCCTCACGGTTTAGGGCCCCTAAAATGCCAGAGCAGTATAGGAACCCCACAAATGACCCCATTTTACAAAGAGGACATCCCAAGGTATTCCGTTAGGAGTATGGTGAGTTCATAGAAGATTTTATTTTTTGTCACAAGTTAGCGGAAAATGACACTTGGTAAAAAAAAACCAATAACAATCATTTTCCGCTAACTTGTGACAAAAAGTAAAATCTTCTATGAACTCACCATACTCCTAATTGAGTACCTTGGGGTGTCTTCTTTGTAAAATGGGGTCATTTGTGGGGTTCCTATACTGCCCTGGCATTTTAGGGGCCCTAAACCGTGAGGAGTAGTCTTGAAACCAAATGTCTCAAAATGACCTGTGAAATCCTAAAGGTACTCATTGGACTTTGGGCCCCTTAGCGCAGTTAGGGTGCAAAAAAGTGCCACACATGTGGTATCGCCGTACTCAGGAGAAGTAGTACAATGTGTTTTGGGGTGTATTTTTATACATACCCATGCTGAGTGGGAGAAATAACTCTGTAAATGGACAATTGTGTGTAAAAAAATCAAAAAATTGTCATTTGCAGAGATATTTCTCCCACCCAGCATGGGTATGTGTAAAAATACACCCCAAAACACATTGTACTACTTCTCCCGAGTATAGCGATACCATATGTGTGACACTTTTTTGCAGCCAAACTGCGCTAAGAGGCCCACAGTGCAATGACTACTTTTAGGCTTTACAGGGGTGCTTACAATTCCGCACCCCCCAAAATGCCAGGACAGTAAACACACCCCATAAATGACCCCATTTTGAAAAATAGACACTTCAAGGTATTCATTGAGGGGCATGTTGAGTCCATGGCAGATTTCATTTTTTTTTGTTACAAGTTAGCAGAAATGGAAACCTTTTTTTTTTTTTTTTTTTGTGACAAACTGTCATTTTCCGCTAACTTGTGACAAAAAATAAAATCTTCTATGAACTCACTATGCCTCTCAGTGAATACTTTGGGATGTCTTCTTTCCAAAATGGGGTTATTTGTGGGGTATTTATACTATCCTGGAATTTTAGCACCTCATGAAACATGACAGGTAGTCAGGAAAGTCAGAGATGCTTAAAAATGGGAAAATTCACTTTTTGCACCATAGTTTGTAAACGCTATAACTTTTACCCAAACCAATAAATATACACTGAATGGGTTTTTTTTCATCAAAAACATGTTTGTCCACATTTTTCGCGCTGCATGTATACAGAAATTTTACTTTATTTGAAAAATGTCAGCACAGAAAGTTAAAAAAATCATTTTTTTGCCAAAATTCATGTCTTTTTTGATGAATATAATAAAAAGTAAAACTCGCAGCAGCAATCAAATAGCATCAAAAGAAAGCTGTATTAGTGAGAAGAAAAGGAGCCAAAATTCATTTAGGTGGTAGGTTGTATGAGCGAGCAATAAACCGTTAAAGCTGCAGTGGTCTGAATGGAAAAAACAGCGCTGGTCCTTAAGGGGGGGTAAAGGCTGAGTCCTCAAGTGGTTAAGGGTGATGTGGCTGCACAACGCAATCAAGATACCACTGGCAGTAACCCTCCTCCTCCCAAGTCCACGCAGGCAAGGAAAGGACGCTCCAGCGATCTCAGGGTGACGTCGGACATGCGGACATTCTTTAGTCCAACTCCTCGCCATAGTCCTCCCGGATCCACCCTCCACCAACGCCTGGACCGGCAGGTAGCCGACTACCTGGTAGAGTTGGGCCGAACCTCCGATTTTAGGTTCGCGAACCGGGTTCGCGAACTTCCGCGGAAGGTTCGGTTCGCGTTAAAGTTCGCGAACCGCAATAGACTTCAATGGGGATGCGAACTTTGAAAAAAAAAATAATTATGCTGGCCACAAAAGTGATGGAAAAGATGTTTCAAGGGGTCTAACACCTGGAGGGGGGCATGGCGGAGTGGGATACATGCCAAAAGTCCCCGGGAAAAATCTGGATTTGACGAAAAGCAGCGTTTTAAGGGCAGAAATCACATTGTATGCTAAATGACAGGCCTAAAGTGCTTTAAAACATCTTGCATGTGTATACATCAATCAGGTAGTGTAATTAAGGTACTGCTTCACACTGACACACCAAACTCCACTGAACAGAACAGGTATGCAGTGGCGGGTTCACTAAACAGGTATACAGTGGCGGGTCCACTGAACAGAACAGGTATGCAGTGGCGGGTTCACTGAACAGGTATGCAGTGGTGGGTTCACAGAACAGGTATGCAGTGGTGGGTTCACAGAACAGGTATGCAGTGGCAGCAGGATCACTGAACAGGTATGCAGTGGTGGGTGGGTTCACAGAACAGGTATGCAGTGGTGGGTTCACAGAACAGGTATGCAGTGGCAGGATCACTGAACAGGTATGCAGTGGTGGTGGGTGGGTTCACAGAACAAGTATGCAGTGGCAGGATCACTGAACAGGTATGCAGTGGTGGGTGGGTTCACAGAACAGGTATGCAGTGGCAGCAGGATCACTGAACAGGTATGCAGTGGTGGGTGGGTTCACAGAACAGGTATGCAGTGGCAGGATCACTGAACAGGTATGCAGTGGTGGTGGGTGGGTTCACAGAACAGGTATGCAGTGGCAGGATCACTGAACAGGTATGCAGTGGCAGGATCACAGTACAGGTATGCAGTGGGCTGAGGGCTCACTGAACAGAACAGGTATGCAGCCAGGAAGAAGTTAAGCCTAACTAATCTTTCCCTATATGAGAGACTGCAGCAGCTCGCCCTACTCTCACTAATGCAGGCACACGAGTGGCCGTAATGGCCGCCGCTGCCTGCCTTATATAAGGGGGGTGGGGCTCCAGGGGCTAGTGTAGCCTAATTGGCTACACTGGGCCTGCTGACTGTGATGTAGAGGGTCAAAGTTGACCCTCAGGTGCATTATGGGGCGAACCGAACTTCTTCCGCAAAACGTTCGCGTGCGGTACCCGCACGCGAACCACCTAAGTTCGCGCGAACCACGTTCGCCGGCGAACCGTTCGGCCCAACTCTACTACCTGGTCTTGAGTGTGGATGTAGACACTGCGAGCAGCGACGATGAACCCTTGGACTATTGGTTGCACTGGCTTGACCTGTGGCCAGAGCTGTCCCAATTTGCCATACAACTTCTCTCTTGCCCTGCCGCAAGCGTCCTGTCAGAAAGGACCTTCAGTGCAGCTGGAGGCATTGTCACTGAGAAGAGAAGTCGCCTAAGTCACGACAGTGTTCAGTACCTGACCTTTATCAAAATGAATGAGGAATGGATCACGGAGGGCTACTGCGCGACCGAAGACTAAGTCAGTCCCCACACACAGCATCTCTGCCTGCAGGCCACTTGCCTTCTACGCCACCACCAACAGGGTCCAGGACTCTAGGAGGATTCCTGAATTTTTAAGGCAGCTGCTAGCAGTGGCCGCTGCACTAATTTTTCTGGTGCGTGTACATGCCTGCCTAATTTTTCTGGCTGCACTGCGGGCGGCTGCAACAAAAAAACAAAAGGCATGTACATGTGCCCATCCCCCTTCGTGATCATTACCTTGCCGCGGTGCAGTGGCTTGCGTATCACAATGAAGCAATGACCGCCGGCTATTTGAGTGTCTCGGGTGGGGGTGGCACACAAAATATAATAAGGTCGTTGCTTCATTGTGGTCAGACCAAATTTGATCAGCTGGACAGTCACTGTTGTTCTATCATTGAGCTACCACAGTCCGGAGACCATATGGGCTTGAAAACCGCCACGGCCTACACTCTCGCCACAGTGCACACCATTCCAGCACGGCCGCCACTACGCAAACAGCTGTTTGCGGTGCGTTACACAGTGAGTTTGGTGTGTTAGTGTGAAGCAGAACTCTAATTACACTCCCTGATTGATGTATACACATGCAAGATGTTTTGAAGCACTTTAGTCCTGCAATTTAGCATTCAATGTGATTTCTGCCCTTAAAACGCTGTTTTGCGTCACATCCAGATTTTTCCCCGGGACTTTTGGCATGTATCCCACTCCGCCATGCCCCCCTCCAGGTGTTAGACCCCTTGAAACATCTTTTCCATCACTTTTGTGGCCAGCATAATTTTTTCTATTTTTCAAAGTTCGCATCCCCATTGAAGTCTATTGCGGTTCGTGAACTTTTACGCGAACCGAACCTTCCGCGGAAGTTCGCGAACCGAAAATCGGAGGTTCGGTCCATCTCTAGTCCTGTGTCACCATTGTGCAGTGCTCAACCATCTTTGGAATTCCCTGCAGGTTATTATAATGAATTCAATGCAAACTAAAAAAAATAAGTTTGCTGCCAGATGTTGATGACTTTGCGTGACCCTGGCATCATCTGCACCGATCGCCGGCGAACTTGCCTCTTGACACACAGGATCAGCATGCCAATAGAGAGTTTAAGTGTGCTGGTGCCCAGTATAGGTAGCCAAGTGTAGGTGCACCAGTATAGGTTAGCTAGCTATAGCTACCCAGATACAGGTAATCCAGCTATAGGTTCCCCAGTGTTAACCAGCTTTAGGTGCCTCAGTATCGTTAGCCAGCTTTAGGTGCCCCAGTATAGTTAGCTAGCTATAAGTGCCCCAATATAGTTAGCAAGCTTCAGGTGCCCCAGTATAGTTAGCAAGCTTCAGGTGCCCCAGTATAGTTAGCTAGCTATACGTGCCCCAATATAGTTAGCAAGCTTCAGGTGCCCCAATATAGTTAGCTAGCTATAAGTGGCCCAGTATAGTTATCAAGCTTCAAGTGCTCCAGTATACTTAGCTAGCTATAAGTGCCCTAGTATAGTTAGCAAGCTTCAGGTGCCCCAGTATAGTTAGCTAGCTATAAGTGCCCCAGTATAGTTAGCAGGCTTCAGGTGCCCCAGTATAGTTAGCTAGCTATAAGTGGCCCAGTATAGTTAGCAAGCTTCAGGTGCCCCAGTATAGTTAGCTAGCTATAAGTGTCCCAGTATAGTTAGCAGGCTTCAGGTGCCCCAGTATAGTTAGCTAGCTATAAGTGGCTCAGCATAGTTAGCAAGCTTCAGGTGCCCCAGTATAGTTAGCTAGCTATAAGTGCCCTAGTATAGTTAGCAAGCTTAAGGTGCCCCAGTATAGTTAGCTAGCTACAAGTGGCCCAGAATAGTTAGCAAGCTTCAGGTGCCCCAGTATAGTTAGCTAGCTATAAGTGCCCCAATATAGTTAGCAAGCTTCAGGTTCCCCAGTATAGTTAGCTAGCTATAAGTGGCCGAGTATAGTTAGCAAGCATCAGGTGCCCCAGTATAGTTAGCAAGCTATAAGTGGCCCAGTAAAAGTTGGCAAGCTTTAGGTGCCCCAGTATAGTTAGCAAGCTATAAGTGGCCCAGTAAAAGTTAGCAAGCTTCAGGTGCCCCAATATAGTTAGCTAGCTATAAGTGGCTCAGTAAAAGTTAGCAAGCTTCAGGTGCCCCAGTATAGTTAGCTAGCTATAAGTGCCCCAGTATAGTTAGCTAGCTATAAGTGCCCCAGTATAGTTAGCAAGCTTCAGGTGCCCCAATATAGTTAGCAAGCTATAAGTGCCCCAGTATAGTTAGCTAGCTTCAAGTGCCCCAGTATAGTTAGCTAGCTATAAGTGCCCTAGTACATGTCTATCTCATCATGTCACATGTCACTTCGGGTATCCTTTAGGCTGCTTACACACTAAGACGTTACAGGCGCATGTTAGTGCGCCTGTAACGCTCCCCCAACGCACAGCAATGTAACACAAGTGGGCTGTTCACACAGTCCACGTTGCGTTACATGTAACGCTGCACGTTCTGCCGAAAGTGCAGGATGCTACGGCGTTACAGCGGCTTAAGCCGCGTTAGACTGTTTGCACATGCGCAGTCATGTTGGGGAGGAGCGGAGAGCAGCCGGGCACATGGCTAATAAATATTTACTGCACAACGCGGCTCACTCTGACGTCCAGATCGAAGAGCAACAGGCCTTGCGTTAGGTGCACGTTATGCGACCTTAACGTAGCACCTAACGCAACGTCTTGGTGTGCAAGTAGCCTTAAACTTTCTTGCGTTAAACTTCTTCAGTGATGTATACAATTGTTGACCTTTTGACTGATGTTTAACAGAAAGCCAAGACATTACGTCCATATACAGTATATAACCATATATCTTCTACCGTCTTTAAAATCCTACAGCAAGTAGGCTATAAAAATCATTCCGTTTCTGATTTATCTTCCAATTATGTCTTTCCTACTGAGAGCATGGCAGCAATTACAGTTGCCACCACTTACCAGTACTATTTTACCATATGTATTTACCGCACGGCGCACGCTACTAAACATCAAGAGGCAATTTTCAAATACATCTCAGAGACTTGGATGTTTGCCTGCGGGCAGTAATTGCAGTGGATTCTGTTAGACATTCTACTGCAGAAAAACTAGAGCTAATTCATCATAATTATGGTACAACATGTTTTTCCCTTTAGTAACGTATAATAATTACAGTTGCTGGTCAAAACAGATGTTTTTTCTCGTTTTTTATATCGTACTCTAACAAATGCATACAAAGGTGAGACCAACATGGAGCCCATGGCAAGATAGAAGCCCTGGTTCTCCATACTTGCCAAGTGCCTTTTTTGAGATGGTAAGCTTGGAGATGGGGTATGAGGCAGTGTCATCCAGGTCCTGCCTTTACAGCCACTTAGTTATAGGCAGTTGCCTAGGTTGCCATATGGGTAATCTTACACTAAGTACATGCTTTGTCTTTCAGGCCCCTTCCAGTTGCAAGTTGCATTAAGCAATTTTACCGCAAAAGACTGCTAAGTTAATGAAAGTCCATGGAGACTTTCAGAATTAGTGCGAAGCGACACTGTGAGACGGAAGAACCAGTGGCGTACCTAGGGTATTTGACACCCGGTGCTGATTATCCACAGTCACCCCCCCCCAGTAATTGGGGCTACGTTGTGCGGTGTGTGTAGCGAAAAATGTGTGTGGTCATAGACCAAAATGTGGGTGTGGTCACGGGTGGAGACAAATTTACATGAAATTAGCAATGGGTGGGACATTAGATTAGGACAGTGGTGGAGAAAAGTCACTTATCTATCGCAAAGTGCCAACAGCAATTTAAACTAAATACAAACATTTTAACTCATACATGAACATTATGAAAAATCCAAGTTGAAAATAAACTGTGAAGATAAACAATTTCATCCATCCTACTCCTGAAAAATGTATTATTTTTTAGAACCCCCCAGTTTTATTTTCTGTTTCAAAAAGCTAAAAAAAAAAGTAGGTTTAATGCTATTGTCTCATATGATGATGATTCAGCTTTTCCCATAGTCTCGCAGTTAGCAATCATGAGGCCCCCAACAAGACAAATTCAGCAATCTTGAGGTCCCCAACAAATCATGAGGCCCCCAACAAGACAAATTCAGCAATCATGAGGCCACCAACAAGACAAATTCAGCAATTTTGAGGCCCCCAACAAATCATGAGGCCCCCAACAAGACAAATTCAGCAATCATGAGGCCCCCAACATGACAAATTCAGCAATCATGAAGCCCCCAGCAAGACAAATTCAGCAATATTGAGGCCCCCCAACATGACAAATTCAGCAATCATGAGGCCTCCAGCAAGACAAATTCAGCAATCTTGAGGCCCCCAACAAATCATGAGGCCCCCAACAAGACAAATTCAGCAATCATGAGGCCCCCAACAAATCATGAGGCCCCCAACAAGACAAATTCAGCAATCATGAGGCCTCCAGCAAGACAAATTCAGCAATCTTGATATGGTAGACACCTCTCACGTGGCTTCTGAATTCTCCTCTACTGGCTGCTGTGCCTGGCTGGCAATACTGTTTTTGTCTGGATTGGGGATGATGTGTGGGCTGAAAGGCCTGGCAGTGATGCTGTGGCCTGACTGGCGGTGATGCTGTGGCTGGGCTGGCTGGCGGTGATGCTGGGCTGTGCTTGGCTGGTTGAAGTAAATGCTGGCCTGCCTGGTGGTGATGCTGTGGCCTTTCTTCCCAGTGATTCTGGGCTGGTTGGCTGGTGGTGATGTTGGGCTGGCTGGCCTAGATAGTTTAGGTAGTAAGAGGTGCCCCCTAGTTTAGGTAGCGCCAGGAGCCCCCCAGTTTAGGTAGTGACCGGAGACCCCCAGTTTAGGTAGTTACAGGAGCCCCCCAGCTCAATTAGTGACTGGAGCCCCCCAGTTCAGTTAGTGACAGGTACCCCCCAGTTTAGGTAGTGACAGGAGTACCCAGTGTATGTAGTGACAGGTGCCCCCCAGTTTAGGTAGTGACAGGAGCCTCCAGTTTAGGTAGTGACAGGTGCCCCCCAATTCAGGTAGTGACAGGAGCTCCCAGTTCAGTTAGTGACTGGTGACCCCCAGTGTATGTAGTGACATGCCCCCCAGTTCAGATAGTGACAGGGACCCCCAGTTTAGATAGTGACAGGCGACCCCAGGTTAGGTAGTGAGTGACAGGCACCCCCCAGTTTAGGTAGTGACAGGGACCCTCCAGTTTAGATATTGACAGGCACCCCCCAGTTTAGATAGTGACAGGCACCCCCCAGTTTAGTGACAGGCACCCCTCAGTTTAGGTAGTGAAAGGGACCCCCAGTTTAGGTAGTGACAGGCACCTCCCAGGTTAGGTAGTGACAGGGACCCCCAGGTTAGCTAGTGAGTATAGGGCAGCGGGCGGATGGGGGGGGCAGCGGACGGGGGGGGGGCAAAATTGCCATGGCGGCAACACAGGGCAGCGGCAGGAGCGGCTACACAGGACTCCGGGTGTCACCCCCTACCATGAAGACACCTGGGGAGGGCCGCCCCTGCCGCTTGACGGTAGGAACGCCACTGGGAAGAACTCAAATTACTGCAAACCCAATGCGAAGTCAACAATGCGTTACTGTGGCTACCCCATGGATCATGCAGTAATGCAAGCCTATGACGACGCATAAAGTGTAAATGACGAGCACATTGCGACTTGGCACGCATGCACGGACCGACAGGCATCCCTGTGACGTACTTTCTGTTCAGCAGGGGGTAAGTCACTGAACGGGAGCGAGCCTGTCAGTGCAGCTCTGCCACAGGGTCATATGAACTGCAGATTCATGGGGTGACCGCGTGGCAGGCTCCCCTGCTGTGGGATCATCGCACTGCACAAGTATGAAACCGGACTCATGCACAATCTCTCAAGTGCAACTCCGTTTTTATTATATTTTTATTGCTTGAAGTAGGCAAAAGTTATACTGTAATATCTGAATGTATTTCTTGTCTTCCATAAGTAATAGGCCTTAAAGGAACCATGAGCAGTAAACCTGGGTATGCATTTAAACATACCCACTGTGATGGGCAGAGCAGATGTCTGCTTGTTTCTGGTCTGGCTTTGGATGGAAAAGTCCTGGATAGTGACTGTTGTTGCAATTTAGCAACATCACCGTTGTGCAGATTAGTATGGGATCCAGGACCAGTGTGTATTGGGAAAAGGGTGGGCCTTGCACACCACTCCTCCAAGTCCAGGCCTGAGTCTAGCCGAGAGGGGGTTAATTAACTCACCTGTGTAATTTGCAAGAATTGTTTATGTAGCTGCATTACCCAGAATGCAGTGGGCTGTGTGTGGAGCAAAAAGACTCCTGAAAGGCTGTGCAGCCGAGAGGGCTGCCAGGCCTCTTGCAGCAGGGAAACTGCAGAAGTTCTGGAGGGATTTGGACTCCAGTACTAGTAATCCAGGAAAAGCCTGGAAAAGGTGAGTGGCCCAGGACTGCCATTATCCCGTGGCAGGGTGTCACTGAAGAGCCCAGTGTGGCTGTTGAGAGTACAAAAGGGTGGTATGCAGCAACCCCGAAGATAACCTGAGGTCAGGATGGCACAGAAGCAGAGTGCTGTACAAACAGTGTGATAAATACCCTGTATGGTGGATTGTTTCTGTTTTGGACATTGTTTAACTGACAAAATAAAGCTGTGTTGTTTTGTTTTAACCCTAAAAAGACTCACTGGCTAATATATTGTGACCCTTAATGCTATGATCTCCCCTACCAATATGAGCTACGCATTTAAAAAAAAATCCCAGAATATCACAATTGGTGCTCGGATGCGGGCAAAAGCAAAAAGCATGCCAGCAGTGAAAGGGTTAAATGTCAGTCTGCAAAAGTAAAGAACATTCTTTTTTCCTTTTTGCACCTCTATGAAGTTTTTTGCGAGTGGATTAACTTAATAATGCAGAGACGGGTCGCAAGAAAAAATGTCCGCCTGCTGTCCAAGAGAGATGGTTTGAAGACAGTGATGGAATGGTTTGAGCATATTATCATGCAAGATCATGAGAATCGGCTAAAAGCACAGGAAAAGTGTCTGTGAGGAGAAGCTTGCAGCCAGTATTGCAGCAAGTGCACACAGGTGTTTTAGATCAGGCGGTCGTTTCCAAGCAGGTCCATGTGTTTCCAAAATGATCTGTGAAGGCTGAACCAGCATGGAGGCGGCAGCAGGGGGATGCATTTCTGCAGGCTGTTCAGAGTGATGCAACTGCGCTGGATGAAGAGGATCACTGGGGTCCAGTGCTTGTCAGTGGATTGATGTCGTTACCAAGGAACTAACCTGGAAAGCGCTCCACAAGACAGGTAGTGCCAAAACAGCTGATTGGAAGTGTTGTTGCCAAGGGTAACCAACCTGTACTGGATGAGAGTGTTTTGTCCAAGAGCTTGAAAGGCCCAAAGCAGCCAGTCCCGGATAAGAGGGTGATGTCCAAAAGTTTGGAAAAGCCAAAGCAGCGGATATAGAGTGTTGTTTCCAAAGGCCACCTGAGGAAGCTGGATCACCAAAAGCCAGAGCAGCAGGAGGAGCTGTGTGTTTGTTTTCAGAGGGATCTGTGAACCCCAAAATGTTTGATGCATGCAAGTGGAAGGGAGCTTGCACAGTGTCATAAATTTGTGGGAAAAGCAAAGCCTGGAGAGGAGAGCTTATTCTCTTCTCACCTAAACTGCACGCTGTTGCCAAGAGGAACTGCGACTGGAGCTGGTAAGTCTGTTCCATATAATGTGCATGGTGGGGTTGTGAAAAGTAATGTAGTGACTGTCACTGGTAGCCTAGGTGGTGTGGCTGGTTCTGTGGGACCACTAGTGCCTGGAAGGGGCCGCACTATCATATGTGGTAAGCATGGCCCAGAGCCGGATTATCCACCACGCAACAGAGGCAGTTGCTTTGATCTAATGAAAGGTCAGGGGCCCCGCCAGCCCCAGTAAAGATTTATTGCCCCTGTTCGTGTAACGTTTTATGGTCCGTTAAAAACAAAGTCTGTATGAATGCTCTCTGTAATGGCTCATACACACGGGCTATAACTGTCGCCGCAACCACGTGGCACGTGTGTGTTGTGGCGACAGGTCGCCCGTGTGTATGAGGCGCGCACCCCGAACCATCGCTACTCAGAGCTGTCACCGGCAACAGCTGTCGCCGCACCTTCGACGCAACTGTCACTAGTCCGCTGTGTGTATGCAGACTAGCGACAGCAACTCCATATGTATGGAGCTTCCGGCGGGGGGAGGAACCTTCGGCGACAGCTTCTGCCAAATCTGTGTCCCTCTGTGCGCCGTGTGTACGGCTGTTGCACAGAGGGACCATGGCGACGAGCTGTCGCTGCTGTTTTTTTATGGCTCTTGCAATATTGCCATATTACACACGTTGCATGTGTATGAGCCATTACAGACAAGAAGCTAAAGCGTTTCTCACACTCCTGCATCCCCCCCCTCTTCTTAGCTTGTAAAGCTGTCAGACACAGGCTGGGGCTGGAAAGACTAAGGGCCCGTTCACACTGCACGCGTTTCCATATGCGTTTTGGAAACGTGTGCGGGGGGGCCGACACGCAGGACATCAGACATTGCATAGAGTGCAATGTCTGATGTTCCGGACCTGTGCGGTCCGGGAACGCATGCTGCACGCAGATTTTACAAAAACGCGCGGCTGTCCCATTCACTTTTCAGTGATGGGATCAGCCACGCAACGCATACGAACGCGGATGGCGTGCGTTCGTACGCGTTGCGGTCCGCATGCGTTGCGGTCCGCACTTTGTAGTCTGAACGGGCCCTAAGGTTATCTGTGTGATCTCTGGCCAGTTCAATCCAGCATTCAAACAGGAGAATCTGCTCCCTAGATAGGAAGGATACACTTATATCTGTAGTTAACTTTTCATCCATAATAGCATCATCCTTTACAAACTGCTCTGCTAAAAAGCCTTTGGCTAGTTGCACACTTATCTGTCAGTTTTCTGTGCATACTTTTCTGCGTGTGTTTTTTTTACCAAGTGTGTACGTGGGAAAACCCAGGCATTTTTTTCACAGAAGCTACTTTAATTGATATAGAAAATCCACACTTTGATTCACTGCTGTCAGGTTTTTTTTTCTGGATAGGAAAAACACCTAAGGCTGCATTTCCACTTGTGCGGTGCGAATCGCTGCGGTAAAAATTCGCATGCGGATGCGCATTTCGCATGCGGGTCTATGCGAATTTTCATGCGAATTCGCATGGATGACGATGTATGCGAATTTAACCATGGCAGTTCTGATGTGCTTTTCCATTGTTTCTATGCGAATTCGCATGAAAATTTGCATACCCAAACCTCATGCGAATTTCCTATTAAATACATTGTATGCGATTCGCATAGCGGTATGCGATATGCGAATTCTGATGCCTCTGCTATGCAAATTTTTTTCTGCTCAAAAAAAGCAAAGGAATCCTGACAAGTGGAAACAGTCCCATTCACTTGTATTGCTATGCGAATTTGCATGCAAAAAACGCATGCGAATTCGCGATAGTGGAAATGGGCCCTAACAGTGTGCACTGGCTCTCCATTGGTTTACATTGGTTCTCCAGGGCAGAAAGTAGACAAGTGTGCTCCTAGTCTAGAGTTGTGTTTGTGATGTGTACCATTGGTTCCTGTCATTTCTGAGCTAATTAGCCTTAGTTTTATCACCCGAGTTATACCTGAATGTGGCCACAGCCAAGCTCAGATGTGAATCTTGTTAGTTTGACATGTTGTAGTATTACCCAGCAGCAAAAAAGATGCATTTCGCATTGTGTGAGCAGAGAGGAGCTAAGTGTCTATTACCTCTCCAGGTTCCAGCGCTGCATCTTCGCTGCAGATTCTCCTCAGTGCTTCTTAAGGTGGCCATACACTGATAGATTTGCAGCAGATTCGACCATCAGATATATTTCTGTCAGAGGCCTGTCCGGTCGAATCTGACAGGAATCTATCTGATGTGTGCCATAAAGTAGGAACAGATTTCCCATAGATTTCAGAATGAAATCTATTGAAAATCGATCTAAAGGCATTACTGCATCATTAGATCCAATGCAACTCTATAGGCCAACGATCTGCTGCCAGCAGCAGATCAACCCAAATTTTCCATTCTGACAGATCAAATCGATCAACATCGGCCACAAATGCCTGGGTGGGGGCATGGGCGTCGCTAGCCTTATATTGGGGGGGCCCGTGCCCCCAACATGTCCTGGGGTGCCCCAATCTATTTCCAGGGGTGCCCGGGCCGGTGCCCCCTCCCGGGCGCCGCTGCCAGACAGCCAGCAGCGTCAGACCTCGATCAGCGGGCGCTAGGACCTAGCGGACACCGCTGATATGCGGAAGTGACATCACTTCCGCATATAAAGCGTGGTGCGCCCGCTCTGACTGGTCGGGTCGCCCGCTGATCGAGGTCTGACACGCTGCTGGCTGTCAGGTGAGGGGGGCGCCTGTCACTCACTACATAACTCGGGGGTCCCTGTCACTACCTAATCTGGGGGTCCCTGTCACTCCCTACCCTGGGGGTCCCTGTCACTCCCTACCCTGGGGGTCCCTGTCACTCCCTACCTAACCTGGGGGGTCCCTGTCACTCACTACCTAACCTGGGGGGCATTTTTTGGGCTAGTGCTCTGTTTGTTTAACCGTTGTAACAAATTGTTGTCTTGTGTTAAAACCTGTACTCATTTAACCCACACTACACCTTCATTAGGTACCATATCACAGGAAGTGTGATAACTTGACTCTTATCACAGCAACAGCATAGGAGATAGAACTTCTTAGCCGTCTTCAAAGTTTCAGGAGTTTATACAGATGCTTATCTTTACATGTTCGTTACACCTCAGCGAAGCAATTGGTCTGTAGTAAGTCCTCTTTGCATTCCTTGTATACTTGATCTATCTCTAATAGCTAGATCAGGCCTCTCTTATGTTAAATCTATACTGCATTGCGCTCGGCTTAGGCCTATATACAGCATACAGTTAGATAAGATGACAAGACATTACAAAAAGAGTAGAAAGTGGACGTCATCAACCAGAAGTCAGAGGCAGCAGTAGTAGCCCCAACCCCCCCCCCCCCCCCCTTAAATTCTAACAATCATCATATGAGACAATAGCATTAAACCTACATTTTTAGCTTTTTAAAACAGAAAAT
Source organism: Hyperolius riggenbachi (assembly GCF_040937935.1). Lineage (NCBI taxonomy): Eukaryota > Metazoa > Chordata > Amphibia > Anura > Hyperoliidae > Hyperolius > Hyperolius riggenbachi. The sequence continues at coordinate 217,359,194 of NC_090652.1, forward strand.
AAAACTGGAAGGTTCTAAAAAAAAATGAATACATTTTTTCAGGAGTAGGATGGATGAAATTGTTTATCTTCACAGTTTATTTTCAACTTGGATTTTCCATAATGTTCATGTATGTGTTAAAACGTTTGTACAGTATTTAGTTTAAATTGCTGTTGCCACTTTGTGATAAGTGACTTTTGGGTTGCAGTTTGGGCACTCGGCCTCCAAAAAGTTTGCCACCACAGTCCTAATCTAAGGTCCCACCATTGCTAAGTTCATGTACATTTGTCTCCACACATTACCACACCTATATTCTGGTCCATGGCCACACCTATTTTTCGGCGTAAGGGCTGGTTCAGACGGACGCTTGTGGAGCGTTTACCACAAGCGTTCGGAATGTCGCGGTAAATGCTCCCATTCAAGTGAATGGGAGCGTTTACACCAAGCTTTTGCGCGCGTTTACACGATTGCAGCGTTTGGGTCCCGAAGCAACAAGTAGCTTCCAGGGGGCGGCCAACCGTGACGGCTATTGTCCCCCTAGGGGAAGAAAAACCGCGACCGCATCGGAAACGCGACGCGAAGGCTACTGAAGCCTGTCCGTGCAGCCGCCGCAACGCCCCCAAACGTGACACCACGCAGATGTCCGTTTTGAACCAGCCCTAACCCTCATATTTTTCAGCGCGCTAGCTGCAGTGTGCTGATCTCTGCTGCCTACAGTATAAGCTGTTCTCTAGTGCCTGCACTGTGTGCTGATCTACCTCCAGTGTGCACAGTATAAGGTGTTACTCTGTGCCTTTACTGATTGTAAACCAGCTGTATTGTATGCTAATCCCTGCTACTTTCAGTATGTACAGTATTAACTGTAAAGCCTGGTACACACATACAATTTTGATTAGCCAATTTTAGCTCTGTTCATCAAATTCATTGTCTGTTGACCAACTTACTGCATGGGGGTGGTAAAATTGGTCAGTGATTGACCAATCAAAATTGTATGTGCGTATACATCTTTGATCTATGCCTATACTGATTGTAAATTATCTAAATAAAGGACAGGGGGCTCCATCCAATATTTCGAAGGGCAGGCCGGTTATCTGTAGCTTACACCGCTGCTAAGTTCATGTACATTTGGCCCCACCCATGGCCACGCCCATTTTTGCCGCGCATAACCCCCCCCCCACTTAGTGCCCACAGGTGCCCCCGATCTCCAAGGGCCCTAGGAACACCCCTGGTGGGGGGACATCTGACTACCTATACTGAGGGGATGACAGCTGGCTATATATAGTGTGGGGGGGGGGTCATTCGGCTACCTTTAGTGGGGGGTTGTCTTGCTACCTATTCTGGGGGGACATCTGGCTAGTTACTACCTTTAGTAGGGGACATCCGGCCGCCTATACTGAGGGGACATCCTTTCAACAGGGTCACTGAGAGGGCCCTAAATTTGTTGCTCTGCTTGGGGCGCTGTGTGGTCTTAATCCGGCTCTGCGTACAATGAGATGTACAATGGGACATTATTGCAAGTTGCACGGCAGTTTCCCTGATGCAATGTGGTCAAAATAAGCAGCTGAGATTTTTTATTTTTTTTTAATTAAACATTACAACCTCCGGCTACAGCACCACATTCATGAATTTGACATCTATTGTAAACAATGCATATTCATACCTCCCAACTTTTTAAGATAAGAAAGAGGGATACTTAAAGGAGTTATCAGGCATTTACTAGTAAAATAAGGGCTACTTACCCAGGGCTTCGTCCAGCCCCAAGCTCCCAGCATGTCCCTCGCCGCAGCTCTGCCCGCAGCCGTTCGCCACCTCTGCTTACCGGTCCGCGGTGATGACGTCAGGCCGACCTGGAGGTCGGCCTGTACTGCGCCTGCCCGAGCGGCGCTGTCAATCACCGCTACGTGGACTGGAGCGTACTGTGCAAGCGCAGAACTACTGCACCTGCACAGTATGCTCCAGTCCACGTGGCGGTGATTGACAGCGCCTCAGGCGCAGTACAAGACCTGCGGGTCAGCCTGACGTCATCACTGCGGACCGGGAGGCAGAGGCAGCGAACGGCTGCGGGGAGGAACATGCTTGGGGCTGGACGAAGCCCCGGGTAAGTAGCCCTTATTTTACTAGTAAATGCCTGATAACTCCTTTAAGCCATGCCCATGCCACACCCCAACCACACCCCTGCCATACCTCTAATAATGCCCCTGCCACACCCTTACTGCTGCAAACCATAAACCTTTCATAAGAAAAAGATGAAGTTTTATCATTCAAACCACACTGGTCCTTTCTATCCTTGTTCATTTCCTTCATATTAACATTTTGAGAATGTGAAATTAATCAATTGAAAGCATTGGAGTAAAGTGTAGAGCCTATTAAACACATTTTTCTGTAGAAATATACATAGATCTGTACACCTGTCTTGAAAGAAGGACAAATGAGGAAGAAAGAGGGACAGAGTTCCCAAAGAGGGACTATCCCTCCAAAAAAGGGACAATTGGGAGCTATGCATATTTAATTCCACTTTAAATGTTTGTGTCTAGTTCGGGTTCTGATAATTATGTTTTGCTACCTAAATAATAATAATAATAATTTCTTGCGTACCAATTATATTATGGTTATTCGAGCTTGGCTAGTTAGCTGATCACATGTAGATTGTTTATGTGAATTAAGTTGCCTGCCAGTGCCATCTATCACTGCAGAGTACAAAAGCAGTCAGGGAAGGTTTTCTAAGCTGTCTGAACAAGTGTCCTGATTGTCAACTGCACTTAAAGACATGAAATTGTTAATCATCAGATCAAAAGGGACGCTGGAGACTAGAGTGACATCAGAGCGGGAAGAGAACAGAGACAGAGAAATATACCAGAGATCAGAAGAGGGAGGGGAGACAGAGAAGCACAAGAAAAGAGGCTTAGGAAGAGGAGGGGGAAAGAGAAAGTGTAAGAGAAGGCAAGACGGGGCTTAAACTGCGAAAGCCTTACACAGGGTGTCATCATGCATACGTGTAAAAAAGGCATCTTAAAAAAAGGGTGCAGGGCATTGGTGCTAGTAGAGTATTGCTAAGATTAGGGATATTCTACTACTGAATTACGATTATTAATTCTGATATTTTACTATGGCTAAACCTAATCCTACTCTCACAAAGAACCCTCTCTACTGATGCTTAACCCGAAGACCTACCGTGGTGGTTCCTAACCCTAAAACCCCACTGGTGGTGCCTGACTTTAAGACCCTCCCCCAGTAGAGCCTAACCCTAAGACCCTCCCTGGTGGTGCCTTACCCTAACTAGGGATGCTCGCTGGATTCCGCGATTCCGGTCGGAATTAGTTCAATTCCGAATCCGGTGGTCGTAACGGAATTGCTATACCTATCAAACGGAATTCCGCGGAATTTTTTTATTTCCGCGGAATTTTTAAAAAATCCGCCTCCTCCTCCTCATATCTGGGGTTCTCTTCGGACAACTGTTGAACACAAAAGGCAAGGCCATGCCTGGCTTCAAATCCTTAGAGAGAGCTCATTTTTCTCTTGGATTGATCATAATGGTACATGCTAGGCTGGCTTCAGCATGTAGTGTGGTTGGTGGTATAGGGGGTAAGTCAGATACCTACTACACACTGAGACCTGGGTTCAATTCCTGGCCAAGGTATATAAGCTGGCTTTTGAAAAAGTACAAATCCTTAAGCACGCTACTTTTTCTATTGGATTGATCAAAATGGTACATGCTAGGCTGGCTTTAGCATGTAGTGTGGTTGGTGGTCTAGGGGGTAAGTCAGATACCTACTACACCCTGAGACCTGGGTTCAAATCCCAGCCATGAGATTTAAAAAAAAAAAAAATCTCCGACGGAATTCCGCAGAACTTAATAAACATCCGGCGGAATTTTCATAGCGACAGAATTTAATACTGACGGAATCCGTGAATTCCGGCGGAACGGAATTTGCTGGTTCCGATCATCCCTAACCCCCTCTGGTGGTGCCTACCCCTAACCCCCCCCCCCCCCTAAACCTTTCTTAACCTCTCTACCGGAAAACCGCGATGTACGGCAAACAAGGTGAATTTTGGCGGGTGCAGGTGGCAATTAGCGGTAATGCTTTTGAATATTGGCACCAGTCAGAACCCCGGCGCCGACATTTTTCCTTGGTTGCCACACATTGCAGGCTTTATAAAAGCCGTGATTTGCAGTAATGAAGGTACATTTTGACACCACCGTGCACCCAAATTTCCTTTCTTTACCACTAATCACGGCTTTTATACTAGGTGTGACAATCCAGCCCCGTGATCCCGTCTAATCTGCTCCCGTTAGCATACGCAGGAAGTACGGTGAGCAGACTGACAATAGAGATTGGTCGCGCAGCTGCCGACAATATGTAATGGGACAATCACTCACCAGTCCCGTATTACTAGGCCACTGTTGCCATGCAGGTCTCATGCACTAGAGACTCCTGGAGGCAAATTAATTGTGGGTGTAGTAAACGGTTAAGATTGGTTGGAGGTGCCCATACATGTACAATAACGATTGTATGTACAATCGGTAAACAAAAAATATCGATTTCGCGCTGGAAATCAGGTAAATTCACTGCCACCACTGTCTGTGTTGAATGGAGCAGACAGTCTCCAACCAGCTACTCCTAAAAGGAAGAAACGGTTATTTACAACCTAGCTAGCAAATCAACAATTTATAATCAAATAATAAAACAATGCGGTAGTATGACTCTGACTCTTCAGAGGGCAGATTCGTTATAGCAGCAATCAGATGACCAGAACAGGCACAAGACTGAATGATAAAATCGTTAGTTTTATTCTAAAACTACATACACATAGCCTAATTTAGCCCACAGATAAATATATCTGTCCAGCAGAACAGATTGGTTTGATAGAAAGAGAATAGAGATCAAAAGAAACAGAATGTCTTTAATGTACAGTTCAAATACCGTTATTGGTAGCCCATGCGGCAATCAAAGTCCAGAATGGCCGATTGCCATGCGGCCTGAGGCCTTTGTGAGAAATCCAAGATGGAGGTTTTGGCCCGTGTCCTGGCGGCAGGGGTGGCGCCGGGGGGTGCTTTGTGGTGCTCAAGCACCCCCTAGAATTGTCCAAGCACCCCCAAAGCACCCCCTGGTGTGAAGTGACTTCAGGCGTCTAAGAGACGCCGAGTCAGTTCATAGCGGCAGCCCGAAGCAGCAGAGCAGGGCTACGGTAAGATGGCTTCCGAAAGCACTGCTCTGCAGACTTCGAGTCTGCAGTGCAGGGCTTCGGGTGGCCATTTTCCCGTAGCCCTGCTCTCAGCATGCAGGCCGGAAGTCACGTGACGTCGGGAAGGAAGAGGATCGTGGGAGCTGCGTGCCACAAGGAGGTCGGGACAGGAGGCGGTCGGGACAGGAGGTCTTCTGACTAGGTGAGTAAATGGGTTTTTCTTTTTCAACAGATGGTGCTGCTGATTGTGGTCAGATCTGCTGAGGATTGTGCATATTGTGGTCAGATCTGCTGAGGATTGTGCATATTGTGGTCAGATCTGCTGAGGATTGTGCATATTGGGGGCAGATCTGCCAAATTATTGAACGTGTTTTTTGTTCAAATCTGCTCACATTACGTGTATTTTCTTGAGAAAACCTGCACAATTATGTGAATTTTCTCGGGAAAGGGTCACCAAAACTTCGGCCCTCTGTCTTTGCGTTACACTTTTAAAGAGAACCCGAGGTGAGAATAATATTGAGGCTGCCATATTTATCTCCTTTTAAGCAATACCAGCTGCCTGGCTGCCGTGTTGGTCCTCTGCCTCTAATTCTTTCAACCATAGACCCTGAACAAGCATGCAGCAGGTCAGGGGTTTCTGACAATATTGTCAGAACTGACAAGATTAGCTGCATGCTTGTTTCTGGTGTAATTCAGTTCACTACTGCAGCCAAATAGATCAGCAGGGCTGCCAGGCAACTAGAATTGTTTAAAAGGAAATAAATATGGCAGCCTCCATATCACTCTCACCCCAGGTTCACTTTAAATTAGTTAGCCCCGCCCTCATCCAGTCATGACCACGCCCAATTTTTTGCCGCTTCGCGCGCTGCATGCTGTAGCCACACCCATTTCTTTCCCGCTTCGCGCGCCGCAGGTCATCAGGTACCCAGGAAATTGGTCCAGCACCTGCATAGCACTCCCTAAAAAAAATTCCTGGAGCCACCACTGTCTGGCGGGCTGGTGGATTTGATGTTAATTCGACGTCAGATTAAAGGTGAAGGACGCTGGACCTTTGTATCATTGGAGTTTTAACCTCACTGTAGATGGGAGGGATCATGACACCGTCAAAGTCCAGCCTTGTGCAATTTGAATAAGGCAGTGCCCCCTTGGACAGGGAGAGATTTTGGCCTAATTCATGTTTTGCCCGCTCTCTCCGTGCCCGTAGGTCACATCAAGAACCCGAATCAATATTCATAATCGGCGTAATTTTAGGAATCGTGATACTAAACACGAGGACCAGATATGAGTCCTAACACGGTTTTTTACTTCTCCCCCTTCTAGCCTGGGTTTGGAAGCATCTAGCTTGTCTAAACTCTCTCAGCATCGGCACCAAGTTGAACCTCAGAACTTGTGCACTTTTCAGTGGCCTAGGAACTTTCTATGCCATGAATTATGAAGAAAATGCGAAGTAAATATGGATATTGGGGATTCCTGGGTCACAGTAGGTCAGCTGCTTCCAGAGAGACCCTGATAAGATCTGTGCATTTGCTAGCTCTGTGTGGAGGGGTGAAAGCTGGAGCCCGCTTGTCTCTCTTTGCTCAGTTTTATTAGATTCTGTCAGGCAAAAACTAGATTGATGGCATCGCCACACAGCAGGGGACTATGTCCTTCCAGGACACAGCTTTTCACACTTAGGTGAAAGGTTCTTTAATTAGAAGCTATCAAAGAGCCAGGGAGAAAAAAAAAGTGGATTTAAAAAGAAAATGACATTTCTACTATTTTGCAATGGAATTTGCATTTGCGACTTCAATGGCGCACATGCAAATTCTTGGAAACCGTGTGAGCGTCACACTAGGCACCTATGGTGGCGCATTTTTTTTTCTGGAAGGGCTCCCGCGCCCTTTTTTCCTGTTTCGGTATGTCACCTTTATGTCAAAACAGTAAACTAAATAAGTAAATGCCGCTTTAAAACATTCTTCCAAAATACCTCAAACCACGCTCTGATCTACTCGCCTAACTTATCTTGGAAACTTTCGGCACCAATATTAAATAAATTTATCCTGCAGAGGTGCTACGTTATCATATGAAATCACAAAGCGGCATGGCCAACTGTTCATGAAAATGCCATGGGGATCTCAAATATCATTTTAGAAGAGTCGTATAATTATGTGTTCAGTGTAAAATGGACAAATCTGTTTTCCTAAGATAATCCCACTATTCATATGCATTTATTTTCCATGACGGAAAAGCTTCAAACTGAGCGATGTGATCAAAGGGATTCAGCTGTTCTCCTAAATAAGGAACAACAACTCAACTTTTCAGATACAATTTAAAGTTTAGGAGCCTGACATTCTGTGTATTTTCATAGAGACTTATACACAATGGAGTTCATTCAGAAAACTTCTCTGCTGCCTTTGATGCCTGTTTTATCACATTGTTCAAGGATTCTGCTGACTTCACTTTCTCTGGGGTGACCAAAGGTTTCACAGTAGCTCTATAGACAACCCTTTGGCCTGTTGGGATGCCTGATAATAAAGCCTTGTGGGTCCAGTGAAAAATGGCGCCGGCTAAATAATGGCGCCCCCTTCTGCCCAATATATGTTTAAAAAGATATTTATCGTTTTAAAGGTTAAAATAGTGCAGACCTTTTGAACGAAATTTATCGTTTTAAATTATTTTTTTTTAATCCTGCCTGAACGATATTTATCATTTTAACCCCTGCTTTGCTGCCGTTTGCTACCCTCCCTGCCTCTCTCACACCTGTCACTCTCACCCATGCTGGCACCCATGGATGCATTGGGTGCCAGCATGGGTGAGGGTGAGGGGTGAGGGTGACAGGTGGCGGGAGACAGGGAGGGCAGCGGGAGTTAGCGGTATTGCATCTGTATAGACGCACTCTCAGCTATACTTAGTATAGCTGAGAGCAGTTCGGCGGGGGCGGCGTGTGTGGCGTCGGGGCGGCGGAGATCTTCTTCAATCAAGATGTATCAGAAGGTCGCAAGATGGAGGATACTGTCGTGGGACCTAATTGGTGTGGGATTTTTTTCTTAAAGGTACAGGTAAGTATTTGTGGTTAATTTAGAACATTAAAGGACTTTTCTCGTTGTTGCGTTTTTATTTCATTTAACCCTTTGTGGAAATGGGTAAGGGGTACTTTGTACCCCTATACTCATTTCTCCTGGGAGGGGGGGTGGGCATCTGGGGTCCCCTTCTTAAAGGGGACTCCCAGATGCCACCATGAACCCCCCCCCCAGGGAGTCGTCGCCCCCGCCTCCACCTGGGGAAAGGGAGGCGGGGGAAGAGCCCCTTGTCCATGGATTGGACAAGGGGCTCCGGGGGGGGAGGGGGAGGCTTGGCCGCCCACCCCCCCAGAGCCCCCCCCATCATACCATGGACCATGCGGGCTGGTATAGCTCAGGGTGCGAAGCCCCAGTCGGCCGGGGAGCCACATTCTGGCTATCCCAGCCTGCATGGGAGACGAGGGGTTACAGAGGCTCGGGAGGGGGGACCCCACATCCTTTTTTTTCAAAAAATTTCCCACACTCAGAACATAACCCAAAAATTTAAATTTAAAAAATAAATTTTTTCAAATTTTTTTTTTTTTTTTTTTTTTTTTTTTATATGGTTTTCCAGTATCTTTTTAACATATCCTGCAAATTTGGTGTTGCTAGGATTTAAGGGGACTTTGCTATTATCTGCTAAAGTCGGCGGGAATTGTTTCCGCAAAAATGTCATTACGCGATTTAAATAGATAATGTTTCCCTAACCATTCAAGTGTATGGCTTGAAAATGAGAGACTCCAGGCTCCTCCTCCTGGGGAAACACAATTAGCAAGAAGCGATTAAAAGCCCCCACCCCACCCCCTACACTTCAGTATTCTTGTGTTTCCGGCCAGTCTGGGACACAGTTAGCAGGAGTGCTTGCAATGCGGGGATAGCAGGCTAGATAGGCTATGTTTTATGGGAATTCTTTCCTTTCTTGGCCTGTGATCAGGCGCTGGGAGAGAAGATCCTGGCCTATGATAGTGGGCTATCCGGTGGATTAGCGGGCGGCTGTGCGTGCATGTAAAAGAAAAACTTACAGTTGCTATGCAGCATGGCGTTCTCCTCTTGGCGTACCGTTGGTGGTGTGGGCTGGAGCGGTGAGTCGGACAAGCAGGTGCAGAGTGATCCGAGCGCCGGCAGGCCCGAACGGAGGTGACGTAAGCGCGCGCGGGCGTGCAGTGACGTCATTTATAGGCGCCAGGAGGCGGAACTATACGGAAGTCCGGCGGCTTGCCATATACGGAAGACGCCGCGGACTCCGTTTGAGAAGCACAGGGCTTAAAAGTGAGTGCTTCCGGCGGCCCGCCCGGCGCAATGGAGGAGTCGCAGACGGGTGTGGAGGCTGCATCAGCCACGAGCGTTACATCAGGCAGCTCTATGGCGGTAACGTATATGGCTGCAGATACATGAATGTCATGGCTGTATGTTATGGGGTTGTTTTTAGCAGTCAGGCATTTTACTTAGTCTACTTTCTTGTCTTCTCTATGTTTTCTCCTAAAGGCTAAATCGGATAGCAAGGGGGAAAGACCTAGGAGCAAAAGATGCCCAAACTGCCAAACCAAGTTAGAAGCAAGCTGGCCAAAAGCATTATGTGTTAAATGCTCAGACAGAATTATGGCTTCAGAATCTATAGTCTTAGTTAAAGAGTTTATTGAAGCCATGAGACAAGAGATAAGAGGAGAGCTTAAGAACCTTAAAGACAATATAAAGGAAGAAATAAAAGAAGGTTTAAAAGAAAGTCAGGCAGTAGCAGTTCAGCAGAATGAGGGACAAATTCCAGTTGAAACTGCAGGCCCTGCCAATGTTAGAGCACATATCCCACCACCTCCAATAGACTTACAGGAGGAGGAAGAGGAAGAGGAAGAGAGAGAAGAAGATGAGGAGCAGGAGGTGGAATCAATGGAGGATTCAGATAGAGTATCAGAGGAAGAATCGGAAAACGATAGTGCAAAATTTAAAACTCCAAGATTCCTGTTTGCTCCGGAGGAGACGCAGGAATTGCTAAAGGCAGTATATACTACGGAAGGTATTAAGGAAGAGACAATACAAACCACAAAGCAAGACATGGTATATGGGGGTCTCATTCAACAGCAGAGCAGAGCTTTCCCAGTTCATCAATCCTTAAAAGATATTATTACAGCACAATGGAAGGAACCGGAACGCAGATTGTTCATACCAAAATCAGCTAAAAAGAAGTTCCCATTTAAAGAGGAGGAGCAAAGTAAGTGGATTAGATGCCCCAAACTAGATGCGTCTTTAGCCAAGTACTCTAAACAATCAGATTTGTCCTTTGAGGATGCGGGAATGTTAAAAGATCCAATGGACAAGAAGATTGAGCTATTAATAAGAAAAGCATGGGAAGCGGCAGCATTTGGTTTTAAGGCGAATCTGTCAGCTACATGCATCTCTAGAAACCTTAAAATATGGCTAGAGAACCTAACGGAAAAAATAATTAAAGGGGAACCTTTGCATTCCTATTCTGCATCAATACCGGTAGTACTAAAGGCTATTGCATTCCTGGCAGACGCAACGGCAGAATCTATTAGAATCACTGCACGTACAACTGCACTGCTAAATACAGCTAGAAGGGCGGTTTGGCTGAAGGCCTGGGAGGGAGACTTAACCTCAAAAAACAGGCTATGTGAACTCCCTTTTGAGGGAGAACTGCTTTTCGGTTCGGAGCTGGAAAATGTTTTAAAAAGGTCAGCCGAAAAAGGGAAGCAGTTTCCAAACAAGAAAAGAAAAGTTTTCTTTCCAAAACCCTTTCAGCAGAAAAAAGATAAGAAAGAGCAAAGTAGAAATACACCATTCCAGAGAAAGTGGTTTCCCAAGGGTAGAGGAAGAGGGGGTTTTGTCCTTGGGAAATCAGATGAGACTAGAAGTTCCAAGTGACTCGGAGGTGGGGGGGAGATTGAGATATTTTCTGGCACAATGGGAAAGTTTAAACCCAGACGTTTTTGTTCTGAATATTATAAAGGAAGGCTACCGCCTGGAATTTTCGGTTCTGCCGCCAGACAGGTTTTTCATCAATCCCCTCCCAAAAGATGTAGAAAGGGCGATAGGGATGAGAGCAATGATCTCATCCCTATTATCCATGAAGGTAATCAAAGAAGTGCCATTAAGAGAAAGAAACAAGGGTTTCTACTCCCATATTTTTTTGATAAAAAAGCCAACGGGCAGCTTTCGTTTTATCCTGAACTTAAAAAAGCTAAATCCATATTTGAAATACAAGAGGTTTCGTATGGAAAGCATCTATTCTGTTCGACAGATTCTGAACAGAGGAGATTATTTCATAAATCTAGACTTACAGGATGCTTACCTCCATGTTCCGATCTGGGAGGAGCATCAGAAATACTTAAGATTTGCAGTAAAGGAGGGGATACAAAGGAAGCACTTTCAGTTTGCAGCCCTCCCCTTCGGGATAGCTTCGGCACCCCGAATATTTACGAAGATTATTTCAGAAATAATGGCACCCTTGCGACTGCAGGGAATTGCAATAGTACCTTACCTGGACGACTTGCTAATTCATGCGCAGTCAAGAGAGGCACTAGAAAGACACAAGGAAGTGGTGGTACAGACTTTCTCTCAATTAGGATGGATAATCAACCACCAGAAATCAAATTTAATACCTACACAGGAGATAAGATTCTTGGGGTTCTTAATAGATTCAACCCAAACAAAGATATTCCTGCCAAAGGAAAAAATAGACAGATTGAAAGAAACGGCAGATCAAGTGGCAAAAGACGGGACCGTGACGATTCGGCACATAATGAGACTGGTGGGGTACATGACGGCAGCCTTTCCGGCGGTAACATGGGCCCAACTACACAGCAGGCGACTGCAGAACTTTTTACTGAAAATATGGGACAAAAAGCAAAGCTCCCTAGACAGAGAGGTAGTGATACCGCAGGAGGTAAAAACATCATTGCAGTGGTGGAAGCAAAGCAGCAACCTGAAGCAGGGCAGGCTGTGGTCGCAGCAGCAGGTAGTAACCATCACAACGGATGCAAGCAGCATAGGTTGGGGGGCAGTATGCAGCTCGCAGCATATTCAGGGGTTATGGAGCAAGGAAGAAAGTCAGCAATCATCCAATGCAAGAGAAATGAGAGCGGTACACTTGGCAATAAAGGGATTCCAGCAACTAGTTCAGGGCAAAGAGGTATTAATACTATCAGACAATGTCACCACAGTGTCGTATATAAACAAACAGGGGGGCACGAGAGTACAAAGTCTACTAGACATAAGCATGGAGATGCTAGAATGGGCAGAGTACCGAGTAACATCCTTAGCAGCAACTCACCTCAAGGGAAGTCTAAACACACAGGCAGACTACCTAAGCAGAAACATAATAGAACAGGCAGAGTGGGCACTACATCAGGATCTGTTCAATCAAGTACAGGAAAGGTGGACAAGAGCAGAGGTAGATTTGTTCGCAACGCCAAAGAACAACAAGCTGAGAAACTTTATGTCGCTATACAGGAACGGTCAAGCAGTAGCCATAGACGCGTTGTCTCAACCTTGGCCATATCAGACAGTCTATGCCTTCCCTCCAATCAAATTAATAGCAAGGACAATAAAGAAATGGGAGCGGGAAAAAACAAATATGATTCTAATAGCTCCCTGGTGGCCCAAGAGGGCATGGTTTACCCAGCTGTGGGTGAAATCACAGGGTCAGTTTTTCAGATTGCCACTGAGGAAAGACATGTTGAATCAAGGACCCATGTGTCATCCAAATCCAGCAATGTTCAGTTACACAGCCTGGTATCTGAAGAACAGGTCTTAAGATCTAGAGGGTTGTCGGAGAAAGTGGTGCAGACATTATTAAAATGCAGGAAGCCAGTAACACAAAAGATCTATAGTAAAATGTGGAAGGCTTATTTGGCATGGTGCAAAAGGAGACATAAATGCTCTAATTCCATCTCAGATATTTTAGATTTTTTTCAAGAGGGGGTGGATATGGGGCTAGCTGTGAGTACGCTAAGGGTTCAGTGCAGAGCGCTATCTTTTTTTCTAGATAAACAGCTGGCCAAGGTAGGGCTAGTAAGGGATTTTTTCAAAGCTTTGGAAAGATCAAAACCAATAAAGGTGAAGGTGGCACCTCAGTGGGACCTGCCACTGGTACTACGGAGCTTAATGGAGGAACCATATGAGCCAATAAAGGAAATAAGTATAGAGAAATTAACTCTTAAGGCACTATTTCTAACAGCTATAACTACAGCAAAAAGAGTTAGTGATTTGCAGGCCTTGTCCATCAAAGAGCCGTTCTTAAGAATTTTTTCAGATAAGATAATTTTCACACCAGACCCAAATTTTCTGCCTAAAATAGTTTCAGATTTTCACAGAACACAGCAGGTAGTTCTACCTTCATTCTGTCATAACCCAGCCAATGAAAAGGAGGAAAGATACAACCGCCTGGATGTCAGAAGAACGATTCTTCAATATTTGGAACGGACAAGAGAATTTAGGAAATCAAGTCATGTATTTGTAACGTATAGAGGTCCAAATAAGGGAGCTCAAGCGCCAAAATCGACACTAGCAAGGTGGATTAGGAAAGTGATAACTGACGCTTACAAAGAGAAGGGGAAAGAAGCGCCGCCAAGGGTTACAGCTCATTCCTCAAGGGCAATTGCTACATCATGGGCAGAAAAGGCAGGAGCATCACTACAGCAGATTTGCCAGGCAGCCACATGGAAAGCTCCGACGTTTATGAAGCATTACAGAATAGATGTCCTGTCGGGGCAAGATATGGCATTTGGGCGTAAGGTCTTACAGGCTGCAGTCCCTCCCTGATGTAAGTGTGAGATTACTTGTCTGTCTCTCATTTTCAAGCCATACACTTGAATGGTTAGGGAAAGTTTAGTTTAGACTTACCGGTAATAGTATTTCTAACCATTCTAGTGTATGGCGTACATCATCCCTCCCTATTCTTCAGGGATCTTTCTTCATACTATGCACACTAGGGTGTGGTTCAGAGAATAAGTCAGCAGTTGAGGCACTCAGGGTATCTTGGTGGCCGGATTCTTGTTGACATACTGAAGTGTAGGGGGTGGGGTGGGGGCTTTTAATCGCTTCTTGCTAATTGTGTTTCCCCAGGAGGAGGAGCCTGGAGTCTCTCATTTTCAAGCCATACACTAGAATGGTTAGAAATACTATTACCGGTAAGTCTAAACTAAACTTTCTCTTTGAAGATATAAAATCGATTTTCTCAAAAGGTCTTTTTCTTAAAGGGGAACTTCAGCCTAAACAAACATACTGTCATTAAGTTACATTAGTTACGTTAATTAGAATTGATAGGTAATATAATCTCTTACTCGCCCTGTTTTAAAAGAACAGGCAAATGTTTGTGATTCATGGGGGCTGCCATCTTTGTCATGAGGGCAGCCATCTTTTTGGTTGAAAGGAGGTGACAAGGAGCAGGAGACACAGTTCCAACTGTCCTGTGTCCTGATAACCCCTCCCAGCTGCACACACTAGGCTTCAAATGTCAAATTCAAAATGTAAAAAAAAAAATTGCACCAAAACAGCAGAACGAGAACATAAGAAATCCCATCATGCTTTGCACAGCATAAGGGGAAAACTGCCCGGGCAGCTTTCCTCTGTGCAGCTAAAAATGAGGCTTGTATAAGAGAAACAAAGTTCTGATGCTGTGAAACTGTTAAAGAAACACCAGGCCTTTTCAGTGCTGCTGAGTCGATTTTTAGTCTGGAGGTTCACTTTTAACATTTCCCTACAAATTTGGTGTTTCTGGCATTTAAAGGGGCTTTGCTATTAAACTTTAAAGTCGGCGGACAGATATTTTCCAAACGGCAGCAAAGCAGGGGTTAAAACAATCAATATTTTGTTCAAAAGGTCGGCGCCATTTTTTAACATTTAAAACGATAAATATAATTTCATAATGTAAGTCAATGATGCGCCATTTTTATCTATTGGCGCTGGGCGCCATTTTTAACTGACCCGAGCCTTGTGGTTGTGCACACATTAGACTTTTCTCAGCCATGGTGGCCAGTTGGGACCAGCTTGGTAGAAAATTTAGCGTTAGTACAGGTGTCCCCCACAGGACCACAACCAAAGTACAATTCCATGGATCAGTCCCCCCAGAGCCCACCTCAATCCCTTACTCACCTGTGGGAGTGTCTCTGGCTGTGCAGTGCTGCCATTAGTGCGTAGCAGTGTTTTTGTAAAGGCAGAGAGAACAGGCTGCTGCACAGCAGGGCCGTTTCTAGCCTTTTTGTAACCCCAGGCAAGAAAATCTGTGTCACCCCTTCTCCATACATACTACTTCTGCTCTGTTTGTTGTCTGGATCATGAACGATTCGGATCTTTGATCCGCATTTCTTTTGTGAGTCGAATCATCCGAATCATCAAAATGAGTGATTCGGATCGCAAATGGGGTGGAGCCAGGAGCGGCACGCCCCCCTCTCAGCGGGCAGCGGGGTCATGGAAGCAGAGCAGAGATGGATCGCTCTGCTGGAGGGGAGCCAGCCTTGCAGGGACAGGTAGTTCAGAGAGAGGGGACATCGGTGCCACTGCCAGATACGTGTAGAGCACACATACTGGCTATAATGTGCTGCTCATTATAGGCTGTCTGTTCCTAGTTGTGCACAGTGAACAAATGGGAAAGTTTTGGCTCAGAAGCACAGCTCAGTAACTTTGTACACAGCGTGCTGGCTGGGCTAGAATGACAGGGGCACTGTGATTGCAGGGCAATATGATCCATCCTCCTGCACTGCTCTAAACCGCTGCACTTCACTTCTGGGAATGCTTTGGGGAATGCTTTCTTTAACTGTGCGACGTTTGCATTCAAAGTATACAGATGAACATATAGGTGAAATAAATGTAATATGATTGCAGCATGTGGGTATTGTGTGCAAACAAACATTTCTGATCTCTGCTCGTCCCTCCTCCCTTCTCTGTCCACTTCCTGCCCATCTCTGGCCACCATCTGCCCTTCTTTGTGTCCACCCCCTCTCCTTCTCTGTCCACCGCAGGGAAAGTCCTCTCCTGCTAGTCATTTCACCCCCGAATGCTTCCCTAGTAAAATGATCCGAGATTCGGATCAAAGATCCGGATCTTTTCAATGATCCGATTCAAATCATCCGAATCATTGAAAAGATCCGAACTTCCCATCTCTAATGTTCTTATCGCCTTCTGGGCAGTAGATATGTGAGTCTTATCAGGGGGTGGAGTAAGGTTCTCAGTTAGAATCAGAGTAGTGGCAGATATGGACACAGCAAATTATGCTACATTTTTGCAGACTGTCTGTATTTATACGGATGCTTACCAACTCTGCTCATCTCCTCCTTCTCCTCTGCTAAATAGACATGTCGTCGAGGCAATTGATTTGTCACTTCAGTAGAGGGGGAGCAGAGTGAAGAGACCAGGCAGAGATCTTCTGGCTGGCAAATATTAAATTTGTTGATTAGCAGAGCAGTAGAAACTTGTACTACTCTGCATCAAAGGTACTGTAAACATCTTTACATGCAGTAAATGCTTTTAAATGTTCCTTTATGTACCTAAGGGTAGGTACTTACATTTTAGATAAAGGCACTGCAGTGATTGGCCCCAGTAATGGAGCCGTGGTCCTGCCCTCGAGCGGGCGTGATTGACTGGGCCCCCCACCTGGGGGCTCTGCAGGCTGGCTGTTACACAACCGTACTTCCTCACACGTTTCCACTCCTGGGTCAAGACCAGGGGCGGCGCCAGGGGGGTGCAAGGGGGTGCTCGAGCACCCCCTAGAATTGTCCAAGCACCCCCTGGAGTGAACTGACTTCAGGCGTCTAAAAGACGCCAAGTCAGTTCACACAGCGGCAGCACGGAGCAGCAGGCAGGGCTACGGTAAGATGGCCGCCCGGAGCCCTGTTCTGCAGACTTCGAGTCTGCAGTGCATGGCTTCGGGCGGCCATTTTCCCGTAGCCCTGCTCTCTGCATGCAGGCAGGAAGTCTCGTCGTGACGTCGGGAAGGAAGAGGATCGTGGGCGCGCGGGCGCTGCGCGCCACAAGGAGGTCGGGACAGGAGGTCGGGAAAGAAGGTCTTCTGGCTGTAGGTGAGTAAATAGGTTTTTCTTTTCTTTTTCAGGTGATGCTGATTGTGCATATTGGGGTCATATCTGCTACGAATTGTGCATATTGGGGTCATATCTGCTACGGATTGTGCATATTGGGGTCATATCTGCTACGGATTGTGCATATTGGGGTCATTTCTGCTACCGATTGTGCATATTGGGGTCATTTCTGCTACCGATTGTGCATATTGGGGTCATTTCTGCTACCGATTGTGCATATTGGGGTCATTTCTGCTACCGATTGTGCATATTGGGGTCATTTCTGCTACCGATTGTGCATATTGGGGTCATTTCTGCTACCGATTGTGCATATTGGGGTCATATCTGCTACCGATTGTGCATATTGGAGTCATATCTGCTACCGATTGTGCATATTGGGGTCATATCTGCTACCGATTGTGCATATTGGGGTCATATCTGCTACCGATTGTGCATATTGGAGTCATATCTGCTACCGATTGTGCATATTGGGGTCATATCTGCTACCGATTGTGCATATTGGGGTCATATCTGCTACCGATTGTGCATATTGGGGTCATATCTGCTACCGATTGTGCATATTGGGGTCATATCTGCTACCGATTGTGCATATTGGGGTCATATCTGCTACCGATTGTGCATATTGGGGTCATATCTGCTACCGATTGTGCATATTGGGGTCATATCTGCTACCGATTGTGCATATTGGGGTCATATCTGCTACCGATTGTGCATATTGGGGTCATATCTGCTACCGATTGTGCATATTGGGGCCATATCTGCTACCGATTGTGCATATTGGGGCCATATCTGCTACCGATTGTGCATATTGGGGCCATATCTGCTACCGATTGTGCATATTGGGACCATATCTGATAACGATTGTGCATATTGGGGTCATTGGACGTGTTTTTTGTTAAAATCTGCTCACATTACGTGTATTTTCTTGAGAAAACCTGCACAATTATGTGAATTTTCTGGGAAAAGGGTCACCAAAACTTGGGCCCTCTGTCTTTGCGTTGCACGTTTAAAGGGAACCCGAGGTGAGAATAATATTGAGGCTGCCATATTTATCTCCCTTTAAGCAATACCAGTTGCCTGGCTGCTGTGCTGGTCCTCTGCCTCTTATTCTTTCAACCATAGACCCTGAACAAGCATGCAGCAGGTCAGGGGTTTCTGACAATATTGTCAGAACTGACAATATTGTCAGAACTGACAAGATTAGCTGCATGGCTTGTTTCTGGTGTAATTCAGTTCACTACTACAGCCAAATAGATCAGCAGGGCTGCCAGGCAACTAGTATTGTTTAAAAGGAAATAAATATGGCAGCCACCATATCACTCTCACCCTGGGTTCACTTTAAATTACAGTTAGCCCCGCCCTCATCCGGGCATGACCACGCCCATTTTTTCGCCGCGGCGCGCTTTGCGCGCCGCAGGTTGTAGCCACACCCATTTTTTGCCGCGACACGCTTCGCGCGCCGCAGGTCGTCAGCTCCCCCGGAAATTGGTCCAGCACCTGCATAGCACCCCCTAAAAAAATTTCCTGGAGCCGCCACTGGTCAAGACAGTGACAGGCAGGACAGTGGGCACAAATGAATGTAGTGAAGTGGGCAGCAGGGGTGCGGGCCAGTAAAAAAGGGTGCATATGGCTAATGGACAAAAAAGGCGCCGCCATAGACTGCAATGCAAAATATTGGCTATTGGGCGCCCGACAGAAAAAAAGGGCGAACGAGAAATAGCGGTTGCAGGGATCGTGTTAACAAAAGTTTTCGTTTACAAGTTCGTTTTAACTTTGTGGTTTGCTTATTTTTTCGTTTTTAAATTTCGCTTATAGGAGCTTTTACTTATTTTTCCGTTTTTTTTTAAATTTTGCTTTCAGAGCTGTAACAAGTAAATTATCGTTTACACTTATTTTATAGTTTAAAATTCGTCTTACGTATAATGCTTAAATATCGGTTTCAACCTTGTTCTATTGGAAATACGTTGCTTTTGGTATTAACTTTGTTTTTTACACTTATAATGCGTTGATTATAGTTTTCTAATATATCGCTTTTAATATTACTGTTATTTTAAGATTTTTAATGGGTACGTGATTGTAAGGCTATCTATTGTATAGTATAATTTATCTATCTATCTATCTATCTATCTATCTATCTATCTATCTATCTATCTATCTATCTATCTATCTATCTATCTATCTATATATCACCTTGTTCTATTCATAATATTATTAGTGTACGTGATTTTTAACGCTATTTATTCTATTACAAATATAAATTATTCTATTCATGTTATTTATAGTGAAGTATTTTAAGGATTAAATATAATATTGTTTATTTGTGTGTAAGGGTGTTTGTGCAGTGGGGAAGGTAAGGGTTAGGCATGACCAGGGGGATAGTTAGGGTTAGGCACCACTAGGGGGGTGGTTAGGCACCACCAGGGGGGTGGTTGGGGTTAGGCACCACCAGGAGGGTGGTTGGGGTTAGGCACCACCAGGGGGGTGGTTGGGGTTAGGCACCACTAGGGGGGGTCTAGGGGTTAGGGATAGGTACAGGGAGGGTTCTGTGTGAGAGTAGGGATAGGTAGAGTTACAGTACAATATTTGTAATATACACAATTTATTAAATTATGTATATTTACACAAAGGGGGGGGGGGGTTAGGGAGAGCCTACAGTTAGTAATTGCAGTAAAATACCTGTAAAATCTACCATTGTATTACTTTGCTTAATACAAGTGTAAATATCGTTTTTTGTTATAGACGCTATTTGATGTTTCATTTCCGAATTCGTTTGTTATAGACGGTATTTTGCTGTTCCATTTCCGTTTATTGAACCGATTTAGCACTATATTTTTGTTTATAAGTTATAAACGAAAAATATTGCTTTACATTACAACTTATAAATTCGTCTATATCCCTTGCTCTTTTTTACAGACGCCCTTTTTTGATACACGCGCAGGGGTCAGCTTGTCTGGCAGCAAACCGCTGTGTATATGTGGGATCCTGGGGCTAATTGTAACATTTGGGCCATAAGATGCGTGCACTTTGCCCCTCATCTTGGCAGGGGGAAGCCTCTTGCAGGGCTGGGACAAGGATCTCAAGCACTAGAGGCTGAGTTTTCAAAATGCGCTCCCCTCCTCTCTACCCCTGGCAGCATTATTGATGGCTGCAAGCGCAGGGAAAGGGGGCTGACATGTATATCTAACTCTTCCCTCTCATCGTTGGCCCCCCTCCTGCAGGTTGAGCAGTGCGCTCACCTTCGCGGCTTCACACGACCCCCTGGCAGTATTGTGGGATGCATCGTCCGAGCGGGGAGGAATATAAGCAGCCCACACACTCACCTCTCCTAGGTTCCAGGCGCTGGAGGTTCCACCTGTCTGCCCCGCAACGCCGCCGCTCTGAACTTGAAGCAGAGCGGCGATATTGCAGGGCAGGCAGGCAGACCTCCTGCACCTGGAACCTAGGAGAGGTGAGTGTGTGTGGGCTGCTTATAATCCTCCCCGCTTAGGCGCTGTGTTCCGGAACACTGCTAGGGAAAGGAGAAGAGGGGCGCAGAGGAGGAGGGCCTTCTCGGCAGGAGGGGGGGGGCCAAGGAAAGGGAAAAATTAGATATGGATGCCCCCTCTCTCTGTGCCTTTGCAGCCCTGCGCTCAGAGGCTGGAGCCCATGCAGCCTCTGCCTCGGCTGGGCCCTGGCCTCTGGATCAAAAGAGGCTTCCCCTGTCCTCCTCCACTGGCCCGTTCCAGCGATGGGACCCACGAAAAATCACTTGTTGAAGCTTAAATAGCTCACAACAAACAAACCACACAGGTTTGTGTTAAAAGTAAAGCTGTGTATCTTTTGTTGCCTATTATAAGTAACATAACTTTAGTTGATGCATTATTTTGAAGGCACAAAATTACTCAATGCATTGCAGTGTACAGAAGGATATCTGATTATTTATAAAATAAGACTTTGCATACAATTTACGTTTATTGACATGAGAAAAAAAAATTGCTGAAAAAATCAGTATTGTAGAAGCAGCAAATACAGAACTAACAAATTGAAGCAATGTTTCAGGAGACATAATCCAATGATTGCAGATACCTCCATGGTAAACCTAGATCTTGGAAATGGCAGAAATTGTTTCACCTTCTCCAGGGAGCCAGCAGCAGCAGGCCATTGTGGTGGTTTTCCCATTGTCCTGAGCACAGAGGTTAATGCACCTGCTTACTGCCTCCAGCTATCACATACAGATTAAATATTGATATTGCCAGGAAATTGTGTTACAGTAAATGCATTTCCTTTTTTTATTTTTTGTCCTGCTCAACAGAACATTGATATAAAACAATATAAAAATGGTACAACAGCTTATACTGGAGGAGATAAAAATTAGATAGAATTGCAAAATGTAATATTTTGTTTGGTTGCTTATATACACAGTGGTGTCTAGAACACAAACCTCCTACACAGTGTGCTGCTCCCAGCGAACACTCTTTCTATGCAGTTATCATGTGATCCAGGTACCGCAGGCACTACTGGCTCCACCTCAAATTATTCTTCTCCTCTTCTTTACATGTAAACACATGGGTCATGGTGCATTGGATGGTGTACATGGGAAAAAAGCATCCAGTAACTTGGGCCCTGGATGAAGCTTATAGTGGACTATCAGTAATGTCACTGATATTCTACGATCATCTCCACTAACCTAACTCTCCCCTACCTACGTCTAAGACTAACACCCCTACCTAGGCCTAAAAATACCCCTCCATCTCACTTTTCTTAATTTTTTCCTTTCTCTATCAGTTGCTTGGTTACATGTCTGTTTCTGGCCATTTTGGCACCCCAGGAAAGGCACCTTTTGTCTCCTTACCCCAATCAAGTGAACAAAAAGATCGTAACCTACATCAATTTTGTTTTGTGGGCACCAATAGGAAATTGATAGTGTTCAAAAATAAACTTGTAGAGGATACACAAATTACCAGGCCATATACATCTCACTGGCGCAAACTCACTAAACCCTTATAACAAACCTTTCCAATAATGGTTTTGAGGGGTGTGTATCCACGTTATAAACACCATACTGTTTATTTACAGCCCAGGTCTTCTTTACTGGTTACAATATTGTCCTAAAACTCCAATCGCAGTTGACACAGCAGTGCCCATTTATATGTTTAAAATTACCATCCGTTACTGGAAAACTAGCAGTTGGCTATAAGAATTTCATAAAGTACAGTATGCTAAGACTAGCTCTGGGAGGACCCCTCCTACAGCTCCTTTGGAACTCTCTCACGTAGCCTGTCCATCTTTCTCTAAGCCTGGACATTTTCAAATGTACCTTCAAGACGCACCTATTCAGACAAGCTTATCATTTTTTGTTATAGGTAGAATTTTGAGGCTCACTGCCTCATCCCCCTGACCCCAACATCCACTTTTTTAGTGTCTCTACCCCGCTACCCTCTAGATTTTATGCTCGCAAGGGCAGGGACCCCCCCCTAGTGTTTCCTGTTTCTGTATATTTTATCAAATGAACATGTACCAATATTGGCAATGTTTTCAAACTATGCATCAATTGTATATATTTGTACTTGTCACAGGTTGTATTGATTGTACTGTGTGTTGAACTGCTCCCCATTGTTAATGTTTGTTGCAGTATGTACAGCACTATAGAACATGATGGGGATATATAAATAGTAATAATAATAAGGTTTTGAAAGAATAACAAAAGGCTTTCTGACTAGTGAATCTTAGTGCCTATCATGTTTTCCCCTTTCAAACTAGAGGTCACATGACCCCTTAGGGTTCGCTGGAAGAAACTATATACTGTATTGTTAATAGCTAAGGGTCAAATGCTCAAATCTACTATCTGCATGCAGTTTGTATGTTCTCTGCTTTTTCCTGCAGATTTTCCCCCAGGCACTTGAACTTACTGTCACATCCCAGAAACAACTAGTAGGCTAATTAGCCGAAGCAGGTGGTTTCAGTGCAGAAACTAGGTGACCCATAGCAGTAATGTTATACGGCGCGGGATGCACAAGGGTAATTTGGGGAACCATCAATTGCTAGACCCCTAATTGCCACACTGAGTGGGATTACTATTTTACACCACCGAGGATTTGAGTGGCAACAGGGTGAGCCGTCATTTGGCTCACCGGCGGCATACATATACATATACATACGCTAATTGGCACCACCAAAATTGGCCGTAGACCTTGACAGGGACATTAGAATGTGATATTTTCTGAACAATAGCTAGTGACATGATTGTTCAATGTCTCCTGTAAAGCTTATGGATAATAAGTCAGCGTTGTGTAGGTGTACACTATTCAACATTTTTTTTTTTTTTTTTTTTAATTTTCTAACCACCACTTCTAGCTAATTGTTCCATGATAATGTCTCCGTGCAGATGCAAGGACAAAGGAATGCTGCCTCTAGCAGCCACTGAGGAGCAGTAGAAGTAAAATGTGTCGTTGCTTTTCTCTCCACAATAGTGACTTAAGACTACACATACAGTTGTGTTCAAAATTATTCAACCCCTACTGAAATTGAGTGTTTTGGCCAGTTTGACATTGATTTTGATAATTTCAGTCATCTTGTTTACATTTAAATCAAAGAGGGAATTGTAAGTCAGACAAGAGGGAATTGTAAGTCATAACAAATATAACATAACATTTATAATGAAACAACCACAAATGTAATGTGCTCACATTACGGAGCGCTTTGTGTTCAAAAGGAGAAGCGCTATACAAATGTTCAGATTATTATTATTATTATCCGTTTTATTCAACCCCCAAGTGACATTCATTCTTAATACTTACCGTATATACTCGGCTATAGATCGAGAAATTTAGGACTAACTCACTGTATAAAAGTGTGGGGGTGGACTTATACACGAGTAGTCTTAAATTTCTCACCCTATAGCCAGGATTGGGGTAAAGGGAGCCGCCACTCTCTCTCCCCCTTACCGCAGTGCAGTGTTGTGTAATGATCATCCCCTCCCCCTCCATTGTTGGCAGTGTTATTTTAAAAGTATCAACTATCCCCCCTCCATTGGGAGAATTATAGTACATCCCCCGAAGCAAGCACCGCCGCCCCCCTCCCCCTGCGAGCCGCAGTGGTCAGCGTACCTTCCCTTGTTTAGTTGTATGCACAATGAGCCGGCAGCCTCCATTCATAATTTTAGCGCCAGGCACAGTGTTCTGACACTCGCTCTCTCTCATTCATGCTGTTTTGCCTTTGTTAGCTTAGCTCCGTCTCCTGAAGTCACGTGAGACGGAGCTACGCTAACACAGGCAGAACAGCGTGAGTGAGAGAGTGAGTGTCAGAACACTGTGCCTGGCGCTAAATTTATGAATGGAGGCTGCCGCCTCATTGTGCATACAATTAAACAAGAAAAGGTACGCTGACCTTTGCGGCTTGCAAGGGGCGGGGGCGACGTTGCTGCGGGTGTTATAATGCCCACAATGGAGGGGGATAGTTTAGGTACTTAACATAACACTGCCCACAATGGGCAGTGTTATGTTATCACAACGATGGCCACAATGGAGGAAGGAGGGGGGCAATTCAACAACACTTGCCACAATGGGGGTGGGATATTTACATAAGACCTGGCCACAATGGAGGGGGATGTTTAATTCACAATACTGGTCATTCTGAACGTGGACCTGAACTCTTGGACAGGACAGAAGAAAACATAGAAAAATGCACCCTGTATGTATTTAGAGAGTTTAGCCTATTTAATTACACCTCATTTGTGGCTATTCACAAGTTGTACTTTGCCATTTCCCCTGTGTCACCTGACTGCCATGGCAAAGATGGCAGATAAGCACGTTTGAAAGCACAGGAGGTTAACAATATGTCTGCTTCTATGAATCAGGAAGTAGAAACATTGCAGATTTACTGTAGGATTTGTATCACCTGTAACAAAAATGTTTTTTTTTTGTTTAAAGGTTATTATGCTGTTGCATATCTTTTAGAGCAGAGAGGACCTTCTGAGTTCAGGTCTGTTTCAAAAAGGGGAAATAGATACTTGGGGACATGGTATGGCCACAATGATAGGAGCTTGCAGGGGCCTGGAGGAGTTTATGGGTGCACGTGGGAGCCAGGAGGGGTCATTGACTATAATACTTTACGCAGTGCAGCCATTAACCCATCCTGATCCCCAAGTACAGCCATTAACTTTGCTGGGTAGACTTATACATGAATAATTGGAAAATTCCAGCTTTTGAGGGTCAAATATTGGGGTCGACTTATACACGGGGTCGACTTGTATCCGAGTATATACGGTAGTACAACATCCTCTTCTAGTTATAACAACAGCTTTTAAACGTGAAG
Source organism: Hyperolius riggenbachi (assembly GCF_040937935.1). Lineage (NCBI taxonomy): Eukaryota > Metazoa > Chordata > Amphibia > Anura > Hyperoliidae > Hyperolius > Hyperolius riggenbachi. Next base: position 217,384,734 of record NC_090652.1, read on the forward strand.
CATAGCTTGACACAAGTGTCTTGCAGCGATCTATGGGTATCTTAGTCCATTCTTCATGGGCAAAAGCATCCAGTTCAGTCACATTCTTAAGCTTGCGCACTGCAACTGCTTTCTTTTAGTCCCACCAGATTTTCTCAATCATATTTAAGTCTGGTGATTGCGATGGCCACTCCAAAATGTTCCAGCCTTTAATCTGCAACCATGCTCTAGTGGACTTGGAGGTATGCTTGGGATCATTGTCCTGTTGAAAGGTCCAACATCTCCCAAGCCTCAGGTTTGTGACAGACTGCATCACATTTTCATCCAATATCTCCTGGTACTGAAGAGAATTCATGGTACCTTGCACATGCTGAAGCTTCCCTGTACCTGAAGAAGCACAACAGCCCCAAAGCATGATTGACCTCCCCGCCATGCTTCACAGTAGGCAAGGTGTTCTTTTCTTCATAGGCCTTGTTCTTCCTCCTCCTAACAGCGTTCATCCATGGGTCCAAACAGTTCTAATTTTGTTTCATCAGTCCACAGAACACTATCCCAAAACTTTTGTGGTGAATGTGACTGAACTGGAGGCTTTTGCCCATGAAGAATGGGCTAAGATACCCGTAGATCACTGCAAGACACTTGTGTCAAGCTATGCTTCTCGTTTTTAAAAGCTGTTATAACTGGAAAAGGATGAGTACTAAGAATGAATGTCACTTGGGGGTTGAATAAAACTGATAATGATGTGAGCACAGAAAATACATTTGTGGTTATTTCATTATAAATGTTATGTTATATTTGTCTGACTTACAAGTGCCTCTTTGATTTAATTGTAAACAAGATGACTGAAATGATCAAAATCAATGTCAAACTGGCCAAAACACTCAATTTCAATTGAATAATTTTGAACACAACTGTAGTTGTCTACCAGAGCCCAGGTCCAGAATTTTTATTTTTTTATTTTAGGTTTGGAAATGTGGTTTTATATTACTGTACTGTGTTCTCATAGTTGAAAATTCCTATGACTTCCTGTCCAGACAAGAAGTGGAGAAATCAAGAGTGACAAAGATGGAAACAAATAATTGAGTTTGTTATTAAAGCTTAACAGTTCCAGGCAAATCCTAGGGACTGGAAGTGTGGAGAATCTCTCCAGATGAGTAGCATTTTCAGCAATACTACCTGTCCATATTCATCAGCTTCATAAGCTTGGATATAAGGACGGTGTGAGGAAAAAATTTGCATAATCTCCCCTACCCTTTTCCTACTTGGTCTTTGAGCCATGCTTGAGAAATTCTCCCCCCCCCCTCCCTCTCTCCATAGTCTGACTTCACCTAATTGCTCACTGCATGGCAATGCTATTTCCATTCTGCTAACAGGTAACCTTGGTTAGAAATGGCCTTATTTATTAGGACAATGTGAAGAGTAAGTTGCAAAAAGGGGTATCCCATGCAAGCCACCCAGATTATAGTTTACGGTCCTCGGATCAATTCAGACATGATTTCTAGTTGATGTCTATGAAGTCCTGCATTTCCCACATCTCATGTTGTTCATAGTGCATGTGAAAGGAGGGACACAAATCACACTGGAAGAGTGGTAGGTGACATAAAGGCACTAGATAATTAGGAGCCTGCTTTTAGACTCACATCTGTACATGTACATTGGGGACGAACCTTGGAGGCATTGTAATGCTGGGGAACAATATGTTGGGGGGGGGGGGGAGGGGCTAGAAAGCAGTGACACACAACTCTAAGCATTGAAAATCTGGGAAATAATACCAGGGTAACTAAAAATCTATGATAGAACTTTATAGGAACTGGAGAGCAGGGGAAAAAAGTATGACAGAAGAATGTGGAGGTAGGGTAGAGGTTTTGTGTGTGTGTGTGGTCGTGTGTGGTAGTGTGTGGTCCATACAACCTTGATGGCAGTCCTGTATCGATGATCAAAATCAATAAAAATAAATTTTCATTTCTTAATTTTCCCCTATACTGTATTTGCAATTACAATATGCATGTCCACAATTGTGATATTGTGCTTGGTTTTGCTGGCTCACTAAATCCCAATTTCCCTTCCTACCTACCTACCTACATGTTCTAGTAGCAAATGGCACAAGCACACAAAGTGGGATTAAACCCCTCCAACAGGGAAAGATATAGCAATAATAAAATAAAACATTGAGGAAATTGCATAACCTTATTGGAAAATTGGCAGTATTTAGCAGAGAGAAGATTCAGGGAAATCAAGTTTAAATTAAGGCAGTGAAAAGGATTGAAAGAGGACCTAAGCTCTTGCACAGCTCACAATGAAAAGTATTTATTCCTCCTATAGTTGCTAAAGAAATTCACTTTTCTGTGTTCGTTTAGGCAGATCAACCTGCTTAATTAGTTCCTATAAGGAACTATGAACAGACTGCAGGAGAGCTCTTCCTAGGCAGCTCTCCATATAGTAAACACTGAAGCTTAACTTCCTGTGGTACTGTACCCCCCCCCTCCCAAAAAAAAAAGTTTAACTTACCTGGTGCTTCTACTGGTCCCCCGCAGACGTCCTGTTCCCATGCCAGGACAAAACGATCCTCTGGTCCTCACCCTGGCTCACTTCCATTTTTTTGCAACTTTAATGTCGCAAACTACTGCGCCTGTGTCTTTGCTCACATCACCAAAATCATCATGCGTAGGCAAGTACACTCCCGGAAACATAAGCGGGAGCGAGGATGTGTGCGGCCAGGCGCAGTGGCTTGCGACATTAAAAACCGCAAGTGAGCTGCAGTGGGGGACTGGAGGATTGTTCTTTCCCGGCACAGGACGTCTGTGGGGGACAGGTAGAAGCCCCAGGTAAGTTAAACACTTTTTTGGGGGGGGGCGCCTTACAGTACTCATTTAACTCTTTTAGTGCCTTCTGCAACAGTGAAACTAAGTAGAATGTCATTTTTTTTCCTTAGGATGTCCATAAATTGTAAATGTTTTCCTATAAAGGCTATCATGCTGTGTCTAATCTTTTAGATCAGAGAGGAAGTTTTGAGTTTTACTTTGTGTTCTATAAATAGTCAGCACTGTAACCTATTACCATTATTTCAAAGACAAAATGACAAGAATAAGAAAACAGTGATTAGTCGGTCTTCTATTCCTCACCAGCCTTTAAATATAAGAAGCTGGTGATAACATTTAAAACCATTAAAACAACAATTAAACAGAAAAATATGCTCTGTGCCAGTTTATTTAAAATACTGTATAAATAGGCCTCTTAGTGTATGGCTAAAACTGGGTATTTTCCCTATATGTTAAGCAGCAACAAGGAACATTTATTTTGATTTAGCGATTTAACCATATTTACAACACAGTGCTGACAGTGTCAAAGTCTTTGGTTATCTGAGTGCTGGGTAGAGACTTCAGGTACTCCAAATGTCTCCTGGCATCCTCTTGGTTGTGTCTGACATAATAAACCACATAGGTTATAACCATGGTGAACCAGCCAAACATAGTAATGAACATGGCCACATCAGTCGTTCTGTGGTGAATGTTACAAAAGTTTATTCCAGAGTCCAAAACCTGGATCAGTGGTTTACCCACATATTCCTCCAGGACAGAAGTTTGGCAGGAAATGTCATTGACTGTATCTGGATCCAAGTTCAGCTCCCTCAACATTTCTTGAAGGCTGCAATCACAGTGCAGGGGATTATTAGACAGACGGATTTTGCCTTTCAAATTGGCCAAGGTTTCTTTGGGGATCGTGTGAATCTGATTTCCAGACAGATCTAACAACCTTAAACCATCAGCAACTCCTTTAAAAGCTGACTGCTCAATTTTCTCAATGGAGTTTCTGGAAAGATCCAGCTCTTGTAGATAGAAAAGGTCTTTAAAAGCATTGTTTGGTACCTGATTGATCCTGTTAGCATCTAGCTTCAGGGAGACTGTATCCATAGGAAGGTCTATAGGTATCTCTTCCAGGTTTCTGGAGCTGCAGGTGACAATCATGCCGGCACTACTTTCTGAGCACTGACAGCTCTTAGGGCAAGAAGCAATGACTTGAAAATGAACAAGAAGCAGCAGCAGTCCTTGGTGGAAAAGAAATTCTGAACACTTGTGTGAATGATCAGTTGGCTGCATCCTGGTGGGCTACAAATGCATTATGTTCAGTATTACACCCCGACTCTTCATCTGAGCCCAGCAGTTCACCCTTCTATGCAGCTAAGCCATTAGCTCAGCAGGTTTTCTTCCGTCTGCGAATGTGAAGAATAACTGTTTCTGCAACAGCCTGAAAAACAAACACAAAGGCAATGGATGTTTGTCTGAGGTTATGTTTCAAAATATTCTCAATGAATAATTCTGTGAAGAAAATATTAGTCACCTGAATCTGACTTTTCTCAATAAATAAGAAATACAAGTCTTGAATTCTATTTTTTTTTAGTAGTGAACCGTTTATCCATGATTGTAGATTTTTAAGAGGTTTTAAACACTTACATTCCACATCCCGAGAAAGATCCAGTACCAGAGATTGATAGCCACATCCTGCACTAAATACTGATAACTACATCCTGCACCTGAGATTGATAAATGGATCCTGTATTGAAGACTGACAGTTACATCATGGACCTGACACTGATATCTACATCTCATACCTGAGACTTATAACTACATCCTGCTGCTCCTGAAACTGACTGATAGCTATATCCTATACATGGGACTAAAAGCTCCTATCTGTATCAAAGACTGATAGCCAGTACTTGAGACTTATAGCTACGCACTGCACCTGAGAATGATAGTTGCATCCTGTACCCAAAACTGACAGCTGTGTCTGACAGCCACATCCTATACTCGAAACTGATAGCCACATCCAGCATTGAGACTGATAGCCGCAGGTCCGATTCTCTGATGAAGTAAGGTGAAACCTTTGCATAAGGTGCAGAGATTATAGGGGCAGCATTTTTGTACTGTGTTTACACTAAGAGCATGCAGTCAGAGTAGGAAGAGAAGCGAAAGGAGAGCGAGGTGAAGAGGTCAACATTGGGGAAAAGCAGCTTGTAGTGCTGTGTGAGGAGTCTGACAGTGAGTGAGGAGGAAGGAGAGCAGCAGTGTTTTATGTGACTTGCACAGCAGAAGGGAGGAGGTGGCACTGCTGTCCTGACTGAGGAGGAATGGAGTGGCTGAAGGTGAGCAGTTTGTGTGTCACAGACTCACAGCCAGCCAGTGTGCTATTGTGTTGAGCTGTAGCATGTCATGTAAGAACATTAAATGAAGCAGAGTAAATTATCGGGTGCTGCACGATAATTCCAAATTGGGAAGGGGGGGAGGCACATCCTTGCAAGTTTGCCTCAGGCAGCAAAAAGTCTAGAACTGGCCCTGGATAGCTGCATCCTGCATCTGAGCCTGATAACTAGATCCTGCAACCGAGACTGGTAGCCACATCCTGTAACTGAGACTGATAGGGACATCCTGCACCTAAGACTGATAGCCATGTCCTGTACTTGAGACCTATAACTACGCACTGCACCTGAGAATGATTGTTTCATCCTGTATCCAAGACTGACAGCTGTACCCTGCAGATATGTCTGATGGCCACATCCTGCACCTGAGACTCATAGCTACATCCTGTGCCCGAGGCTGATAACCACATCTTGCATCTGAGGATGTGCGCACACACAGTGCACTGCAGTGAAGAGCAGGGTGTGGCCACAATCAGAGCCGGGACAAGGTCCTCCTGCACCCAAGGCTGAGACCTCAAAGTGCACCCCTCCATCCCTCCCACCCCAGCCGTTACACACACTGATTGCTATTAGACTAAGAGGCGCCCCAGGGCCCCCAACACCTTAATCTTCAGTTATCTGGCTTGCAGACACTGTCATGCATCCCCTTTTTCTTATTTCTCTCTGCTTTAAACACAATAGGGGAATGACAGCTGAGTGAGCTGTGCGCCCCCTCCTACACTGCGCCCTGGGGCTGCAGCCTCTCTCACCTCTGCCTCGGCCCGGCCTTGACCACAATAGCTTGTGGATTGGGCTAAATACTGGGCATATGGTAATATAAATATTCGTGAATACAAATTACATTCTGTAGGCGCTGCATTATTGTCAATTATTAATTGTATCATTGATATTATTATAATTGTATTATTGTCATTATTATCAATGTGCCATACACTTTTTACCCATGCATTATGAGCCTGCAAGCATCTCTGCTCCTTATCCTTAGTGTCACACATCAAAATGTAACCATAAAAGGGAAGAAATAAAAGCGGATACAACGTATCGTGCTAAGCAAGCACAACAGGAAAATTCCAGTAATGTGCATATGTTAGTAATAAGCAAATGCATCAATTACAGTCGAGGAATATATACAGGAATAGTATTAGGCAGTTTATAGTAGCAGGCAAGTAACAATTAGTAGATTCCAGTGGTAGAAAAATCGTATCAGTTTGATTCTAGTGGCAGGCAATTAGTGACTGGTAGATACTTATGGCAGACAGTGGTGCAATAATGGGGGATAAAGATGTTGCGACTGCACCGGGGCCCTTGGACCAGAGGGCCCACTAGAGGCCCTCCCTCAACCCCAGTATTCGCTCTTCAATTGTGCTATTCTGGTAATGATCAATTCTATAAATAGTGGCAATCATTGATTGTTCCCCTCCTCTGCTTACTCCTCTCATACTGTGGATGTCCTTGGCAGGTTTTATGGTACCATATAATTTATGTATAACCTGCTTGGGGACCCAATATAAGACTTGCACTGGGGCTCAAAGCTCCTCAGCTATGCCACTGGTGGCAGGCGAGTAGTAGTAGCAATTGGTAGATGCAATTGCCAGTTGGTAGTCATAGTTAGTCTAGTGGAGAGTATGTATTGAGCAGTAGATGCCAGGCAGGCTGGTACTGGTAGCGATCGGTAGAATTTTAGTGGCAGGCAGTAGGTGGCAAGCAGTCATAGAAAGTGCTTTGACACATTCAAGGTACTAGGTATAAGCAGTTGGTGCTCGACAAGTAGTATTTGCTAAGTATGTGTGGGTGCCAAGTAGGAGTTATTGGAAAGCAGCAGGAAGTGGAAATTGGTAATGGATGCTACATTGCACTGGGTGCTGTAGGTGGTAAGCAATAAGTTGCTGTAAGTGCTAAGCTGTAGTGGTTACTAAGTCACTGTGGTTTTGCTAAAAGGTGCAACACCGAAATCAGCAATGTGGGCAGAAGGGCAGGCAATGTCAAAAGTCAGACAGTCCAGGTCACTTTAACAGTAAATATAAAAATGAGCAGAGCTTCATGTCCAAACAAGCTGGTCAGAACAATGCGCTTCTGCCATTGTTTGGAGGGGTTTAAAGGGAATCTGAACCAAGTAAAATTATTTAACCATTTCAGCCCGCGGGTGGTTTTCACCTTATGGACAAGAGGAATTTTCACATTTCAGTGTTTCTCCCATTCATTCCTCAATAACTTTATCAATACTTATCACAACAAAATGATCTATACCTTGGTTTTTTCCACTACCAATTAGGCTATCTTTGGGTGTTACATTATGCTAAGAATTATTTTATTCTAAATGCATTTTAACAGGAATAATAAGAAAAAAATAGAAAAAAAATAATTTCCCAGTTTTCGGCCATTATAGTTTTAACATGAAACATTCTTCTGTGGATAAAAGCTACATATTTTATTTGACCATTTGTTCTGATTATTGCAACATTTAAATTATATCCCTAGTACAATGTTTGGTGACAATGTTTTATTCGGAAATGAAGGTGCATTTTTTTTCAGTTTTACATTCATCCCTATCTACAAGCCCAAAATTAAAAAATGATATACCCTCTTGTCATACATATTAAAGAAAATTCAGTCCCTAATGCCTGTAGGTGTAATTTTACTATTTGGCCACAAAATGTCCTTTGGCATTACACAGGACTTCCTATAAGCGTACAATAAGTACTCTACATAGGAAGCAATTTGTTACTACGCAACTAAGGAAGTGACACAGGCATCCATTGATGCTGTGATCACGGTGGCCTGGAGGAGAGATGAATGATTCATTAATCTAACGATTGGCGGTGGTAAACGGTGGAAATCGTCAAGTGGGAGGCAGCGCGGTAGTTGTATTTAAGAATAATCACTGTTTTTGATCAAAAACTGTGATTATTCTCAGTGGACAAGAATGGATTGGCTCAGGGGACTTTGTTGCCGGCAACATCGCAATCGCGGGCTTCTGCCCGCACGTTTGCGCACACAGCCCCCCAAACTGCAGGGACGTGACTAGTGCATCCCTGTGGCTGTAGCAGCTGCTGCTGCGGACGCAAGGCTCATGTCCCCAGTAGCAGAAATGGTTAAAATAAACACATGATGTACCTGCAAATGAATATTACATACTCACCTAGCCGTAAGTTCCTCTCAGAAGCTCACCAAGATTTTTTCAGAACTGAAATATATCATTTCCTGTCAGTTATAACTGAATGGACAACTGATGAGCAAGGTAAAGTCCATGTTTCCCAGGAAGTTGTTATGGGGTAATGGACATTTTCAAAATGGAGGACGGAGAATTCCATGCATCAGTGGACAAACAGGACGCGGGTGAGGAGAAAGAAATTGATGAGTAGACTATATGGGAGGTATGTATGATGTGCGCATGCTAATTTTGACTTTTAATTTTCAGTACAGATTTGCTTTAAGTATTAGGGAATGCCTAGACATGATGTCATTTCTGGCACAGGGGCAGTCCATTACGCACCCTTGGGTTACTGGAAATGTGCAATGATATTAAATGCATGTGCATAACCCTTGCTAAGAGCATAAAGTTCTGAACAGGTACATGCACACTAGTGGAATCACACATATGGTTCAGGTGCTGATAAACAAATATTCTCTATTCATTTCAGTGGAGCTGATTGCAGCTCTTGATGAGCAGAGAGTCACGGTAGACTGCTATTCATTGAACGCTGCCCACAGGTTGCCCGCCGGGCAGGACACAGTAGTACCACTTAACCAGGCAGTCTCTGAGTGAAATGAGCTGAAGGATTACTGCATGTTATACTTTGGCTTACTAAATCAGGCCCAATGCACCTAATTTAGGCTTTAGCAAAGACTAATGTATTCTTGGTTCCTTTTTTAGCACATAGTATATAGAACTGGTGAGGGAAGAACCTGAAGACTTTTATGCAGCTGGACTCTGTATTCTTAGGCACACTATTCTAAATATAGATCCCTTTGGCTTTGAAAATCTGTATAGTACCAATTAAGGCCCTTTTGCCTTCTGCTGAGTTTTCTGGTCATTTGTATTCAATCTGATTCTTAGCAGCGCTCCGACTCTCTTACATCTGCTCTGCTGCCACAGCTCTGTACATAAAGTCTGTAGTTTTTGCCATGTAATGTGAAGCTTCTCTAACAAAATCCTGAAGCTGAAAGCAGCCTGTTTCATTAAGAAAGAGCGAAAGAAAATCTCTCGTCTGATGCTGCAAACTCATTATAGACACCAAAACAGTTACTGTTCTCTCTCCTTTCATGTTTATGATACCAAATCCTAGAATAATAATAAACCTGGATTAGCTACAGCATTCATTATTTCTTTCATCTTTGAATATAAATAGTTTATAATTTGAATAAGGAACGAAACCAGCAGAATGACTATTTACATGGATGATTGTCCTTAAAACAAGTTCTTCTCCTAATTAGACTTCAGGTTTATAAGAATACATACAATGTAATCCAGAACTCAGGCTCTTAGAATCATTCCAACCATATTAAGATAGCCTGGCCTTATGCGAGCCTTTCATGCAAGAGGAACTGCCCCAGAGCACTATGGGAGATCAGGTGTTGTTTCTGTTTATTTCACACCAAACACCCCACAATGAACCACCTTGCTAGCCATTAGAGCCCATTCACACTGGGGCGATTCGCAGGCATATACCGCCAAACGCCGGAGATCGCTAGCACTTTGAAAAGCGCTAGTGTAATTTAAAAGTATGTAGCACTGATCTCACTGTAGTAACTGCCAGTGATCCACGATTTGCAGTACACAAGCGTGGTGCATCGCTTTTTTTGCGGTTTTAGAGCAATGGCGATTGAAATGGTAAAAAAAAGTGAACCACGATAACTCAATAATCACAAAACTGTACAGTGAAAAATATGCAAAAACAGGAAATAATCCACGTCGCAAAACGCTAGTGATCCCCAGTGTGAATGGGCCCTAAGGATGCCGCCATCTGTGATAAAGTTAAGAATATAATTCAGGATCAGAAAAGATTTTACGATGGGTAAAAAATCACTGACTAAGTACTTTATAAGGTGAAAGTAAATAATAAGCAATTTTATTTATTAAAGTGAACCAAGTTAAAAAAAAAAATTGCCCGTTTTACTTGCCTGGAGCTTCTTCTATCCCCTGAAGTCTTCCTGGTCCCTCGCCATCTAACGCTTAGACAGTCCGCTGTATCCCTCTGTAATCCATCAGACTGACGGGTTGCATTTTTTTGCTTACTGTGCAAGCACAGAGCGATTCCGCCCATGTGAGAGCAATAGAGGACATGGGCATCACAGGGTCACACATCCAGCGTTGGTGGGGGACATCGGAGGAATGGCGGGATGACAGCGAGGGAATAGGAAGATTTCAGGGGTCTGAAAGAAGCCCCGGCTAAGTAAATAGGCATTTTTTTTTTTTTTGGTTCATTTTTTTTTAAATATAATTGCTTATTTACAATTTGACGTTATAAATTATTTAGTCAGTGTCTCTTTACCTATCCATTGCAAAAAAACAGATGGCAGCATCCTTACTGATGGCAAGGTGATTGTCTGTGGGGTGTTTTGGTAATATTTTTTTATTTCTTGGGCCGGTTTCTTTTAAGTTAAATTCAGTTGCTGTTGCACTAAATCTAAGAACCTGACTTACACAAGCCAATATTTTCTTACAGACAAACCATGAACCAGTCTTAACCTAAACAGTGGCAGGTGCTGTTGGTAATTCTAAGGGTTCTTTCACATCAAAGCTTGCGTTTGGAAAAGCTAAAAGCGTGCGTTTTGCTGTTTGCGTTTTTCTGCGTTTTTCATGCATTTTTAATGCGTTTTTAATCCGTTACAGCACATAGGAAAACGCAGGTGAAGTTACTGTTTTTTTGACTTCCAACTGTAACTGTGTGCGTTGAAACATTTTAAAAACGCATGCTCTTCTTGGAGCTTGCGTTTTACATTGAAACGCAAACACAAGCGTCGGATGATTAAAAGCTCCGGGGAGCGTCGAAACGCAACGCACAAAATTTCAGTGTTAGATGTGAAAGGTAAAATGAAAGTCTAATCAGTTTAGTTCCACTTGAGGCTCTGCTTATTATCGTATTTGCCATTGTTATTATTGTATTATTGTATTTACCCATTGATTGGACATGAGCTTTTCTACCAACTGATTGAAAGTGGACAACTTTGGCTGATTAAAAATGACCATGAAACAATCTTTCTATTGATCAAAGGGATTCAACACCATGGTAAATATCACCTGGTAAATTATGCTATACTATGTGGAAGTGCAAACAATCAATCAGTGTAATGTTACAGGAGCAGAAATACCGCCTGAATAAAAGTCTAAATGGAAGAGCCACCATTTGTGTATTTTGTATTATACTGTATTCTATGTATTCTACTTTCTGCGCCCAGCAGTATTCCCGCAGTTTCTATGAATCTGCCCATGATGATCACTTTTAACAGGCTCCTCTCACAAGGCTTTGAAAAAAAAAATGTAATTTAGAGACTGAGCATGTCGTATTACTAAGTATATACAGGTTTGCATTTTTTTTATATGTGTAGCATGACTTCTTATCACGTAAAGGGCCCTATTCATAATCCAAATTAAATCCTTTGGATAAATATTTCCCTATGATCATGATTGCAGGAAGTACCGTAATACAAATTTGAATAAGCTGCTGTGAGAGTTGTATTGGTTCACGGATTTGAACCAATGGGAATTGTTGTTGGGAATTGCTGGCTCTTCGCTTGGTGGTGGGAATGTGGAAAGAACAAATAGTGAGGTAATGGTCCTTCGGTGAAAAGCAGGAACATAAATGAAGGATGGAAAAGAGATGGGAAAAAAGAACACTTAGAACTATTTCAGGAAAAAATTTATACAATTTTTACTTATTTTGGTAATTATGTAATAGGTCATCGGGTCTGTGTGTGTGTGTGTTTGGGGGGTTGGGTTAGTTAGCTGTAGGCATCAGTGCAAAATCAGTTAGGGCTAGGCATTGGTGGGGGGAATCAATTTGCGTTAGGTATCGTGGGGGGGGATAAGTCGGTTAGGGATGGGCATCGATAGAGGGAGGGCTTTGTGTGAGAATTGGGTTTGGTCTAGCAATAGTAAAATATCAGTAACATTTTATTTACCTCTGTATGAAAGTAGAATATCAGTAGTTTTATATTCTACTAGTGGCTATTTACCAATGCCAAAATGTGTTCTTTTTTTTATGTACACATAATAAACACCCTGAGAGTCAGTACAGCAAGGTCTTGATTAACTATACAGTGTCTGGTAAACAACGCTATGTCAGTATATCACTGTAAACAGTGGATCGTGATCAGGTGATGAAGCAGTATTTCCATACTGCCTTCTTAACCCTCCTGGCGGTTTGGCAAAATCCGCCAGGGGGCAGCAAATAGGTTTTTTAAAAAAAATGTTTTTTTTTCATGTAGCGAGACGAGGTCTCGCTACATGATAGCCGCTGCTCAGCGGCATCCCCCCAGCCCCTCCGATCGCCGCCGGCGATCAGAGATCAGGAGATCCCGTTCAAAGAACGGGATCTCCTGGAGGGCTTCCCCCGTCGCCATGGCGACGGGGCGGGATGACGTCACCGACGTCGTGACGTCAAAGGGGACTCCGATCCACCCCACGGCGCTGCCTGGCACTGATTGGCCAGGCAGCGCACGGGGTCTGGGGGGGGGGCGGCTGCGGCGACGCGTATAGCGGCAGATCGGCGGGTAGCGGCGGCGATCGGGCACTGCACGCAGCTAGCAAAGTGCTAGCTGCGTGCAGCAAAAAAAAAATTATGCAAATCGGCCCAGCGGGGCCTGAGCGGTGCCTCCCGGCGACATAGCCCATGCTCAGCACGGGCTTACCGCCAGGGAGGTTAAAGGACTTCCAAGGCGAACATCAAAATCTATTCATTTTTTACTCACCTGTGGCTCCTTCTTGCCCCAAGGCTCATTTCCTCATCGCAGCCCCAGTTATCTTCGGTGTCCCTGCTGGCCGCCCGCAATGATGGTGACCAGCTAGCAGGGTCTGCTCTTCTGCGCCTCCGTGGGCACTCGTGCCCAAGTGTCCCCGTCATCTTTCTATTCCATGGTCCATTACAACACAGAGATGTGAATACACTCCTATGATGGCATGGGCTGTGTGTTCACATCCAGCAACACTGTACTCAGCAGCACAGGTCCTTATTCCATTCAAATTTTCTCCTAAGTTTTCTCCTAGGTGATATTTTTAAACTTGTCAATAGAGATGTGGCGAACGGTTCCCGTACCGTTCGCCGGCGAACATCTCTAAATCCATGGGCCATGAGTGACGTCACGCTCATGCGCAGAGAGTGCCCGGCAACGGGAGCGCGATCTAGGACGCGCTCCGCCGGGCAGCGCAGGCGTACTACTCCGGGTCATTGCGACCCGGAAGTAGTAAGAGGCCCAGAGAGGTTCGCCAGGCGAACTGTTCGGCCCAACACTACTTGTCAATAAAATGTCTTTTAAGCCACCAGAAAGCAAGAAAATATTGCAAATAATTTTGGCAGCATCTTTTCACCTATGTTTCAATATGTTTTCAGTTGAAAAGTGCTGGAAAGATATTTTAAATAGAGGATGAAAAATTATCTCCTAGGAGAAAACCTGGGTGAAAAAGTTACCGGTAATTGCATATGGGCCCTTGTCACTTAAATGCCTTTCAAGCCACCACCAAGCAAGATAGTACTTACTACATTTTAACAGTATTTTTTCACCTACTTTTTGGTAATTTTTGGAGTGCTGAAAAGTTTATTTTAAACAGGAGGTGAAAAATAATCCATATGAGGAAACTACAGAGGAATTTAGGATTGAACTTCAATCCAATCAATAGCTGATAACCCCTTTCCCATGAGAAATCTTTACCTTTTCTCAAACAGATCATCAAGGGGATTGTATGGCTAATATTGTGGTGAAACCCCTCTTACAGTGTGATGTCATGATCAAGGTCCGGACAGTTTTCTGTCTGTCAAGCTCATTGCATTGTGGGAAATAATGGCTTTTTCCAACTGCCAAGCAAGCAATATCCCCCTCTGTGCATATAACTCTTAGTAACGAACATTCCACACAGATCACCTGGCAGAACTAAAGATGTCACCACCCGTGGTAGATCAGGGAGAGTAAGGGCCCGTTCTCACTTGACAGGGAATCGCGCGATTCCCACTCTAGGCAAACCGCTAGCGGTTTTTAAAAAAACGCTACAACATGTAACACATGGCAGTGTTCTCACCGTTAACCGGCAACGTGTTACATGCAGCGCTTTGCTGGCGGTCAGCGATTAGCGTTTAGCAATCGCGAATAGCATGCACAGCACCCCTAATCGTGATCGCTACAAAACCGCCGCAGTGTCCAGTGATTTTTTTTTCCGTTAATCGTGGGAAAATCACTCCCGCAAAACTGCGGTTTTAGATGTGAGCGGGCCCTAAAGATTTTACAAGGGGCAAACAATGACTAATTAATATAGAAAATAATTTTGTAAAGAATAAGCAATTTTATTTATTATGTTAATTTAGCTACAGTTTCCTCTTAAGGAGGAAAAGTGAATTGGATAAGGGCCTATAATAATGCAAATGCAGTATAACTCCTTAAAAAATATTTTAAATTTTTTTTTTTTTTTTTATAAAACAAGGGTTAAATGAGGAACAGAACATAAAATACAAAGTTGAATAATGCACAGTAATCAAGATACCTTATGAAATAAATGGGCCTCAATCAGATGTTATATTTAATTTTGTACTTACACTAGAAATAGGTCAACAAGAAAAATATAGGCCCTCCACTTGATATTACTGTATTTTTTGGACTATAAGACTTTTTTTTTTTTCTCTTCCAAAAGTGGGGAGAAAAAGTCACTGCGTCTTATAGTCCAAATGCAGGGAGTTCCTGACCTGTGAACGCCTGCCAATACGAACCTCTAACCCGGCGCAATGTTGGGGACTCCCTGTACTGTGCCCATGCAGAGGAGGACGCGGGGACAAACTGAGGACAAAGGGGGACACAAAGGGGCCTAGAGGAGGACACAAGGAGGATAGAGGCAGACACATGGGGGAGGTACAAAGGGGGCATAATCAACAATATGCCCCTTCACCATGTATGCACCAGGTTTAGTATATATTTTTTTTCCCCTGGTTTATGTTCTCTAAACCTAGATGCGTCTTATGGTCAGGAGCATCTTATAGTCTGAAACATACAGTATTTGAAACTTTTCCATTACTAGGGACATGCTTATGCCTGTTTCTTAGGATTTACTGTACATCCAGCTTAAACCTGCAGCCCTCTACCAAACCCTAATCACTATTTGCTCTAATACTCTAATCTCTGCTCTGCCTGTTCAGTAAGCCAGGACTTTTTCAGTAGAAGACCTTGGGCAAGTCTCCCTAACACTGCTACTGCCTATAGAGTGCGTCCTAGTGGCTGCTGCTCTGGCGCTTTGAGTCCGCAAGGAGAAAAGCGCGATATAAATGTTCTGTGTTTGTTTGTTTGTTAATACAATATTTACCTACCCAAACCACCATGTGCTGCTAAGCTGTACCTTTCTAAGAGGTTGAACAAGTTTATTACCAATGCACAGAATCAATAAGATGAAATGTAGATGCTAGATATTGGCATCTTAGCCTACAAGCTCTTATCTTCAGGGAAAATCCTAAGACTTGTTTCCAAACAAGACCTCTTTAAAGAATGTATATCCCATAGGAATGAAAGTAAAAATAACATTGATCTGTGTAGATGCTGGTCTTTAATGCTTAAACGCCATTCATCTCAGCATTGGTGAAAACATTTAATGTTAAGCACTGGTTCAATAAATGTCACTTGTCATGGAATCTGCTGGAGGTTTTTGGCAATAAATACCCTGCAAATGCAGAATACACTGAGGACTTCAGCACAATGCACAGAGGATCCAGAAGTAATGCCGGCATTCTGTGGCTCTCATGTGTTCTTGTATTTTAGAACAGTTCAATTAATTCACCTTCAGCAGTGATGTTTATATTTCCTACACCTCAACTCTTACAAAACTCCACTTTGGCTCCTTTCACACTATGAACATTGCAATGCAACAGAGCAGAAAACCATACAGTGACACACAATGAAAGTGAGAGGAGTGAGTGAAATAAGAGAAGTGAGCACCCTCTCAGTCCGCTCGCTGGAAGAAGGTACCACTCTACTCCGTTCTATAATTGGAGGGGGGATCAGGAGAAGGCACAATAATGCATAGCGATGGGCGTGGGAGAGAAAAAGAGGGTAAGGTGGAAAGGGTTTTAGCAGGGGAGTCCATCTGGCAGAAGTTACACCCCTGGTCACTATGAGTCGAAGCAATTATGCTGTGCCCTCTTTAATGGCCCCTATGCTGTGCTTACCTTATAGTATCCCTTATGCTATGCCCCCTCATAGTGGAACCTATACCGTGCCCCCTTCTAGTGGCTGAGCACCCCTTAAGCCTCAAACTTGCCAGATGAAATTCAACCGAGGCAGTTGATAACAACTCATCTACAGCTTCTTCAGACACCCCTTGGCCAGCAATCCGCCTGGCGGATCTCTCTGGCTGAGGGATAGCCTGACGTCAAACCTGCTTTGCGCCGTCGGCCATCCGTCCTCCCATAGCAACAGAACACATGGTTAGTCAGTAGGCTAGTGATGTGTCTGCCCTGAAAAGTCACCCTAGGGATTGGATCCCAATCCCCTCTGGACAACATGTCTCCTGCATGTGTACAAGGCAATTACTGGTCCCTATGATGTGCCCCCTTTATGGTGGCCCCTATGCAGTGCATCCCTTATTGTAAGCCTCTGTGCTGACCTCTCAATCACTACAGACTGCAGATCCCTGGAGGAGGAGGGTGGACTGGACATCATGGAGCCATTCCCTGATTAGTCCTTCATTGATCCCTGGGGCACCATGGTCTTTGTGCTCATTAATTGATGAGGACATACATCTTCATCCCTGAGGCTTAGATGAAATTTCAGAGGACATAGATATATACTGTCCACTAAAAAGAAACTGATTAAAATCATTGATTTTATGGAGCTATGGACTGTGTCTTAACTGCAGAGGTAAATTAAAGGGCATATTTTACTATGAATTTGATTTTATTTTCCATAGGTTCTACAATTTTAAGCATTGCTTTCACTTTTACTCAGCAATGTATCAGTTCTGTTCATACATTTTGTTTTGTTCTCTTATCCCTTTGCCAGACATAAAGCCAGGCTTCCCTTGCGTGTGTGATCCATCAGGATGTCAGCAATTTTTTTTACAAGCTATACTTACACTCTTGTGTGGAGAGCGAACTGGTGAAAGGTGCTTCATATGATATAGGGTTCAAGCCTTTGACCAGGGTTCAAATCCTGGCTCAAGCCCATATGTAAAAACAATAAGGAGTCTGTCAGCAAGACTCCCCATTGCTCCTGGTTGTGCTTTGAGTCTGCAGGGAGAAAGGAGTGATATAAATGTCATATGTGTGGTCTATTGCTCGACTATTTCTAGAGTGGTTTTCCTTTCCTTTCTAGAGTGTTTTCCTTTGATCTGCAGGGTCTCTCCCCCCCTCTTGCTCTCTACAGGCTGTCTGCCCTCTCCCCCTACTGTGGCATTTTGCCGCTTACCCCACACCATATTGCTTTGCTTAGGTGAGATTGGAAAGGATTTTTATTCTATTACATTGAAAATATCAGACAATCATATTTGGTGAACGATGTTGATCAAACTTGCTAGCCAGTAATTGATTGCAGTTGGAGAGGTGACTGTGCAATGGAGATGAGTTCATCAGGGGGCGCTCCAACTAAGACAGAGGATGATTTTGTGAGGACCCAGATGGATAACAATAAGTGGAATGCCCATTACATGGATTGTGGAGCATTAAAGAAAGTATTTTAAGTCTTTGCGAGAATGGATAAGTTGTACTAATTGAAACCTAATATCTGTGTTTTCCTATTTTGCCCTGTGTCCCTTTCACGTCTATCTTCAGACACATGGAAGTGGAGACAATGCCCCTGTGCCATGATGTTGGCCAAGAGAACTTTTTGTTTTGGGTGGAAAAGGCTTGGCCAATGGCCACAACCTCCCTTCCTTCCTCTTGCAAGGTACCACCTGACACCTTTTCATGGTAGAGGAGAGTTGGGGAAGGCAGCTTGCTTGCTGCCCACAGTTTCATGGCTACTGATGATGGACACCTAGACAATGGTCTGGTTGGAAGCTAAATGGAAACCCAATGCCTTTTTTTTTCTGTAATGCCACATGCCCCGATATACTGTGTGTTGGGGGCTCATTTATATATTTGGTGATAACAAGCTGATGAGCAGCAAAGTTCAAACACCTACCTGCTTCATTAAATTTGCTTAATTATAGCTGTTTGCATTTCATTTCATGTTTCCTACAACACATATTTTACTTCACTTTTTTACTTGATATACAGATATTGACACTGATGAATAACAAAACAAACAAACCATCAAAAGTGGTGTGTGTGGAGATGGTGAACATGTCAAGTTGTAAGACAGAAAAAAATACATACATATGAAATCGGCGCCGGTAGACTTGGGCGCAGGATACTGCCAGTATATGGCTGATCCTGCTTCTGCACAAGTCCGGGCCGTGTTAATTACTATTCCCCCTCCAGGCCGCCATGGATAGTGGGGGAATGATATAATTTGGCTTCCAGTGATTGCTGGAAGCTGAATTATTGTGTTTTAAAAGTAACTTCAGCTCCGTCTTGTGACGGCGCCGACGTTACTCACTGAGCGCCGCTATAGATGTAATTCCTATTACCGTCTATGATGGCTCCGGCTGCGCCCAAATCTTCCTGTGCTGAAAAGCACTGCTCCAAAAAAAACTGTAATGATTCTGCTTTGTGAAATTGTACCCTAAAAGGTAATTTCCTGCCAATACAGTCACAGTTTTTCTTTTTTTTTTTTTTTTTTAAATAGACTTTAGTGCCTTGCTTTAAATAAATTAAATATGAAAAAGTTTATAAAAAATGGTCTTTGTAGTTTTGAAACATTCAAAGGAAAGTACTACTTCCCTGCTCACACCCAGTCAGGTTTAGTCACATGGGCATGCAGTGGGGAGAGTGAGCGTTTGGTTTGCTCCCTGCTGACATGGCTCCCTGCTGACTCATTAGTCTGTCTGGAGGCACGGCCTCACACTGACTGGGAGGTGGGAGTGAGCAGACAGCTGAATGTTGCTGAGGTGCAACTGAAGAGCTGAGGGTTGGTGAAGCAGTTATTATTCTTTTATATTATGGCCTCAATTCGCTAAGCAGTTTAGACTAGTCTACAGATGGTTTTTAGTCTTCTGATGGTTTGGTGTAATGTTTTAGACCTGTTTTTAGACCTGGTCTAACATTCAGTAATTACACAATTCACAAAGGCAAACAAGAAGTAACCACCCCCACTTTTTCTGACAGAGATTAGACCAGCTGATTTCTGTAGGTAAAGTAATTCTGTGAGGTATTTTAGATGGTGAGTATGGAACATTTTGAATTAATTATGCAGGAGTTTAATTGTATGCAGAGGAGAGCTCATCAAAGAAGAAGGATGTCAGTCATGGCTGCTCGTTTGTGCACCTTTTGATAATTTCCATGGGCGTCCACAGAACATTTTCCAGGGGGGGCAAAAAGTGGGGAGCAAAAAGCGTGGCGTACGCGCGCCGCAAATTTGGGTTGGTGTAAAATGGAGCTACGACATAAAATGGGTGTGGTCATGAACCAGAATGTGGGTGTGGTCGTGGGTGGAGACAAGTTTACATGAACTAAGCAATGGTAGGACATTAGATTAGGACAGTGGTGGCGAACCTTTTGGAGGTCGAGTGTCCAAACTGCAAAGTCATTTTACTATCACAAAGTGCCAACAGCAATTTAAACTAAATACAAGCGTTTTAACTCCTACATGAACATTATGGAAAATTAAGTTGAAAATAAACTGTGAAGATAAACAATTTCATCCATCGTACTCCTGAAAAAAATTATTCATTTTTTTTTAGAACCTCCCAGTTTCATTTTCTGTTTTAAAAAGCGGAAAAAGTAGGTTTAATGCTATTGTCTCATATGATGATGATTCAGCTTTTTCCATAGTCTCGCAGTTAGCAATCATGTGACCCCCAACAAGACAAATTCAGCAATCATGAGCCCCCCCCCCCCCCCCCATCAAGACAAATTCAGCAATCATGAGGCCCCCAACATGACCAACTCAGCAATCATGAGGCCCCCAACAAGACAAATTCAGCAATCATGAGGCCCCCAACAAGACAAATTCAGCAATCATGAGGCCCCCAACAAGACAAATTCAGCAATCTTGAGGCCCCCAACAAATCATGAGGCCCCCAACAAGACAAAGTCAGTAACCATGAGGCCCGCAACAAGACAAATTCAGCAGTCATGAGGCACATAAATAGACAGCTTTTCACATAAATAGGCAGAATGCCCCCTTAATATGTAGACACCTCTCACCTGGCAGCAGTTCCCCAAAATACACTCAATCTGACAGCAGTGGTTCCCCAAAAATAGGTAGCCCCAGGTCTATAGGTGTCCCCAGAATAGGTGGCCAGCGGTATAGATGTCCCCAGAACTGGTAGCCAGGGGTAGAGATGTCCCCAGAACAGGTAGGCAGGGGTATATGTCCCCAGTATATGTAGGCAGGGGTATATGTCCCCAGTATATGTAGGCAGGGGTATATGTCCCCAGTATATGTAGGCAGGGGTATATGTCCCAGTATATGTAGGCAGGGGTATATGTCCCAGTATATGTAGGCAGGGGTATATGTCCCAGTATATGTAGCCAGGGGGATATGTCCCAGTGTAAGTAGGCAGGGGGTATATGTCCCAGTGTAAGTAGGCAGGGGGTATATGTCCCAGTATATGTAGGCAGGGGGTATATGTCCCAGTATATGTAGGCAGGGGGTATATGTCCCAGTATATGTAGGCAGGGGGTATATGTCCCAGTATATGTAGGCAGGGGGTATATGTCCCAGTATATGTAGGCAGGGGTATATGTCCCAGTATATGTAGGCAGGGGAATATGTCCCAGTATATGTAGGCAGGGGGATATGTCCCAGTATATGTAGGCAGGGGGTATATGTCCCAGTATATGTAGCCAGGGGGATATGTCCCAGTATATGTAGGCAGGGGTATATGTCCCCAGTATATGTAGGCAGGGGGTATATGTCCCAGTATATGTAGCCAGGGGGATATGTCCCAGTATATGTAGCCAGGGGGATATGTCCCAGTATATGTAGCCAGGGGGATATGTCCCAGTATATGTAGCCAGGGGGATATGTCCCAGTGTATGTAGGCAGGGGGTATATGTCCCAGTGTATGTAGGCAGGGGGTATATGTCCCAGTATATGTAGGCAGGGGGTATATGTCCCAGTATATGTAGGCAGGGGGTATATGTCCCAGTATATGTAGGCAGGGGGTATATGTCTCAGTATATGTAGGCAGGGGTATATGTCCCAGTATATGTAGGCAGGGGTATATGTCCCAGTATATGTAGGCAGGGGTATATGTCCCAGTATATGTAGGCAGGGGTATATGTCCCAGTATATGTAGGCAGGGGTATATGTCCCAGTATATGTAGGCAGGGGTATATGTGGGCACTCACCTTAGGGGGCTCTCCCTCCCTCTCTCGCTCTCCCCTCCAGAGTCCGGAATGAAGTGTGCAGCGGCTAGCAGCGGGCGGAACTTACCTCCTCTCGTCGCACGCGCCGGATGGATTAGCCGCTACTCTGGTCTGATGCAGACCAGAGTGCGGCACCAGAACTTCCGGTGCAGGAGCGAGACGAGGTAAGTTCCGCCCGCTGCCAGCCGCTGCACACTTCATTCCGGAGGGGACAGCGAGGGAGAGAGCCCCCTAAGGTGAGGGAAGGGGGGGGGGGAGACGTCCGCCCTTCCCCACTGTGCCCATAGCTCTCTCTCTTCTCTGCGCTGTTCCCCTCCTGCTGGCTGCACGGGCACGCGGCCAGGGGGGGGGGCAGCGGGGGGCCAGGCTCGGGCAGATGCCCGGTTTTGCCGTATGTGCGGACGCCCATGATCATTTCCCCTGCTTTACCCACCTAATTACCAAATGTTTTTACCAGGTCTAAAACATTTGGTAATAGTGAATTCCCCTTTGATGCAACTGACCAAACTATCAGTAGACTAAAAACCATCTGTAGACTAGTCTAAACTGCTTGGTGAATTGAGGCCTATGTGAAAAACTGCAAAAAATGTGTTAATTCTTTTTGTACCAATCTGTGAGGTTCTCATTTAGAATCAAAGTTTCAGCAGAATACTATATTCAGAGACCTCCCTTAAGACCTATTCTAGAGAACATAATTCTAATGAAACCTCTCGCTTGCAGAAGGTCAGTTTAGTTCTTATCTAGCAAATTGTTGAGTCCTTTCTAGGGCTGGCACAGCATGTAGAACAACATTTACATGAAAAGCAGGGAACAAGCCAACGGAACACCAAGTTTTTAGTCTGGGGTTCTGGACCTGGTGGCGGTGATTGAAATCTACGCCCTGTTTTGATTCTCTAATACCTGCTAGGGCGTGGATTTCACCTCACCGCCACGTGTTTGACGCTTTCGTCACTCCTGCCAATCTCGTCGCTCTCTGCTCGCCACAGCTCACTCACCCTGCCGTCTCTATGATAGCAGAGCCCCATGAGCCAGTCAAGAGCCAATTTCATTGGTTCCTGACCCTATAATTAATGTAAGCAACTCCCATTGGCTTACATTGATAACACAGTCAGGAGCCAATGAAAGCTGCTCCTGATTGGCTCACAGTGCTCTGCCATCATAGAGATGGCAGAGTGGGTGGTCTAAGGCTCTGGGGTGCGGTGTGGATGGCGGTAGTGTGCGGCGATTCGTCAGTATTCGGTGGTTTCTGGTACCAGCGGTCTATGGTCCTTAAGGGGGCAGAGGCTGCTGGAACTTAAGTGGTTAAAGAAACCCAGAAACGGATATTAACAAAAGAATGTGACCTCTTCGAAGCTACAGATGACTGAGGACATCCAGGGAGCACCAAAATGAGTGTCAAGATCCTCTTTGGTGCTCTTGTAAGTAAAAAAAATTAATACATTACCACATTTAACTCAAAACGCGTATAAGCTGATGTACCCACTTTTCCCTAAAAAAAAAAAAAAAAAAACACAGGAAAAGGTGACTCGTGTATAAGCCCCCTCCCCAGTATAGCCCCCTTCACAGTAGCCATATGTGCTCCCAGTACAAATCAGCCCCCACCTCATAGCCAGATGTGCCCCAAGGCTGATACAGCTGTCTCAAGATGCCACTGGATGGCGTCATAGAAATGAGACACAGCGATTGCCACACAGGAAGAATTACATCTTACAGAAGATCATTACACTGCTGAGACGTTGCTTGCACGCTCCACTCCACAAGCCAGGGGACACAGATAGTCTTGAACACTTGAGCACTCTGCACACCATGTTGCAGGGGATTGGAGAATGGACCCAGCAGGGAGCCAGCTGGCAAGAGCAGGATCACTAGTGCAAGATCCTTACAATCCCCTGTCAGTAACAAAACCTGCTCCAACAACCGTTCTGCTCCAATAACTTGCATACAAGCCAAGAGGGTAACTTTTCAGCACATTTTTTGTGCTGAAAAATTAGGCTTATACGCGAGTATATAAGGTACTGCATTGATTTTAATGCACTTTTGTATTTACTGACATGTTAAAGGTGTGTACGCACGCCAGACAGTTCTCACCTAAGGTGGCTATTTAGAGTCATCTCTGACAAGAATCTAGTATGTGCGTGGTGGCCCTGATGTGTTGGTGAGGGATCCAGACTGCCAGATCATATCATCCTAGGGCAGCCAAGGTCATTGTTCTCTTACTCAGCCCACCCGTTCCATTGTACGTTCCACTGTCATCCCTTTGCCTTCTCTATAGCAGCAGAATGCATCGCTAGCCTGCAGAATAGTGATATGTCTGTACAGCACTTGGCCCTGAACTGTCTCCTGAGAAATCCTGTCCTGAACCCTACATGTGACTGCCTTATAACATATCTACACGCCTTTAGGGATTAGTATGTAATCAATAATACATTTAAAAAAATGCTTTGTTTGCCTATCCTGAACTCTTTTGCTAAAATTGTAGTTTATTCCACAACACAGCCTGATAGCCTTTATATTATGTTGATTAAATATGGCTGAATGCAAGATGGTTCGAAAAAGCTTTTCATTTTCTGCTTGTAATACAATATCTCTATAATGGTGTTTACCATTTCTTCTAATGAGGGAGAAGCGCGCACTAGAAGGTGAATGTGGTCAGCTTGCTAATAATTCCTATTTTTCATAAGTTTTGTAACTTGAAAGCCCATCCAGGGTCAAAAAAACAAAATACAAAATATACCATTATGTTTCATCCAACAAGTTATTATGAAAATCTCCCCTTTTGCGAGGCTTAAATCGTAAAAATGTTTACATAAAAAAATACAAAAGCACACACAAACACTAAGCAGTTCTTTCTGGTCTTATACCAGCCAGTGGTTTGCTAGTGTTCGGTAGCGGCGGTAAAGAGGAACCCCCCCTCGCTTCCCCCTAGAAATTACACCTGAGCATGGTAAGTTGCAAAAGGGCAAAAATCCTCTTCTCTTCCCTTCCCCACTTGCAAACATGGCTTTGGATGTCTTTTTGTCCTATTGTGTAATTTTGGAAGCTTCCTCTAATAATAAGTAGGTCTAGATTTATGACCCCATTCCTTTTTGGCAATTGGCATATGAAAAAAAAACGTAATTAAAAAAATACAAATAAAATATTTAATTTTATTTTTTCATCTAAACTCCAGTAAATTTTGTATTACAATTTGCTTGAGGGCCCTTTCACACTGGCGTATTGCGGTGGCCTGCTTTCACCGCGCTACACCAATGAAAGTCTTTTGGGCATTTCATACCGACGCGGTATGACACGATGCGACAGAAGTGATGTTTTCGCTGCATCCCCGACGTGAACGATACCTACATTACCATTGTTTAGTGCGGCGGACTGGAAGTCGTGTAAGTCTATAGCGATGGGTAAATAAAAAAAACAACAACCTTGCATTAGTGTTGGGACACGCATGCGCAGAAGCGTATTTTAGCAATACACTTCCACCTTCCTTCAGGCACAGGAAGTGAGCACTACAGAGCCTCACTTCCTGCTTGGCCTGCTCCCCGAAGGCTTGTTTTTGGCAGCTTGTTTTTGTTTTTTCTAAATAGCTAATACAGTGGTTGAGGGTGAGCCCCTCTGACCCAATGGCCCAGGTGCGGTCACAACCTCTGCGCCCCCTATGCTACACCACTGCCCTTGCTTTCCCTTCCCCCTCAGACAGTCAGCCTTTATCCTTACTTTCTTGTTCTCTCCCACCTAACCAGCACCCTTAATTAGCAATCATTTATTTCCTACTAACCCAACACACTGAGTTGACAGTCATTTTTTCCTAACAATTATGCCATTGCTATTAATGATGATATCTGCATGTCATTTACATTATTTGCTTCTCATTTATATCTGATAGCTGTTGACATGTGCCCATCAATGGTATTATCTACATGCCATTGGTATCGTTCTTCTGTTAGTAATATCTACATGCCATTTACATGATGTCTGACTTCTGTTGGTAGTATTTTTACTTCATTGATATCAACCTGTTCTTGTTACAGAATTGGAAATTTCGTGTCATACGTAAAACTGCCTGTTGCTGGTATTTTTTTTGTATGAAATGGCTTTATCTGCATGTCAATGATATTTGACTGTCATTGGCATTACAATGGTATACTAAGTGGATAAAAAAATGTAGCACATTAACACAACCGCTTCATAATTCTACGATTGGGGTCTATTATTGTTTAACCACTTCAGGGCCAAGCCAAATTGTATAATTCTATTATGCCTTTGCTAAAGTTGATTGATCTTGGGCAATTTTTAGTCTACCCAAACATATTTAGTTTATTTTTTCAGGACAAATAGGGCTTTCTTATTATATCACTTCAAGAGACTCTGAAGCGAGAATAATTCTCGCTTCAGAGCTCATGGTTAGCAGGGGCATGTGTGCCCCTGCTAAACCGCTGCTATAGCACCGCTAAACGGGGGTCCCTTCACCCCCAAACCCCCACTGCAACACTTGGTCGCAGACTTGGTCGCTCCTGGAGGCAGGGCTAACTGCTGCAGCCCTGCCTCCAGTCGCGTCCATCAGTGGCGCATCGCCGCCTCTCCCCCACCCCTCTCAGTGAAGGAAGACTGAGAGGGGCGGGGGAGAGGCGGAGATACGCGCTGACAGATGCGCGTGGGGCAGGGCTGCGGCGGTTAGCCCTGCCCCAACCAGGAAGCGCTCCCCCGCTGAAACGAGGGGATTTGGGGGATTAGGGACCCCCGTTAAGCCGTGGGATAGCGGCGGTTTAGCAGGGGCACACGTGCCCCTGCTATCTATGAGGTCTGAAGCGAGATTTATTCTCGCTTCAGACTCTCTTTAATTATTGTAAATCTGGAATTTGCTTGTGTTTTAAAAAAATCATATGCTTAAAAAAAAAAAAAAATTCAACCAAAAATATGTAAATCTCTCAAATTGCAGCAGTAAAACTTTCAGAAACTGATTATTCTATATGTTGTCTGTGCAGAGATGTCAAAATTATGTAGATTATTTCTTTTTTTAGGTACATTGCAGGGGCACTAAATAGAGGTAGAAATTAGGATTTTAAGCGAAAAAGTGATAATTATGCGTTCCTAGTGATCAGGAGCCAATCAAAATCGCTCCTCATTCATTCCAGAGGGTGTCAGCTGTCAAAGTACACAAGATTGGTACACAAGTAAAAATCTACAATGTTTAAGTGGGGTTATATGTTCCTAAACTCTTGCACACGTCTGACAATATTAGTTTGAGTGATATAATATCTAGCAAATCGGTCATGTTTTATTCTTTTAGATACACTGTTGCACTTTGTTGAGTATAATGTATAGATTCTCACTTAGCATATGATGTACCTGCAGATTTGTCCCTATTTTCTTCTTTTATGTATAATGATTGAATGATGGAAGCTGTTCTTGCTTTATTCATTTATAAAATAGAGTATAAAAAAAAAAATCTACAATGTGTCAGAAACTAGCATAGACAAGACGTAGATTTTAATATGCATGGTCCTGAAGTGGTTAAGATGAGGTTATATTTTTATATATAACCTATAACCTTATTCATTTATTGACATGAAAACTGTTTAGTTATTATTTATTTAATTTTGAGGCAATGTTGCCCAGTCCACATTGTTCTCCACAATAAATCTTATGAACTTACTATATATGATTATATTTAATCATTCAATTATTTTATATATTACTAGTCCTAAGCCCCCCCCCCCCCCCCCCGCACTGGTCTCTCTCTCTTAGCTTAGCCAAGCGCATACAGCGTGCACCACACATGCGCGCGCGCACAGGCCCGCCCCCCTTTGGGACCCGTCCTCCTCTGCCCCCCGTCATCCCCCCCAGCTCTCTTGAGTGTCTCTGCGTCCCTCCTTGCACATGTGCAGTGCAAAAAAGCACTGACACAGGGACAAAACAGGACGCAGAGACCCAGGCAAATTATATAAAGAGATCTTTAAAGGTATTTATTTTTGCTCCATTGTATACATTTTGTATAAAATGTAATTACCTGCCCTGTTAATGATATTAGGCTTGCACCATATATTATTAGCTGGTACCAGCACTTGAGATGATGCTCGCCACTTAGAACAGCTTAGATGCGAGTCGCACGCTGACATTTTTGGAAGCGGATTGCTCCACTATTTCTGGCAAACCAGTAATAAAAATGGCACTTGACAATACAATCATATGATCAGGTCTTTGGGACACAAGTCATGTATTTGCTTTAGTTTGATTGGCTGATTAGCCAGGAAGAGAGGAGGGACCGGGCTACTGAGCATTCCAGTACGTGGCTAGTAGCAGACATTATACTGGCCATGCCAGAGTGGACAGAATATTTGAATAAGTAATGTAATGCTGTGAATACACCATAATTTTTTTTTTATTTTTTTTTTCCAGCAGATAGGTGGTTCGGTAGATAATTTCCAACATGTCTGATTTGATCTTCAATCGTTTTTCTGATCGATTTCTCATAAAAGTGAACGTAAATAAATGAGAAAACATTAGAGAATCGAGTGGGAAATCAACTGAAAAATCACATTGTGAAAAATTGTTCGGACAGGAAATTGACCGTAACCGAAAAAACGCATTGTGTGTATCCAGCATAAGTAGGTATAGACCTAAATAGTCATAAAATTGATTAATATTTCCATATTTCTGTCACAGCTATCATCAGAATCAGTAAGAAAAAAAATTGTGCCACATATAGGGCACTTGAAGTGTACCCAAGGTGGCGTGTCATGATGAGATAGATATGGTATGTGTCTGTACAGTGCCAAGCATACAAATAACTAGTTTGCTCCTTCTGTTCTTTTTCTACCTGAAAGAGTTAAAGTTTTAGGGTTGCAAGTGACAGTTTCTCTCCAGTCCGAACCTAGTCGGACTATAGCATAATCCTCACAGATAAGCAAATACAGCCATAGAACTCTTTTCTGCAAAGAAGACAAGACAAAGAACATTTATATTGTGCTTTTCTCTAGGCAGTCTCAAAGCGTCAGAACTGGAGCCACTATGGCACATTCTATAGGCAGTAGCAGTGTTACAGAGTCCTGCCTAAGGTCTCTTAACCTTCCTGGCGGTAAGCCCGAGCTAAGCTCGGGCTATGCCGCCGGAAGGCACCGCTCAGGCCGCGCTGGGCCGATTTGCATAATTTTTTTTGCTACACGCAGCTAGCACTTTGCTAGCTGCGTGTGCAATGCGATCGCCGTCGCTATTCGCCGCGGCCGCCCCCCCCCCGGACCTTGTGCGCTGCCTGGCCAATCAGTGCCAGGCAGCGCTGTGGGGTGGATCGGAGTCCCCTTTGACGTCACGACATCGGTGACGTCATCCCGCCCGTCGCCGTGGCGACGGGGGAAGCCCTCCAGGACATCCCGTTCTTTGAACGGGATCTCCTGATCTCCGATCGCCGGAGGCGATCGGAGGGGCTGGGGGAATGCCGCTGAGCAGCGGCTATCATGTAGCGAGACCTTGTCTCGCTACATGAAAAAAGAAAAAACATTTTTTAAAAATGACTTTGCTGCCCCCTGGCGGATTTTGATAAACCGCCAGGAGGGTTAATAAATAGGTGCTGGTTTACTAAACAGGAAGAGCTGAGATTCGAGCCCTGGTCTCCTGTGTCAGAGACATAGGCTTCAATTCATCAAAGGGTGTTCGATAACAAAACCCCAGTCCTTAAAATACCGCATTCGGTATTTTACACTTCACTGTGCTAATTCATCAATATTTTCCCATGTGTGGTAGAGGTTCGTTAAGTTACCGAACTACTAGGCTTCAATTCATCAAAGGCTGTTCGATAACAGCAGAGTGGTGCAGAGCAGCTTGGAATGTCCATGTGTTGTTACAAGCTGATAACAATAGAAGGCATCCAGACATCCCTTTAGATGTAAAGGTGTTATAGTTACTGTTATTTATACTGCCTCTGCTGCTCTGAATCTGTCGATCAGTCTTTCTTAACATTTTATTTATTTGCCACAACGTAGATGAACTTCCTGGAGACATTACAAATGCCATGCTTGGTGATTTCACCACCAGCATCTTTGCATTATCAAACAGGGCCTGAAAGGGTTACACCACCGAAGGGAATCTGGGGATATATTTTGACCCGTTCTCTCTGCTCACTGCTTGGGGGGTCTGAAAGCTTGTGTGGAGAAGCCTGTGTGACCTATCAGCTGCACTTGCAGGAGAACAGGGGCTGTTTCTATTGGCTGCCTGCTCCTGCTAATCATGAAAACATTCACACAGAAGGCTTTCGAAGCCTGTAACGACAGGGGAGAGCTTGAGATAAACACCGAATGTGTTATCGAATGTGGGAACCTTGATGAATTAACATTTGTTGAGCACATGTCGGTAATTTATCTCATTGCTGTGTCATTTCAGCTTCTCATTCGGTAACAGCTTTGATGAATTAACATTTTCTAAAGTGCTTCGTTAAGTCAGCTGTTTTCAGCATTACCGAATGCGGTAATGCTTGATGAATTGAAGCCATAGCCCTTAACCCAATACACTATCCAGCCAATGAAAAATCTTCTGAGTATAGGGGATAGTTAGCAAAAAAAAAAAAAGTCAATAATTCATATATTTTAGCTTCTGGGACACTTTCAGGAGTAGGAGGATAGACATAATTGTTGTTCTCATAAATTTCTTTTCCCCTTGGGTTTTCTTTAAAGTTAATATGAAGCCTATATTAAAATAAAAACAGATACTTACCCAAGGAGAGGGAAAGCTCTGGGTCCTAATGAGCCTTCCCATTCTCCTCCCGGTGTCCTCGTTCTCCCACAGGTTCCACGGTTTGAATCTCCCGCCGCCGGAGACTTTGACAGTCTTCGGAAGTGCTCAGGCTTCCGAAGAGCGGCTCTGTACTGCGCATATGTGAGTGCGCCAGAGAGGGAGCTCGTGCGTGTGCATAGTGCGGAGTGGCTTGTCTTCGGAAGCCCAAGTGGTTCCTGAAGGCTGCCGAAGTCTCGCCAACCCGGAAGAGAGCAGTCCACAACCAAATTGGTCAGGTCATGGACTGCTAATGGGGGAGCGAGGGAACTCAGACACGTTCCTTCCTCCTTAGGTAAGTATCTGTCTTTTTATTTTAATATAGGTTTCAGACTCTCTTTAAGAGAACTTCTTGGACCTCTGCAAAAAAAATAAATTGTGCCTTGTACCTTCGGCCTTTTTATGGGAGAATAGCCTTTACCCTCTGATGGTGATCCTGCTTTCTTTAAACATGTATATGTATAGTATTAAATCTAACCTGCTTTGTTGTTTGAATTATATTCAAGCTCAATGAGCTGAGGTATAACTGCTCCTTTTCTTAGGAGACCTCTCACTGTGTAATCTTTATACTCTGTATAATTGTACCAATACGCTAATGAATATTTTCCTTCAGAACACAGCACTCACTAGAAACATGCTGACATTTGGATCTGTCCTAGCTATTAAAATGAAATTCTGAACCTGTCAATTGCTATGCAATTAAGAGGATGACTCGGACACTATCAAGTAATTTTTTCACTAACTACCTGTAAGCTAAATTAAAGGGAATATGTACAGCATTTTATTATTTAATTTAATAACATATTTTTATCAACAATATTTTAAACATTTGATTGTATTCTTATTCGTATGCAAGTATGTAATATTATATTTAGATATTTTGGTATCCAGTATAATGCATGTGCCTACTAAAAGCAAAGTGTCAGTCAACCATTCCTTTCAGGGTCCTTTCACACTGTGGGCCCCTCCTAAGTTTTCTCCTAGGTCAGGGGCGTAAACAATAGGGGATGCAGCACCTGCGGGAGGGCACGAGGCCCGCTTTGAGCCATTGGGGGGGGGGGGGCAGGAGGGGTCGGAGCATGAGGGGAGAGCATTGCACATCAGCGGGGAGTGGAGACAGACCCCCCCCCCTCCCTCACCTCGGGCTCTCCCCTCCTCCATCTATCACTGGCAGCAGCAGCAGGCTGGATACATACCTCCATCCACCGCCGGAGGTTCCGATTTCTAAGTGCTTCGCACTACTTCCTGTTTAAACAGGAAGTAGCATCAGACACTTAGAGAGCGGAACCTCCGGCGGTGGATGGAGGCATGTGTCCTGCCTGCTGCCGCTGCCAGTGATAGATGCAGGAGGGGAGCGCTGAGGGGAGATCCCGAGGTATGGGAGGGGGTGACTGTCCCCCTTCCACGCGGATGTGCGGCCACGCTTTCCCCTCATGCTGCGACCCCTCCTGTCCCCCAAAACGGCCCTGAGCGGGCACTCGGGGGTGGGTGGGCCGGCTCAAATTCTTGCAGAGGGGCCCGGTGACTTCTAGTTACACCCCTGTCCTAGGTGATATTTTCCCTTTTATAAATTAAAATGCTTTTTAACAGCTTCACCACTAAGGGTTTTTTCCCTTAAGGTCCAGAGCAATGTTCACCTTTCACCGCTCCTCCCCTTTCCGCCACCAATTAGGCTTTCTTTGGGTTGTACATTTTGCTAAGAATTATTTAATTCTAAATGCATTTTAACAGGAATAAGGAGAACAAAATGGAAAAAAACTATTTGTAAGTTTTCGACCATTATATTTTTAAAATAAAATGTTCTACTGTGGATAAAACCCACACATTTTATTTGCCCATTTGTCCTGTTATTGCAACATTTAAAATATTCCCCTAGTACAATGTATGGCGACAATATTTTATTTGTAAATAAAGGTGTATTTTTTCTGTTTTGCGTCCATCACGAATTACAAACCTATATAAGAAAAAAAAAAACCCAGTAATATACCATCAAGACATACATATTCAAAAAAAGTTCAGTCCCAGAGGTAACTATTTATGTATTATTTTATATTATTTATATTCTTTTGTTTTAATATGCAAATGTGTTTTTTTTGTAACTATGGGAGAGCGGGGGAAGGTGAGGGGTTAATTTTAATTGTGTATATATACTGTATGTTAATTGAAAGAAAAAATGATGTAGGTGTAAATTTTTAAAATTTGGCCACAAGATGTCCTCACACATTATCTTCACAGTACGCGAACAGGAAGTAAGTGAAATTTGAACCTAGTATCCCAATGTAGCAGGGAAAGATTGCCTACCCTTTTAGCCACGGTGCCACACATGGTGTTATAAAACATTTATATTCTGAACTTCATACAGGATATGCCTAAGTCCATAAAATAAATGAAATAATGATACAATAAACAAACTGATGGTTTGTTAAAACATTTTTAAACATAATGAAAACGACGGGCAAACCAAAGTCTTAAAAATTAAAATTCCCCTGGGCCTGATGGGTATTCAGAGCTTTATTATAAGACCTTCAGTCACCTTTTCATACTTTTCAAGCTGTTTGCTAAAATACTTTTTAGCAGACTTAGGGCCAGTGCACACCAAAAACAGCTAGCGTAAAAGCAAACGCTTAGCGATTTTTAAAGTGATTTTTTTTTAAGGCGATTCTAGGCATGTGTCTAGTGGTTTTTTTGTTTTTTTTGTTTTTTAAGCATGCCTAGCTGGTTCTTGTTCCACGGTTTTTACACCTTAAAGTTCCTGACATTTTTGACACTTTAGCTGTATAGTTTTGATACAGCAGGAACTTTTTAATTATCTATGCCATCTTAGTGATACATGTCTTGTTTTTTTCAGTACAATGTAGGCTTTCTTTGGGTAATATATTTTTCTCCCCAAACTATTTTGTTTTATAGTCCATTTATTGGGAAAAATTAGGCGTAAATGCAGAAAACAAACATTTTTTAATCCAGACCCCCCCCCCCCCCCCTTTCCCCAATTTTCACATCACACGTCCCACAGTTATAAAACATTTACAAATAAATTATTTGGCCCATTCCTAATTAAAATGATACCCCATATGCCACATTTTATTCTAGCTGAGCATGTGGCGGACCATTATCCCCAGTCTGTGTGTCTGTGGTGATCGAATGTGTTCGCTAGGGCGACAGTTCAGGAGGCATAAAGCTGTACAGATGCATCACTAGGCAATGGCAGAGCGTTACATCTGTAGAGCATTGGGGCCTGAAACTTTCACCCTAGTGATTGCATCCATTTATAAACAGGTTTAGGTATTGTAGGGGTTAATAGGCTAATTTTGGGTTAAAAATTAATGGGGAATTAAAAAAAAATACTTTTTTATTTTATTGGGACGGTCACTTTAATTTTTTTTTTTTTTTTTACTTGTACAACTTTTTTTCTAACTTTATTGAATGATTGATAGCAGCAACAATCATTCTCTTGACCATTCACGTGACTGTGCACAAGTGTCACATGCACACGCAGGAGCGCATGTGCATGCACGGCGGCAGACAGCGGGAATTAATGCAGGACGTAGATTCTACGGCCTAGAACACACAGAGGGGCTAATAAGGACGTAGAATCTACGTCCTGAAACCTTGATCGCCTAGTGTTTTTTTTTTTGGAGCGTTTTTGGTGTAGCGTTTTTATATTTTGTTACAGTACAGCTGTAACTGAACAGCTTCTGTAACAAAAACGCTCGGAAAAATCGCTGTGATTTAGCATTATTCAGAGCGATTTTCCACTTTCCTATGCTTAACATTGATTTTGAATCACCTCAGAAATCTGCAAAAATGCTGCAGGACCCAAGTTTGCGTTTGGGGAAAAAATGAATTGCTCTGGTGTGCACCATCCTATTAAAATACACTAGACAAGCAATTTTTAAAGAGCAAGCATTTTTAAAAACTCTCAGAACCGCTCTTAGGCCCAGTGCACACCGAGCGGTTTTTGGAGCGATCCGCCGGCCGCATCCGCCTGGAAAAATGCTTGGCTAATGTATTGCAATGGGATGGTGCACACCGGCGGTTTGAGATTTTTGCCAAGCCGCAAACGCGCCTCCTGCTGCGCGTTTGCGGTTTGCTAAAAAACCTCAAACCGCCGGTGTGCACCACACATTGAAATACAATAGCCAAGCGTTTTCACTGGCTGATGCAGCTGGTGGATCGCATACAAAATCCGCTTGGTGTGCACCCAGCCAAATATCTGCTCTCTGCTCCCAAAACCGCTAGCGTTTTGACGATCTGCTAGCGGTTTTGGTGTGCACTGGGCCTTAGTGTGTACCAGCCCTTATTCAAGTCATCCCCTCTTTAGTCTCCACTTCCCAAACAGGGTTTATCCCTGCTAGACAGCCTGTAGACATTATATTAGCAATGAATATTGTACAATACACCTTGCTGACAAATAATAGTTTGGTGCTTCTGAGCCTTGACCTGGTCAAGGCATTTGAGTCAATTATGAGGGCTAACATCCTAGGATCACTTATTGGCTCTATCGCTTCTTTGATGAAACTCTTAGCCTAGGCCAGTGGTTCTCAACCTTTTTAGCACGTGTACCCCTTCGTGAGTCATCCCTCAGGCTCAGTTGTACACTGCTGCTCCTCAATGTCCCTTGAGCTTTTCAACGGTTAAAATGCAGCTAATTGGGTGATAGCATTTCATTGAAAGACTCCTGCTCTGTCGCTTGACCAATTTCAAACCTGAGTGGGTCTGATTAGTGATACAGATAGACTATATCATGTTCTTTCCTATTCTCAAGAGAAAAACCAACTTGACTTTACCCCAGCTCAGGTACACCTCTTGTTATGTAACTTAACTGTCTTTGCCCTCCTAAAATAAAATATCAACACCAATATGGCAGACTTTTTGCCTGGAACTTTGTTGCTTTGTTGTTGGGTTGGGCTTTATTGTTACACAAAATGTCTCTGGGACTGAAGTTTGACTTTTATTATCACTGTATTATACTCATTTATGCAGTTGCTTATCTGCTTATGTGGAAGACTAAAGTCTTTTTTAGCCTGCATATGTATATGGATGAGAATTGTATCCTGTATATGATTTTGAGTCTTTGGACTCAGTTTGACTGGACACTCTAGTCCTAACTTTTTTCTTATTTTTTGTGTTTTCTAATAAAGCCTTTTTGTACACTAAACATAATGAAAACGAAATTCAAAACAAAAATAGATCTGCAAAAACACACTCAGAGACACACACGTATACACACACTCTCTCTCTCTCTCTCTCTCTCTCTCTCTCTCTCTCTCTCTCTCTCTCTCTCTCTCTCGCGCTCTCTCTCTCTCCAGCTTGCTCTCTCGTGCTCGCTCTCTCTCTCGCTCTCTTGCGCTCGCTCTCTCGCACTCACTCTCTGTCTCTCTTGCTCTATTGCTCGCGCTCGCTCTCTCTCTCGCGCGCACACACACATCCACCCATTTTTATATAGGGGCCCCTTTGCTTTATTGAATGGCAAGTCTTTTCATATAAAACTGACATTAAATATAGAAAAAAGCACCATCTGATCCAGAAGCTCGGAGCTCCCACTGCTCAGTAAAGAATAATTCAATGCATTTTTATTCTGAGCCTATCAGACACTTCCTGGGTCTGTCTTGATATTAGTTCATGATGTGAGTGCATAGTTTGCTGAAAGAGTTGGGAAGGGGGGGCTGCACTGTGAACACTGTATATCTTGCTTGGAAGAGGAGAGACGTGTATCAGTCAGCTGCTGACCTCTGCTGGCCTATCAGCAGGGTGGGAGAGCGGCTTTGTTCATAATATATTATAGTGCACAGTGGGGTCATAGAATAGAGCAGAAGAGCATATGCTGGCTGTTCTGTGCTGTTAGGTTATCTAAACCTCAGGACTGGCTGAAAGGAATTTTTTAAATTTGAGATGAGAATTATGAGAATTCCATTTTACTGCTTAGCATGTATATCTTCACTGACTGAGGGAATCAAATGTAAGTCCCCATGCACTAACTGTTTTTTTTTTTTTTTAAAGCCATGCGATTTGCGATCCAATCATGTTTCTTTTATTTTCCACTATCACAAATGCACTGCGGTTGAGCTGTGATTCATAAAGTGTATGTCGTGTATGCCTACTGTACCCGGTCCAGGAGTATTATATTGGCCAAGAGTGGAAAAGGCCCAGGAGCTTCCCCTGCATCTCTTGAAAAAGTGGCGTGACTTGCCGTGATACCAGTGGAGCCGTCCGCCGGGGCTCCCTCCTCCTCCTCCTCCTCCTCTCCACTCTTGGTTAATATAATATTCCTGGACCGGGTACAGTATTGATCTGTGTGCACCTTCTACACACGTTGGTCTCCTCATCGCCTCTTGTTCACAGCACTTGGTCATTTGGGTTTTGCATTTGTTTGCACGTTATTGATATATAATATATATAGTTGATTGCATCTCTATATTTACTATTAGGTCACTCATATTGAGTTTATATAAGTATTCACGTATGTTTGGTCAATGCTATAGAGCCCGGGTTCTACACCCCTAGGCGGCTCAATACTGAGAACCTTGGGTGTTTATTATAATTATTCCTAGCTCTATTCTATTGTGATGTACATATGGTCATTTATATTGCTGGAGAGGATTATTTTAATTGATTTTATGCTTACTCTTTAGTGTAATTACTGCATTAATAAAATTGTTATACTTTTTGTTAATACATGTGTGGTGCTTTTGGTGGGCCATAATAGTTGGTGCTTTTTTGATCTTATGATTATCTGTGCTCCAGGACACACTATAAGCAGAGTGCAGGGATTTTTCTGTTGTATAACTTATCAGATATGCACACTTCTGCATGCAATGAATTGGCTGTTGCAATAAATGTTTGTTACTGGGATACATGTAAATCGCTACCTGATTTGTTCAGACTTCTGCATAAATCTTGAGCTACAATATTGCAAGAGAAAGTCAAACTATTGCAACAAAAAACTTTTTTTTCTATTATTACTACAAAACTTCAAATACACATAAACATTCTCTCTTTAATAAATAATTTAGAGTGTATTTGGTATTAACCTCCCTGGCGGTGCATTTCTGACTGGAATTATGAGTCAAAAGCGGTACAATTTTTTCCAAGAGTTTTAGGCCTCCAATTCATAAGTCATAACTCATCAAAATATGCCAGAATAAAAGCCTGGTAGACATTCTGCATATAAATAAAAGACTAAAACACACATTTGTTGAATTGATTACATTTATGAGTAAACTTAAATTGTGAAACTGTACAAATAAGGCAGGCAGAGAGTAGTCAAAATCCAGTCAGAAGTCGGTGCAGGCGGCAGAATATACGGTACATAAAATAAATGAAATACACACACACACACACACACACACACACACACACACACACACACACACACACACACACACACACACACACACACACACACACACACACCTCACTTCTATTTCCTACGCCTAAAAAAAGGGTTCTGCTACCCCTACATCGTCACGCCGCAACCACCGCACTGATTGGCCGCCGGCTCCCCAGAAGAATAGCGGGGACATGGGGATCCTGGCCGCCAGAGCAAAGGTAGAAAGCCTTTGGGGAGAAGCCTGGGCCCCGCGCATGATCAGCACTCGAAAGAATGCACGTGCTGTTTTTAGGCAGCACGGGCTTACCGCTATTAGCTGAAAAAGCGGAGCCCGTGCTCAGGTCGGGGTTACTGCCAGGGGGTTAAATATGATCAAAAAACAGACTTCAGTAAAATGTGCTCATAAAGCCTTAATAAACCTTTATTGGGAGTTTTTTAGTTGTACAAAATTTATAAGACCACACCAGTTTGTTTTGAGCACGATTGCTCTTCCTCAAGGCTATTGTACAATCAAAAAGCTCCCAATAAAAACAGCAATAAATAAACTATAGGGCATGGGCACAACATAAAGTCTGGAACTTGAAAGCACCACCCAGATAAACCAGGTCATCTTGTGGACAACTCCAGACCCAGGGTGGGTTTATATGTTGCTTTGAAGTTTTGTACAAATAAAACTGTAGTAGTTTATTGACTTTTTTGATGAATTATATCCTTGCAATATTGTGATCACGCT
Source organism: Hyperolius riggenbachi (assembly GCF_040937935.1). Taxonomy (NCBI): domain Eukaryota; kingdom Metazoa; phylum Chordata; class Amphibia; order Anura; family Hyperoliidae; genus Hyperolius; species Hyperolius riggenbachi. The sequence goes on from NC_090652.1 coordinate 217,423,325, forward strand.
GAGTGTAGTGGAACACCTTAAGGATATTCTACCGAATCTGTATTTGTCCCTCCCATATGAACCAAACAGAAGGATGAGAATGCTGGGATGTTCTGTACAGTAAGGTACACAAAGACAGTCCAAGCACTGTCCCTTTAACTACTTTATTTATTTGCTCAGACCAAGCTTGCAAACAATGACAGCTTCACATACAGTATATGCAAGATAAATCAAACCTGCAATAGTTGGTGGTGGTGGGGTGAGTGGAAGTCGGGTGACAGGACGGTACATACAGGACAAATCATACATGTTAGGTTAGGGGGGAAGTGTTTGTGAAAATGGTTGCCTGGTAAAAACGCAGGCATCATCTTCCACCCCCATTTACTGGGTGTCGGGCATCCACCCCTCCGATGTACCTATTGGTTCTGTGCAGTAAACTCACTGAATTACAAAGGACTTTGTTTAACACAGAAATGTTATGCAGATTTTTAATAAATGTGGAATTGCCCTTTAAGAGTAGATCCTTTCTATTTGAATCGTTCAATGACCTCTCTGTGACCACCTAACGCCGCTTGATGGCCATAGAGTGGCTCTGTTGTCCCTCAGCGACGTCATATGGGGTAAACTCGCGAGGAGTGAGATTAGACGAGAGTTCGCACGAACGCGAGCTCCCGTCTGTAAACACAGAGGGGCACAGCAATGTTTTGTTTTCTTCTAAAAGAAAAATCATTTATATAGCGCTGACATCTAACACAGCGATGCACAGAGTATTGCTTGTCACTTAACTGTCCCTAGAAGGGGCTCACAATCTAATTCCTATCATAGCCAAATGTCTATGTACAGTATACATGATGTAGTTTATGTATTGTAGTGTAGGGCCAATTTAAAAAGGGGTGGGGGGGAGGGGGAATTAAAAAAAAAAATACAAAACTTCGGTCTCTTTTCATTAATAAAAAAAAAACCTAATAGCAGCAGCAATCAGATACCACCAAAAGAAAGCTCTATTTGTGTGCTAAGCTGTATGACCGAGCAATAAACTGTTAACGTTGTGAAGTGCAGAATTGTAAAAAATGGCCTGGTCACTAGGGGGTATAAACTGCTTGTCCTCAAGTGGTTACATTTTATATGGAAATTAATACATATGAGTCTGTGGTTCTTGTTTGGAGCTGTTCCTGCTGGTGTGATTGGTAAGCTTTGTTAGGCCTGGGACCCAGTACAGTTGCTTTGCGTCAAATCGCTTTGCCAAATTGCAGAGGTGTCACAATTTCCCTGCGATTTTAGCTGCTGAAATTACTGATATGATTGCTCTGGGACCACTCCCAAATACTGCAAGCAGCATTTTGCGGTCGCTCTGCAATCGCAACCCTTCTAGAGGGACCACCCTCCTAGGGATCCACTTATGTAGCCTTTGCCGATCGCCCGCGCACCCAAAAAAAAAAAAAGCACTCCTAGTGGGTCCAAGGCCTCAGTCAAAAAGGGTCTTGTTCTACTGCTTTGAAGTAAAGAAAATAGCTCAACTTTATTTTTAGTAGCTCCAAATAAGGCCAACCAGACAGCAGGCCAAAGGCTTTTGTAAAAGTCTCATTAATTGCAACAATAAAACAAGACTTATACTTTTTTTTGTGTGTGTTTTTCACAAACTAGCCAATGTAGTACCACAATAACACAAATTAAATGCTCATTTGTAGTATTTTATACTATTTACATATAAATAGAATACCAAAATTAAAGCCCAATTCTGTGTAATTCTGTTTTTTTGTTTTTTGTTTTTTTTTTGTCGTCTACCTGTCCTTCTCTATCACCCCAACTAACCTAACTGTGCACCTCACCTCCCCAAATTCCCCTATACTCTCCACTGAGAGTCTTCATCTTTGGGGTGATGCACCCTACCATCTGGGCAGACAGTCCATGGAGACGAAGCACCTCTGAGCTATGATTTAATTACCACTGTCCCAAACTCCTCCCCCCCACACCACACCCATCATCCCTTCCCAAGATCCATTGCCTCACTCCCACATTGTCAAGCCATCTGCTGCATCATTCTCACATCCCCATATATTCATATTCTGGCTATAACAGCAGCCACACCTTCCCTCTGATCAGCAGAACAGGAAGGTGGTAATTGACAAGGAAATCACTTTTTTACTTGAGAAGTTTACTTAAATAGTTCTTTGGCTCTTAATGTGGTACTGTAATAGAATGAGGTAAGACTTTTGTAAGCTTTTAAATTTTAAGTAGCAATGTCAAGTTTTTTTTTTTTTTTAATGGCAGACCTTACTTAACTTTATTATAACTTAACTTTATTATAGTTTATGCTATTGCACCTGAAGCTATCTGTATTGTCTTGGAGTTATCAAACAAGCACCTGGAAATACCTGCTAAGTTCAGAAACCTTGTAGAAGAACTGAATAAATGTAGTCAGCTCAAAGGGCACCTACAACCTCCCCCCGTAGTGTAAGTCTGTATGTGAGCAGCCTTATTATCCTTTAACCATTCCTGCCCACCACTTTCCACTTGGCTGGGGCTTTCCACAGCTGCTCTGATTCTCAGTTCGTCCCCTTTACTGACTGCACGTGTGCACACTGTGAGGCTACCAGTCTGTGGGTATTAATGTACCAACCTAACTGCATAAGCACAAATTAAAATGGTGGGTGTGGCATCATGTGGGATTGTGGCGCTCCCAGGAATGAAATCACAAAATAGGATAGGGGTGGGGCCAACATGTACATTCAGGATTGCCACATGTGTTGCATTAGAACCTATTCACGAAACAAGCAAAATAATCAGGATGAGTATTGGTTCACTTTTAAAGAGAATCCCAGGTGAGAGTTATATGGAGGCTGCCATATTTATATCCTTTTTAGCAATACCAGTTACCTGGCTATCCTTCTTCTGATCCTCTGCCTCTAAATCTTTTAGTCAAAGACTCTGAACAAGCATGTAGCACATCAGGTGTTTCTGACATTGTCATATCTGACAAGATTAGCTGCATGCTTGTTTCTGGTGTACCTCAGACACTGCTGCAGTCAGTTAGAACAGCAGGGCTGCCAGGAAACTGGTATTGTTTAAAATGAAACAAATATGTCAGCCTCCATATCGCTCTCACCTCGGGTTCACTTTAAGGAATATTAGAAACCTTTTCTCCCACATCCCATACCATAATGATCAGTTAATTGATTTCCTCTAATAAAGTTGGACCAAGGGTGTGCTAACAAATCCTACTGTGAATCCTTAGAGGGACCTTACTTTTTTTTTTTAAATTTTCATTATACGCTGTAAAATACTATATAGTATGCTTTGTCAAAACGGGAATATTAACCTAAATATTCATATTAGTAGCTGATAACCTTTCGGGTACGAGCAATAAAATACAATTTTTTAAATCTTTTTTTTTTAGTTCTAAATGCAGAGAAACTTCACAGGATACTTCACATTAATAGAAAATATGTTTAAGGGGTCTTGGACCAGGTTTGCATGCCTTACAAAGCTATCACAATTCTCCTAAAACAATAGCGCTTATCACTATATAACTATATGTATATGTGTGTGTGTGTATATATATATATATATATATATATATATATATATATATATATATATATATATATATATATATGTATGTATATATATGTATGTATATATATATATATATATATATATATATATATATATATATATATATATATATATATATATATATTATATTTATATTTGGTACAGTTAAAATCCCCAAGTGTTGCACCTTGGCACTGTGGTAATACACACATCCTAAAACATTGGAAGATATCATAAAACAAGTGTCTTTTTAACTGTACTGTTCAGTTATACGTTTAGCACATTGCTACTCTATACACAAAACTTGCACAGTATTTAACAATATATTAAGCCATATCTCTGGGACCACAGACGCATGTGACTGTATGAAACAAAATATTTTGGAAAGACAGATGAATTTGAGTCCAGATGGCTATAAAAATTAATAGTAAATTGCACCGGGGTTTGATTCCCTTGCACGATTCATGCAGTCACACAACAGAGAAACATTTGCCAATCCAAGCACTTACCAATGGGTGTTTGCTGAAGGTGTTGTTGATCTGTAACTTCAGAGCATGTCCCTGTGCGATATTCATTCACAAAGTCTTCTGTGCGGAGCTGTACAGTAAGAAGGGAAACCATCAGCAGGCTGAGTCTGACTTGCCAATTCTTCTAGCATGAAACATGACAATTAAAATGGGAATTCACTGCCCCAGTGTAACAAGAGCGACAGAAGCAGCTGGATTCTGATGCTAAACATGTCCAAGGGAATCACAGTGAGCATGAGGATTATCAGTTATTTAACATCACAGCTTGCTCTCCGCCTCTGTCAAACTGCTGGGGAAAAAAATACATGACAATAGAAGCAAAAACAGCCCTGACAGGCAAGACAGCAATGTGCCACAGCAGCTATGTGCAAGTTTCCATACAGAGTGTCAGTACAGTGCACAGCAGGAGGGGGGACAGAAGCAGCCCTCACCTGGTCAGCAGTACTTGTTGCTATTTCCAGAGCTCACACAATCCATTCTGTTTTGCCTACAACACCCATGTAGACACAAACCAATCAGACATCCCAGGGGCAGTAACTGGATCGTGTCTCGTGTTTGTCAGAGGAATTCCGCCTAAATCGCCTTTTTTTTTTTTTTTTTCTGTCAGCAGCAAACGGCTCACAGCACAGTGACACGCAGTAACACTTACCTAATGCATTCTCATGGGACCATTAGTGGAAAGATGCTGAGGAAATCCTTAAAAATGAAAAATAAACTGGAATGGTAATATAAAACATATAACAAAATGGTAAACATTTGAGTGACTTTTTAACATTCCTGTGCTGTATTTTTTTTATTTTTTTTAACAATACACTTTTGCTTGATTAGGGATGAGCGAAAACATCCTCAAACTTCGGGCGGTTATGCAGATTTTCACCGAAGCTATTTGGCGAATTCCATTACAGTTAAAGAGACAAATTTAAAGGATACCAGAACTGGAATTGATATTAAAAATGGGGGGAGCAGGCTAGTGTTGGGCGAACATCTAGATGTTCGGGTTCGGGCCGAACAGGCCGAACATGGCCGCGATGTTCGGGTGTTCGACCCGAACTCCGAACATAATGGAAGTCAATGGGGACCCGAACTTTTGTGCTTTGTAAAGCCTCCTTATATGCTACATACCCCAAATTTACAGGGTATGTGCACCTTGGGAGTGGGTACAAGAGGAAAAAAAAATTTAGCAAAAAGAGCTTATAGTTTTTGAGAAAATCGATTTTAAAGTTTCAAAGGGAAAACTGTCTTTTAAATGCGGGAAATGTCTGTTTTCTTTGCACAGGTAACATGCTTTTTGTCGGCATGCAGTCATAAATGTAATACATATAAGAGGTTCCAGGAAAAGGGACCGGTAATGCTAACCCAGCAGCAGCACACGTGATGGAACAGGAGGAGGGTGGCGCAGGAGGAGAAGGCCACGCTTTGAGACACAACAACCCAGGCCTTGCATGAGGACAAGAAGCGTGCGGATAGCATGCTTTGTACCACCATGCAGTCATAAATGTAATAAAGATAAGTGGTTCAATAAACAGGGACCACGCGGCAACGCTAACCCAGCAGCAGCACACGTGATGGAACAGGAGGAGGCGCAGGAGGAGAAGGCCACGCTTTGTGAGACACAACAACCCAGGCCTTGCATGAGGACAAAAAGCGTGCGGATAGCATGCTTTGTACCGCCATGTAGTCATAAATGTAATAAAGATAAGAGGTTCAATAAACAGGGACCACGCGGCAACGCTAACCCAGCAGCAGCAGCAGCAGCAGCACACGTGATGGAACAGGAGGAGGCGCAGGAGGAGAAGGCCACGCTTTGTGAGACACAACAACCCAGGCCTTGCATGAGGACAAAAAGCGTGCGGATATAGCAGCAATGCTTTTTGCCGCCATGCAGTCATAAATGTAATACAGATGAGAGGTTCAATAAACAGGGACCGGAAACGCTAAACCATCCCAGATGTTCATCGGTCATGTTACTTGGTTGGGGTCCAGGAGTGTTGCGTAGTCGTTTCCAATCCAGGATTGATTCATTTTAATTTGAGTCAGACGGTCTGCATTTTCTGTGGAGAGGCGGATACGCCGATCTGTGATGATGCCTCCGGCAGCACTGAAACAGCGTTCCGACATAACGCTGGCTGCCGGGCAAGCCAGCACCTCTATTGCGTACATTGCCAGTTCGTGCCAGGTGTCTAGCTTCATGCCCGGTTTCAGGTCCAGCGGTGCCAGCCACAAATCCGTCTGTTCCTTTATTCCCCTCCAAATTTCCTCCCCTGTGTGCTGCTTATCCCCAAGGCAGATCAGCTTCAGCAACGCTTGCTGACGCATGCCAACAGCTGTGCTGCACTGCTTCCACGATCCTACTGCTGCTGGTGCTGGGTTAGCATTTCCGGATGAGGTACAGCTTTGAGATGCGTTGGAGGAGAAGGAGTCAGAGAGGTAGGTGCTGCTGTTGTTATCCAGCTGTTTGCGGCGTGGGCAACACCCGCGCCGTAGCAGGTGAGGAATCGCTGCCAGGCTCCACAAGGTTCACCCAGTGCGCGGTAAGGGAGATGTATCGACCCTGGCCGAACGCACTCGTCCAGGTGTCAGTGGTGAGGTGAACCTTGCAGGCAACGGCATTCTTCAAGCTTCGGGTTATTTAGCTGACCACGTGCTCATGCAACTCAGGCACTGCAGAGCGCGCAAAGTGGTAGCGGCTGGGAACCACGTAACGTGGGATGGCCACTGACATCATGCCCTTGAAGCTGTTTGTCTCCACCACTCGATATGGCAGCATTTCGCAGGCCAGAAGCTTGGCTATGCTGGCTGGCTGTTACTGCCACGGCCCGGGGGTCATTTGCTGGCAATTTCCTCTTGTGCTCAAACATCTCAGAAACAGACAACTCAACCGTAGCGCTGCACACCGAAGGGCTGTTGGTTGTTGTGTTTGATGAACACTGGGAGACCTCAAGAGCACTAGTCCGGAAAGTGACAGTGTCAGCATCGTCTGATGTTTGTGAATGTTGTGAACCACGCAATGGCTGGGCTACTGCTGCTGCTGAGGCGGGTCTGGTGGTGAGTCTGGTGAACCCAAGGGAGGCAGTGTTGCTGGTGGTACCCTGTCCTGCCGCGTTTGCCCACAGAGTGGGATGTTTGGATAGAATGTGGCGGCTCATGCTGGTGGTGGAGAGGTTGTTAATACTTTTCCCCCTGCTCAGGCGGGTCTTGCACACCTTGCAAATCGCCATGGTAACATCCTCAGTGCAGTCTTCAAAGAAAGCCCAGACTTTAACTGGCTGAGGACTCGGACCTCGTGCGTGATGTGCTGGTGCTGCTTAACCCACTGCTGGACGCTTGAGAGGTCATCCAAGTAATTATCTGGTCCTGTTCTTTTGGATCTGTGAGGGTTGTTGTCCTGGACAACATGGGCAGTATTGAGTGGGTTTTCTTGGGTGCTCCCCTGTGGCCTGTACGTGAACCGTCAGGGGAAACACCTCTTCCCTTGCCCCTCCCTCTTTCACCGGATTTCTTCCTCATTTCACTTATCCTTAAAGTACACGCTGACTGGCAGCAGTACAGTGGCAGTACAGAAATGCTATACAGTGGTGGGTGAGCGGTGTACCACTATTGTCAGCAGTGACACAGAGCACAATGCTATACAGTGGCGGGTGAGCGGTGTACTACTGTTCCCAGCAGACACAGAGTGGAAGTAAACACAATGCTATATAGTGTGGCTGAGCCGTGTACACAGAGTGGCATTAAACACAATGCTATATAGTCTGCTATATAGTCACCCCGAACAGGGTGATGTTCTGCAGAACCCGAACAGTGGCAAACACTGTTCGCCCAACACTACTGGGAGGGAACGCAGATTTTAGTACCTAAACACACGATACAACATGTTTTCCGGGGTCGGACTCTGAGGCACATACAGATGGTCCCGATCATCATCCTCATCATACAACTCTTCTCCTGAGTCTGACCCACCCACCACCTCTGCCACCCCAACATCCCCAGACACAGACCCCTCATCGTCCTCAACATTAACTTGGGATGCTGGCCTGAGCCAGACCTCCTCCTCCACATCAGGCCCCATCATCTCCTCAATGGCAGCCCTCATTAATCGCTCTGGCGACGGACTGATGGACACAACGTTCTCCTCCGGGGAGGGCTGCTGCTGACCACTGGCTGCTGGGGTGGATGTTATAGCTTGCGTGGGGCGTTGGCTGTTGCTGTTGTTGGGAGTGCTGCTCACAGCGGAGGTCTCTGGGGAACTCATGTTGAGCTCATATAGTGGTTGACGGTGAGTGGAGTATTACTGATCCCAGCAATATACACACTGACTGGCAGAGTACGCAATGCTATATAGTGTGGCTGAGCGAGGTACACAGAGTGGCAGTAAACAGAATGCTATATAGTGTGGCTGAGCGAGCGGTGTACCACTATTCCCAGCAGACACAGAACAGTGAACAGAATGCTATATAGTGTGGCTGAGCGAGCGGTGTACCACTATTCCCAGCAGACACAGAACAGTGAACAGAATGCTATATAGTGTGGATGAGCGAGCGGTGTACCACTATTCCCAGCAGACACAGAACAGTAAACAGAATGCTATATAGTGTGGCTGAGCGAGCGGTGTACCACTATTCCCAGCAGACACAGAACAGTGAACAGAATGCTATATAGTGTGGCTGAGCGAGCGGTGTACCACTATTCCCAGCAGACACAGAACAGTGAACAGAATGCTATATAGTGTGGCTGAGCGAGCGGTGTACTACTGTTCCCAGCAGACACAGAACAGTACACAGAATGCTATATAGTGTGGCTGAACGAGCGGTGTACTACTGTTCCCAGCAGACACAGAACAGTACACAGAATGCTATATAGTGTGGCTGAACGAGCGGTGTACCACTATTCCAAGCAGACACAGAACAGTGAACAGAATGCTATATAGTGTGGCTGAGCGAGCGGTGTACCACTATTCCCAGCAGACACAGAGTGGCAGTAAACAGAATGCTATATAGTGTGGCTGAGCGAGGTACACAGAGTGGCAGTAAACAGAATGCTATATAGTGTGGCTGTGCAAGCGGTGTACTACTATTCCCAGCAGACACAGAGTGGCAGTAAACAGAATGCTATATAGTGTGGCTGAGCGAGGTACACAGAGTGGCAGTAAACAGAATGCTGAGCGAGCGGTGTACTACTATTCCCAGCAGCGACACACAATGACTGGGGGGGACCCTGGCTAGCGTGGCTGGAGCGCGAACTACCCTGCCTGCCTACCCAAAGCTAAACCCACAGACAAATGGCGGAGATATGACGTGGTTCGGGTATTTATTTACCCGAACCACGTGACAGTTCGGCCAATCAGAGCGCGTTCGGGTCCGAACCACGTGACCCGTTCGGCCAATCACAGCGCTAGCCGAACGTTCGGGGAACGTTCGGCCATGCGCTCTTAGTTCGGCCATATGGCCGAACGGTTTGGCCGAGCACCGTCAGGTGTTCGGCCGAACTCGAACATCACCCGAACAGGGTGATGTTCTGCAGAACCCGAACAGTGGCGAACACTGTTCGCCCAACACTAGAGCAGGCATGTATCAGAGGCAGTCCTCATGCCTGCCACTCCACCTATTCTCCTCCTTAGTGTCCTAATACCTCCTCATCGTACTGTTGTGTGCAAGCACAGAGCGCTCCTGGCCAAGGGCGCCTGCACAATACTGCCTGACTCTGGCGACCTGGACTGAGCTGCCGCGGTGGGGGGTGGAGGAGAAGGGGGGTATGGGCTGTGGACATGAGGACTGCCTCTCCCACACGTTTTTAATATCGATTCCATCTCTGGTGTCCTTTAAAGGTTAATAACTAAGCCCTTACATGTTGGAATCCCCAAATGTGCTTGGTACAGTATGTGTAGAAGGACAGTGGCTATGATGGAAAAAATTAAACTTATGACGTATGTGTCATAACTGTGTGGTTTTATAGAAATTTCAATTTTGTGGTTTTTAATAGAAATGTCAATTTTCACACTTACAATTTTGATTGTAATTATGATTTTGCATGTAAACTTGATTTTGTGTTATATTTGCAAATTATGCAAAATTACATTCACGAAATTTACTAGTGTTTTGAACATTTTTTTTTTTTTTTTGCATATATGAGATAGCGCTGCCCAGTGTATAGAACTGCCCATACAGAAATAAACAAATTATATGCAAAGCACTGTTAGTTCTGTTCCTTCTTTTGTATATAGTATCTCAAATGTTCAATTTTAGAAGGCAGAGCTGAGCCACACAGGAGTTTCAAAACCATGTCCCATCTTTATGACTTTTTCATTAATAACTTTTTGTGATCTTTCCATCAACAACGTACTGCAATCTTCATATGACACTGTAGATGATCCACCACCGCACCCGGTTCACATTTGCGTTTTTTCACAGACCACGCCATACGGATCCGGCCATCAGGATCAGGTAAAAACTGTCAGTTTTTACAGCCAGTGTGCTGTAAACTGTCCATTTTCTATTTGTTCCTACGTAGCTGAAAAACTTTCAGTTTCTGGTCCGCTGGGCACAACAGTCTGGGAAAATAGGTACTGCAGCATTTTTTTTTTGTCCGGATAGATGTGAACGGATTTATTGGTTTAACATTGGATCCGCCTGCATACTGGTCCGTTTGTACAGTATACGTTCCACTCCTGTTCCGCTCACCGCTAATGTGAACTGGGCATTACCAAATTCATGGACCTATATGTAGATCGGTGTACACTTTGGAACACTAGTTTGTTCTACACCTCACTGGTACAGTCAGCAGCATCAGCAATGGACCTCAGCTAGGAAATACATACTCGTGTGACAATTGCCTCAAATAAAAAGAACATATATATATTATTAGTGTAAAATTGTACAGTATTTATTGACTATAAAACAGGTATGCACTTACACTTTCCATTAAAAAAAATCCGTATAGAGTTTTAAAACGGTCTCTCCCTTGTATGGTGGGCACTGGCTGGCTCAGCTTGCAATCAAGTGGTCGGTGCGCTAAGACCTCCAGGGCACAGCTGTGTATACTCCCCCTCATGCTCTTTGAGTTACAAGCTCTCACTTCCGCAACCAGACCCCCCCACATGTTTCACCATAAAAAATGTATCAGGGGCTTGGGTCTGGATGCTTCATTGAGAGTTATATACTCCTACTGGCCCTACCCCCCCCCCCTTCCCTATGGTATGCTTCCCTACTGATGCATCCCTTTCTTTCCCTTAAAACAATGGTCCTATTAGCGGATATTGTCTGTCCAAAAAGCTTAAAACGTTTTTCTAAGGCTACACAGTTATGATGCAAAATTGTAATGTGAAGTTTCAAACTATCGTGAAATTAATTTTGCATGTAATTGTAGGTTGAGTAATTTTGCATTGACTCATAATTTCACAAAATATTATTCTATGTGAAAATGCCCATTGACTTCAATCAATTTGGTGGTAATGGATTTTCTCATTCAAAATTGTAGCACATATACTTGGAGAACATAATAAAGGGAAGGGGTATGTAATTTGTCTAACCACATTTCTGATAAAGACACTTCTTAAAATTGTATGAAACTCAGCATTTTTTTCTGTGCGCTAAAAGATTAGTTACAGTCTTAAACTTACTATCACAGAAAAATTGTAGCAGAACAGCATTCAAACAGTTAAACAAAGTACTTAGTTCTTGAGTGGAAAGCTCCTTCCTTCAGTGGAAAGCCTTCTGGTCCCATCTGAAGAGGTATTATCTTTTGTTTACATTCCATTGTCAACATTCCTAGCTGTGCTGATGATGATGAGCTCTCTCTGCTTCTAGTATGGGAAGCAGGAAATTGCAAGAAAAATTAATTGATCTGGTGCACAAATCCCTGAAAGACTCAGTTCACCTCAAGAAAACCTGAGAGAAGGCAGGTTGAAAAATACAAAACATATTAAATTTAGGAACAACTGCCACTCTTCAGAACTTTATGTCAAAAATAGTTTATTGGTAGAAAAATATGTAACAAACACCCCTCTGAGCCACCCTAGCCCCTAAAAAAGCAGGAAATTGCAGTTGAGAAATGATCACAAAAAGATTTTAATATATAAATACAGCATCTATACAATAAAATGCAATGGCAGCTTTTAGGGCAGATAAACTGTACTTTGAGGCCTTGCAATTTGAAAACAGACATTACTTGTGCACAAAAGCAAATATGGTAACTGTATGGGTAATAAAAAGTAGGAAAACACATTTTTATTAAATGCTATGTCAGTGTTTTATCCAACATTAAGCTATAAGAAACTCAATTTTATATATATCAAAAATATCAGTGATTATGATAAACTGATACCAAATGATTACACAAACTAACATTGCACATAACTTTTTCATCAAGAAAGCAAAGTTCCAGCCATGCATATACTTTAAAGATTCAATCTAACCACATGACCATTCCCAATCACAGACTTTCTGTTAAGGACACATATCCAAAGCCCATAGGTAAGGATCAGACAAATGGAGCAGTTCAATCAGCAGGGAGTGAAAGTAGATGCCAGTGAAGCTAGCAGCCAATATGCAGATACAACATGCAGATAAGCAGCAGCATTCGTATGCATTCAATAAGGTGTTTTCCCCTTTAAATTGTATCAAGAGCTGTTACACCAGTCCAGCGTTCATGCAAACAGGTTGCTGAGATGTCACGGAGATGTGGCTGGATAAAGTGTACACTTGTGGAGAAGTTCATAGTGTAGCAGCGTGATAACAGTAAGTCAGCCGTTTGATGCATGCTGGATATGCTGAAGATGCTGGAAAGACACCATTCATGCTAGGCACATTCACCACACTTTATCTCACATTTAAACAGGGGTGGACAAGGGAATCAGGACTCCTCCAACCGACTGGTTTCGCTCATGTTAGACGACATGGCTTAGATACTAAGCGGGCTGAAATCTTCCCCTTATCTTTGCATAAGTTCCATACTTGTATAAGTTAACGGACAGTGTGCTCTGCACACAGACACGTGGATAATAGATAACAAATTAGGTATAGCCAAACTCTAAAACTATTAGTTAGATGAAAAGGCACATCCGAATTAGCAGACTGAAGGGGAAAGAGCATAGTATCTCATCAGCTGGACTAATAAACAATACCAAACTAAAGAAAATCCAATTTTTTTTATCGTATCCAGAAGTAAAGTAATCTTATCCAGTCAGATTGCAAGCAGTGCCAATGTTCATAAAAAGTGCTGCAAGCCTAAATCAGAATTGTGCCCCAAAGGGGCAAGAGTTTGCCATTTACGGTATGTAGCCAGCGGCAATCTTTTTGTTTCAAAATATAATCAAAATTGTTTCTCCGTGCAGAAATACTTACAGGTAAAACTCAAAAAATTTGAACATTGTGCAAAAGTTCAATTATATTCTTAATTCAACTTAAAAGGTGAAACCAATATATGAAATAGACTCATTACATGCAAAGCGAGATATTTCAAGCATTTGTTATAATTTGATGATAATAGCATACAGCTTATGAGAACCCCAAAATCAAAATATTAGACCATTAGAATATTGTGAAAATGTTACATATTCTAGGCTGAAAGTGTCAGACTCTAATCAGCTAATTAATCCAAAACACCAGCAAAGGGTTCCTACTTCATATATTAGATTCACCTTTTAAGTTTAATTACTGAAATAAATTAACTTTTGTTAGATAATCTAATTTTTGGAGTTTAAAATGTAGTTTATATGTGCGCTTTATCTTTTTGCCCCACAGATCACCACCATGGAAGTCCTTATAATGTTGTGCTAGAGGTGTTGTATATTTAATTTCTTTGATGTTTCTTATTTGCTCACCTATCTGAACATGTAATGGCCGTGTGTTCTTTCCAATTTGGTGAAGACCACAGGGGACAGGTGAACATATAGACAAGACCAGCAGCGACACAACTGATGAAGGCCTGGAGTTTTAAAAATTGTATTACCCAAATGTAACGATTTGTGTCAGCAAAGAACAGAATTCTGATTAGGTGATCTGCAGTATCACCTATAATGCAGATATATGCCTGATTATATGGTGATCTGCAGAATCACCTATAATACTGGTATATAAGAAGCTGATGTGACAACAAATAGCAATGAGTGATTGGTGCAACAGTAGTACTGATAGCTTTGACAATGCCTCACCAGAGGAGCTGGTGGGTACTAACAGTACAGTGCCCCTCACCAGAGTCAAGGGCCCTCTGGTGAGAGTATAGTAGTCAGACAGATCGGGTTCGGCAACAGACAGACAGATGCAGTACAAAATCGGGAGGCAGAGACAGGAAGGTATAAGCAAGCAGAGTCGGCAGCAAGATCAGATGGGCAGAGGTACAGAGTCAGCCAGAGTCATGCACAAATAACGCAGTAATGTAAATCTTTAAGGCTATCAAACAATTCCTATCTTGTGTGAAATCCCCGGTTTCCTCCCGGATCAAAGCACACCGGAACTATCTAAGGGTCTGAGCGCTAACACAGAGTATTCGCAACAGCAGACAAGTTGCGAGTGATTCAGCTAGGCTTATGAAGCAGAGGAGACCCCTCTGGCACGCCCCCTCCTATTAGCCAATGAGGAGCGGCGAGCGTCTCCTACACGTCAGCCGACCGGCCGGTCAGCTGATGCGCCTCCTCCCCGCATAAAGGTCCTGTCTGTGCGCACGTGACAAAGCAACCCTATGTGCAACTGACAGACCCATCCCCGGGGTGCTAGACGCCTGAGGCACGGAAACATTGCTAAACAGAGAGCTGGAGGCAGCTGCGGTGGTCGCGCTGTTCACCGCAGCCGCCTCTCCAACGTTTGTTACACCAAATCTGAAAAGGTTGCCATGTGATCCACCAGGGGGCATACCTGACCCCCACATCGTACATACCTTCGGAATGGCTTTCCCTAATCACATGACTCAGGAGGTCCCTTTAAACTCACTTTGCATAAGTTTCTGAGTGAGGATGCCATCTTTGCAGTCATGTGGGGTACCAACTGACAAGGACCTTTATCTCCGGTGAAGTGGTGAGAACGGCAATATTTATTAAGTATATTTTTAAGGGGCTACCAGTGTTAGCAATATGGTGTAAGGATTCAAAGGACTTGGTCACTATTTTTTTTATTCTGCATCTTATGACTTCTACCCATAACCCCTATCAGTATCACAATAATGCACTGTTCGTTTATATACAGTAAATACTTACCATATGTAAAGGGAAAAGTTAATACTTACACTAATAAAAATAACTGTAAAGGACAAGGGGGGAAAAGGAGGGGGAGAGCGCACTGGTTAGCCAACCGTGGAATAATCTCACCTGAGATTCTTGCCGATTAGCCCATATGGGTTAGTCGGCTGAAGAGCTTTTGTTCCACTCAGAACCGGGGACCAGGTCTTTCCAGCGATCTTCCTCCACAAGATGTACTGGCACATATGCTCCTCCGTCCACTGAACTTCAGTCCTGGATCAGATGTATTTGCACTCCTCGCAGATGCTACCTACCGCTATAGGCGGCCGCATTTATGCATAGGAGTGTCTGCACAGAGGTGTCTTGGATGTGCAGGAGGGATCAAGTTTGTGCCTATAATACTCCACGCAGCTCTGAATGCTTTACACTTGTAAGCCACAGGCCCTTTTGCCTGGGATCCGCTGGAGGCCTTGTGATGTTTCTTGGAGCTGTGGGGTCTGGCGGTTTGCGATGGTGGCGGTGAATATGGCTGCTTGAGATTCTTGAGCCTGGCAGAAGGAAGACAGGCAGAAGAAGGATTTCCACATTGCGCTCCACATGGCTCTGCACCTTCCGCCGTATGACGCACTTCCGGTTGGGCGAGGATTGGCCGAGACTTCACTGTTGCTACACAGACCTGGGCGGGAGAAAGATGAAGAAGTGCCTGGGCTGCGCAGAGAGCCATCCAAATCCACAGACCTGCCTGAGAGGGGGACATCAGGTGAGGGTGGCGCGGCCCTGGAGCTGGAGAGCGGGCGATCACCATGGGAACCAGAGGACTTTCCCTTCTTCTTCTTCTCGGGCAAGGCGGTGGTCGGCGGAGCAGCAGAAATTGTGACAGGTAAGCTGGCCAGCAGTTCTTGAACCCACTTCTCCCCACCATGGGCTCCAGCACATAGGCAGACAGCATCAAGTAGATCAACCATGACCGCAATCAATCAAAAACTTGAGTGCCATTAATAAAATAAGAATGCTCAAAAACGTTAAATGCTCAAAAAAGAAAAACAGGATGCTCTGTGACTTGATGTCTCTTCAGAGAATAATCCGATCAGGTGACCTCCAGACTATATATATGACCGTGATCCTGACCTCTGATAGGTCACTCTTGACCAATCCAGCCCACCCACGGGTCAGAGCATCACTCAAGCTCCTCCTCACCAGGCAGAAGTTAGGAAAGTTCCAGAACCTGTCAAGACAGAAAAAACACCCCCCCCCCCAGCAAGTTCCTTCACCCACACAATATTACCTCATACACACACACAGGCATCACCGTGAGGTGCTCCTGTTATGCCACAGTAGCACCTGTACATTCTGTCAAAAGACCAGGCCCTTTTGAGGATTCATTTGAGAATTGTGTGGGCGTATCATCTCTCTCTAAAGAGGAGATATATCTCTTTGGACTCTTTTAAAAAAAAAGCATCATCTGAGCTGCAAATGTGTCTCAATTTCCGAAATTTAGCAATGAAGATTGCTTTGATTTGAGACAGGGGTGACAACTGGTGGCACTGTATTGCCACCAGAGGCTGAATGTTTTAACTTTTACCATTTTTGATCACAGGTTTACTTCAATATAAAACCTGGTACTGTACACCTGGGAAAAGTAAATGATGGGCAGCAATACTAGTTGTATAGTTGTGATAGTTGTATAACTCTAAGGCTGCTTTCACAGTGGGACGTTACAGGCACACGTTAGAGCAGCCTGTAACGCACCCCAACGCACAGCAATGAAAAATCAATGGGCTGTTAAGTGCCCACGTTGCGTTACATTGTAACGCAGCACGTCTACATAATGTACTGCATGCAGTACTTTACACGCGGCTAAGCGGCATTAGACTGTTTGCACATGCTCAGTAGATTTTTTTTTTCATTTTATGGGCGGAGAGGAGGCGGGCAGAGGCTGCTACGTAGCCAGGCACATGGCTACTTATTATTCACTGCACTTGCAGTGTTTACATCCTGGAGTGGCCGCGGATTGGCTGGCGGGACCACGTGATGCGGAGAGCTCAGCTCACGTGGTCTCCTCAGTGCCTCCGACAGAGCAGGCGCACCAAGAGCTGCTTGTAACGCGGCTCTTGGTAGCGTCCTGCTCCAACACCACCAGGCGTTGCGTTAGGGGCACATTATGTGCCCTATAACGTCCCCTAAACGCAACGTCCTGGTGTGTAAGTAGCCTTAACCTCTCAAAATAAAATGTATCTGTTGTTGTCACTCTTGTCACTTCTTGTCTGGACAGGAAATGATAGAAACGTTCTCAAATGGGTGGACTTAACCCCCTAGGTGGGCAACTAACCTTAACCCCCCACCTATCCTTAATCCCAAAGGGCACACAAATTGCGGATACAAATAGTGGCTACAAGCTGCGGTGACAAATAGAGGCTACACATAGAAAACAGCAGCTACAAATTGTGGTCGCTATAGTGGCTATACATAGCAAATAGCAGTTACAAATAGCGGCTGCAATTTGTAGCCGTTATTATAGCGGGCTCCAGTTTAATACTGTGTGCACAAAGATTTCTGTACAGTCGCTAAAATCAAAAGGATAGATAGCTGTTCCCTTTTAAACTTGCAGTGTTTTCCAATGATCCTGCTTTTATAGGAGAGACTTCCCATTTAAATTAGTTTTAACCAAATCACATGTATTACATGTTAGAATTTGTAATCAGTTATTATAAATGTAGTATTGATATGTAATACTTTCAAACCAGTTACCAAATATTTCCTGCCACCCATTTAAGCAAGATATAGCAGTAATCAATAGTGATGAGCAAAATAATAAGCATAAAAGGTAAGATGCTAACCAAGCTAAATGAATAAAGTCCAGTTACCAGGTTTGTATCAAAATCAGAATTAGGGCTCTTTTGCACTGTAAAACAATCACAATTACGCTGCAATCACGTTTCAAACTAATTTCCACTAATGCCATTGCGATTGAGCCACCATACTCCGTATTGGAGCATGCAGCAGAATGACGATTGCGCTCGGGACAAAATCGCAACCCAATTGAATCACACTAATGGAAATGGCCACTGCCTTTTCCATTAGATTTACTGTACCCTGCGTTTTGTGATCGGTTATCGATCGAAATCAGATTGCAAAATGCATGGTAGTGGAAAAGAGCCCTTAAAGCTATGAGAAAGAAAGCATACCATGGTCACACAATCTAGAATTTGGTATGCCAAGGCTGAAGGTCTCAGCAGAGGCGATTGTTGGTAGACGCTTCCGCTGAGTTTCATCTATTGAGTGTACGGAGCTTAAAACTATAAACTGCATCAGAGGCTCAGGGAATCACGAGATTCATCAGCTTTCCCATGATCCATTGTTTGGATCAGATTTTCCTATCCAAAATTACCAATATTTGGCTACGATTTCCCTTTTTCCCAAACGCAAAATGTAAAGTGTTTTGTAATGCTGTTTGGGAAAACAAAACTGCGACAGGTGAATATAACTGAAAGATGTAACAGGGAATAAAGAAATGCCCTCTCATTCTAGACATATACTCTATCATAGCCACCACACATACTATATTAACCAAATTAATGTCTATGCAACCAACAAGCAAAACATAAAAATCATAATGGCAACATTTATAGAATAATCCTGTATGGATGAAGGATAAATGTTTTTTTTTTTCTTCTGTCATCAGAGGTTTTTTATTTAACAAAAGTGCATAAATGTTCAATAAGCACACTACATATGATATATGTACAGTAACAGCAATGAGTACATAACAAGAAAAGCAATTAGGCTGCCAACATCGATTGACATCAATGAGAAACATTTTAACGGTGATGTTAAGGAGAGTGTCATGTTGACATTTAAAGGCAAAAGAAAAGGGTCATAAAGTAGAGGTGTAATGTACATTACGCTGACAGTGAAGACCAACAGATAGCAAAAGTGAATTCAATAAGGGAAAAATAACTCGAGTCAAGATTTAATTTTCAAGATTTTTTATTGGAAGAAGAGATCAATAAAGTAACATTGAACATTTCATTAACTGGTATACATTTTGTTCCAGGTTAAATTAAACTTTTTTATAGTGCGATCGCACATGAGTGCGATCGTGAGCGGCAAGATTTAATCTGTAGTGTTGTTCTGTTGGGGAACTGCGCAAGAAGCAAATACATAAACATCAAAAAATTAAGGAAATGGTAGCACACAAATAATTCATCACTATGTGCAAATCCTTTGCATTTGAGGGTTTTGTGCATGTGCCATCAGTGGTCACTGAATACCATGGCTTACCATTGAGTGTAGTTGAGAACATGCTTTCTGCGAGGATTATTGTGCGCTGCAATTTTGGCTAGTGCAATGCACAAGCTATGCTGGAGCAATCCCACATTCTTTTGATGTGCTGTACTGTTTCAGTATGTGTTGCATTGCAGCATTCACTGCTACTCCTGAGCAGCCATTCAGTGGATGAAGGACAATGCTATTCACTTTCCAGAAAAGTGGCAAGCTTGGATCAGAATATGCGGGAGCAGTACCACATCCATATTGTACAGGTGGGCTGTACCATCTGGGCTGTACTGTGGCTCACTGCAGGATCCGCTTCTCCTCCAGAGGGGATGACTGACATTCTTTGTATAACTGGCAAAGCAATCCAGTACCTGGTAAATGCATACTGAGTAGGAAGGAAACCAATACCATGGACATTACTGATATTCTGCTATTGGGCAGTGGTCATTCCCATAATAAAATAGCTGTAAATGTTACTGATACTTTCCTATCACTAAACCTAACCCTATTCTCTCACAAGCCCTCCCTCTACCGATGCCTAAACCTTTCCCCCACACTGATGCCTAACCCTAACCAAACCCCCCCCCCCCCCCCCCACTGATGCCTATGCCTAGCAACCATCCCCCCTGAAGCCTAACTCACACCACAAACCCCCCTGGTGCCTAACCCTAACTGACCCCCCACCCATGCCTAACCCTAACACCCCCTCTGCTGCATGCCTGACAATATCCTTGCTGCCTTTGCTGCTATACAATAAATATCAGGCAGTGCCCATGTTCATAGCAGCTATAAACAAAAATGTAGGCGCCGCAGGCATCTGATACAAACTGCAGCTGAAAATAGGCAAGGCGCCAAAACTTCTGCAATGCCCCCGTTGCCCACATTTCCAGTTTAAGAGGAGGAGAGCCTGCCTCCCCTGTTGGTGATGGGAAGTGAAGAAACTTTTCCTTACGAGCAGGGATGATCAATGAGATGCAAATTGTTCCGAAATTATGCACATTTTTAGGCAAATGTATGCAGTTTGAAAATGGACCAATCAATTTAAACCCAGGTTTAAATTGATTGGTCCATTTTCAAGCTGCTTATATTTGCGTAAGAATTTGCATAAAATTGCATCAACTCGGATAAATTTGCATATCTGTTATCATCCATACTTACGAGATACAAATGGAAATATAAAAATCAGTGTGCGGAAGTGTTAAAACCTCTGTCAGATTGTCATTACCACCTTGAGAATTTACTCTTTAGAATTATATATATATGTAACGATTGCGGAATTATTTCCGTGGTCAGCGCACAAGATGTGCGCTGACACTGCGGAAATCCTCCACAAGCGTGTAATTAAACAGAACCCAGCTATGGAGCTATGCACCTATAGAGGGAAATTCCCAAGGGCAGATGGAGCTGTGGAGTGCAGCGGAACACTGCCTCTGCCCTGCCACAGATGCCAGCTGGGAATTGTACGAGTTGAAGCAATGTGGGGCAAGATAGCCCTTAAAGAGAGAGAGCACAGATACAGAATGTATGTGTGTCCACCAATCTAGTCGCCACCAAGCGACGGTGAACACACAACAGCGGAAACGAAGCGGAAGAGTGAACACAAGACTGAATCAGACAGAGAACAAGTGTAGCAAGAAAGACATAGCAAATACAATGATCAGAACGTCACAGAAAATAACAAACGCTAGCTAAACGCGAACTCTTCACTCATTCGCAACAGTGAACGCATTAAAGACACAATCACTGCGCGTTATAGGCGCCCAGTGAGAAGCGTGCCACCCTAAATAACCAATGTAACACAAACACGAAAATAGAGAACGTACCAGACAAGACAGAGAGGAGTAGCCGGCAGCAACCGCAGCTCTGGCCTACACTCCCAGACAGAGTACAGAAGGAACCACCGCCACTTACCGCTAGGGTGAATGCGATCCAGACAGACAGACAGATAGATGGGGCTACCAGTAGCAACCGCTGCTCTGGTTAGCACCCCTAAGGCAGAATACAGAAGGAACCACCGCTACGGCGAATGCGATCCCAACAGACAGAACTATTTCCTGTCGACCGCCACTGGCGACAAGACAATCGCAACAGATAGACAGTACAAGGCAAACAGATAATACACCCTGACTACGCTAGAAGGAATGCTAGTGCATTCCCAAGTGATTACTCTAAGATAATCTTAGCAAACAATTAGCAAAGGCTGAGACTCCAGGTAAGTTAGTAGGAACAAACCATTATGACCAGCAAGGAATTCTGGGAAGAAATGGTATTTATACTGCAAGCCATCAAAAAGCAAAAAGCTGTCTGCCTGTGCAGACAGCAGAGCAGATCATTACAATATATAAAAAATATAAACGACACAGGTCATACATTTCCCTACTCTATCCAAATATATAAGGATCTTCTCAAAAAATTAGCATATTGTGATAAAGTTCATTATTTTCTGTAATGTACTGATAAACATTAGACTTTCATATATTTTAGATTCAAATACACACAACTGAAGTAGTTCAAACCTTTTATTGTTTTAATATTGATGATTTTGGCATACAGCTCATGAAAACCCAAATTTCCTATCTCAAAAAATTAGCATATTTCATCCGACCAATAAAAGAAGTGTTTTTAAAACAAAAAAGTCAACCTTCAAATAATTATGTTCAGTTATGCACTCAATACTTGGTCGGGAATCCTTTTGAAGAAATGACTGCTTCAATGCGGCGTGGCATGGAGGCAATCAGCCTGTGGCACTGCTCAGGTGTTATGGAGGCCCACGATGCTTCGATAGTGGCCTTAAGCTCATACAGAGTGTTGGGTCTTGCGTCTCTCAACTTTTTCTTCACAATATCCCACAGATTCTCTATGGGGTTCAGGTCAGGAGAGTTGGCAGGCCAATTGAGCACAGTAATACCATGGTCAGTAAACCATTTACCAGTGGGTTTGGCACTGTGAGCAGGTGCCAGGTCGTGCTGAAAAATGAAATCTTCTTCTCCATAAAGCTTTTCAGCAGATGGAAGCATGAACCTACTTTTGAACCAGAAACAGCGGCAGAAGCACCTGACCTGGGCTACAGAGAAGCAGCACTGGACTGTTGCTCAGTGGTCCAAAGTACTTTTTTCGGATAAAAGCAACTTTTACATGTCATTCGGAAATCAAGGTGCCAGAGTCTGGAGGAAGACTGGGGAGAGGGAAATGCCAAAATGTCTGAAGTCCAGTGTCAAGTACCCACAGTCAGTGATGGTCTGGGGTGCCATGTCAGCTGCTGGTGTTGGTCCACTCTGTTTTATCAAGGGCAGGGTCAATGCAGCTAGCTATCAGGAGATTTTGGAGCACTTCATGCTTCCATCTGCTGAAAAGCTTTATGGAGATGAAGATTTCATTTTTCAGCATGACCTGGCACCTGCTCACAGTGCCAAAACCACTGGTATATGGTTTACTGACCATGGTATTACTGTGCTCAATTGGCCTGCCAACTCTCCTGACCTGAACCCCATAGAGAATCTGTGGGATATTGTGAAGAGAAAGTTGAGAGACGCAAGACCCAACACTCTGTATGAGCTTAAGGCCGCTATCGAAGCATCGTGAGCCTCCATAACACCTGAGCAGTGCCACAGGCTAAATGCCTCCATGCCACGCCGCATTGAGGCAGTCATTTCTGCAAAAGGATTCCCGACCAAGTATTGAGTGCATAACTGAACATAAGTATTTGAAGGTTGACTTTTTTTTTAATTTTTAAAAACCCTTTTCTTGGTTGGATGAAATATGCTAATTTTTTGAGATCGGAAATTTGGGTTTTCATGAGCTGTATGCCAAAATCATCAATATTGAAACAATAAAAGGTTTGAACTACTTCAGTTGTGTGTATTTGAATCTAAAATATATGAAAGTCTAATGTTTATCAGTGCATTACAGAAAATGATGAACTTTATCACAATATGCTAATTTTTTGAGAAGATCCTGTATATCCACTTTTATGCAAAATAATAAAGTAAATATTTCTGCCCCTTGAGTCTGCTCTATTTCTTTACTCTGTATACAGGGTAAATATTTCCTTCATCACATCACTGTAAAAGTGTTATCTTTTAAGTGAAACACAATCACTTCAGAATCCAGCTCTCACATCTCTTACAGCTTCTCATCTGTAAACAAGAGGTTTTCTTTGTACTCGGATAAACATTTTCAGCAACATCAGTGTATCAAGCTTTCTTGTTCCTGGCATCCCCTGTGAACATCCATTCGTGATATTGAGCTGGTAAAAGAAGTTAAGTAATGCACATTTTAATTATGTTTACAATGCAATCTACATTCATCATTCTTGTCTGCTCTGTAACAGGCTATTGGACATTAGAATGGCAAATGAAAGGCATAACGCTTTGTACTTTGGAGGCATAACGCTCCAGGAACTGAAGCATCAGACCACGGAAGTGTATAAATACATATCTAGATGTATTGTGTGACATGAACAATTTAATTAACACTCAAACAAGCACTTATATTGGAAAATGCTGAATTTGTATACTTAACTATTAGCAGGGGTGAGCCTGGGGTGCCTGGCACCGGGGTGCAAGATTTTCTCTGGCGCCTATGGGAGTAGTTAAATGAACCACGCCCAACCACATAACCACACCCATGTCATGCCTAATCATACCCACATCTTCCACCTCTTTAAGCATGCATGTGATACCCCATTCCTACCCCTCTTCCATGGGCTTGCTCCTGGCTGGCTTTGGCTGCCTGAGAGAGTCTGCTAGTCTCTGGACTGACTCAGGCTGAGAGGCTCTGCGAGTGCGACGCAGTCACACACTGCGTATTTATGGCTGCCTGCGGCCACCCTACTCTCGCTCGCTGTCGTCGGCTCCTCCCCCCCGCCAAGCCCAAGTGTGAGGTGGGCTGCCTGTATCTTTCCCGTTGCGCCGCGCAGCCTGCCAGTGTTGCCAACCTTTCACATTATTTTTTTACTGACAAATACCTAAAAATTTACTGACAAAAGATTTTTACTGACAAAATTTCCCCACTAAATGCACATTAGAGACACCATTTCACCAGTAAATGCACGTAATGACAGACAGCCTTTCATCAGCATATGGACATAATGAGAGACAGCTTTTCCCCAGTAAATGCACATAAGAGACAGCTTTTTCCCAGTAAATGCACATAAGAGACTGCTTTTCACCAGTAAATGCACATAAGAGACAGCTTTTCACCAGCAAATCAAACAAACAAACACAGAACATTTATATCGCGCTTTTCTCCCGGCGGACTCAAAGCGCCAGAGCTGCAGCCACTAGGACGCGCTCTATAGGCAGTAGCAGTGTTAGGGAGACTTGCCAAAGGTCTCCTACTGAATAGGTGCTGGCTTACTGAACAGGCAGAGCCAAGATTCGAACCCTGGTCTCCCACGTCAGAGGCAGAGCCCTTAACCATTGCACCATCCAGCCATGCACATAAGAGACAGCTTTTCACCAGTAAATGCACATAAGAGACAGCTTTTCCCCAGTAAATGCACATAAGAGACAGCTTTTCACCAGCAAATGCACATAAGAGACCGCTTTTCACCAGTAAATGCACATAAGAGACAGCTTTTCACCAGTAAATGCACATAAGAGACAGCTTTTCACCAGTAAATGCACATAATGACAAACAGCCAGTGTCCCCAGTATATGTAGCCAGCCTGGACCCCCTTTAGGTAGTGAGCGACAGGGAGCCCTGTTTAGGTAGTGAGCGACAGGGAGCCCTTTAGGTAGTGAGTGACAGACCCCTTTAGGTAGTGAGTGACAGGGACCGCTTTAGGTAGTGAGTGACAGGGATCCCTTTAGGTAGTAAATGACAGGGACCCCCTTTAGGTAGTGACAGGGACCCCTTTAGGTAGTGAGTGACAGGGACCCCTTTAGGTAGTGAGTGACAGGGACCCCTTTAGGTAGTAACAGGGACCCCCTTTAGGCAGTGAGTGACAGGGACCCCCTTTAGGCAGTGAGTGACAGGGACCACTTTAGGCAGTGAGTGACAGGGACCCCCTTTAGGCAGTGAGTGACAGGGACCCCCTTTAGGCAGTGAGTGACAGGGACCACTTTAGGCTGAGTGACAGGGACCACTTTAGGCTGAGTGACAGGGACCCCTTTAGGCAGTGAGTGACAGGGAGCCCTTTAGGCAGTGAGTGACAGGGAGCCCTTTAGGCAGTGAGTGGCAGGGAGCCCTTTAGGCAGTGAGTGGCAGGGAGCCCTTTAGGCAGTGAGTGACAGGGACCCCTTTAGGCAGTGAGTGACAGGGAGCACTTTAGGTAGTGAGTGACAGGGAGCCTTTAGGCAGTGAGTGACAGGGAGCCCTTTAGGCAGTGAGTGGCAGGGAGCCCTTTAGGCAGTGAGTGACAGGGAGCCCTTTAGGTAGTGAGTGACAGGGACCCCCTTTAGGCAGTGAGTGACAGGGACCCCCTTTAGGCAGTGAGTGACAGGGACCCCCTTTAGGCAGTGAGTGACAGGGACCCCCTTTAGGCAGTGAGTGACAGGGACCCCCTTTAGGCAGTAAGTGACAGGGACCCCCTTTAGGCAGTGAGTGACAGGGAGCCCCTTTAGGCAGTGAGTCCCTTTAGGCAGTGAGTGACAGGGAGCCCCTTTAGGCAGTGAGTGACAGGGAGCCCCTTTAGGCAGTGAGTGACAGGGAGCCCTTTAGGCAGTGAGTGACAGGGAGCCCTTTAGGCAGTGAGTGACAGGGAGCCCTTTAGGCAGTGAGTGACAGGGAGCCCTTTAGGCAGTGAGTGACAGGGAGCCCTTTAGGCAGTGAGTGACAGGGAGCCCTTTAGGCAGTGAGTGACAGGGACCCCCGTTTAGGCAGTGACAGGGACCCCTGTAGGTAGTGAGTGACAGGGACCCCCGTTTAGGCAGTGAGTGACAGGGACCCCTGTAGGTAGTGAGTGACAGGGACCCCTGTAGGTAGTGACAGGGACCCCTTTAGGCAGTGAGTGACAGGGACCCCCGTTTAGGCAGTGAGTGACAGGAACCTCCGTTTAGGCAGTGAGTGACAGGGACCCCCGTTTAGGCAGTGAGTGACAGGGACCCCCGTTTAGGCAGTGAGTGACAGGGACCCCCGTTTAGGCAGTGAGTGACAGGGACCCCCGTTTAGGCAGTGAGCGACAGGGACCCCCGTGTAGCAGTGAGTGACAGGGACCCCCCCCCTCTAGCCGCCGCCGCTCCCCCCTCACCTGGCAGTGTAGTCAGACCTCAGGATCAGCTGCGACCCGACCAGTAAGAGCGGGCGCCGGACGCACCAGCTCTATATGCGGAAGTGATGTCACTTCCGCATATCAGTGCGGTGCGCTAGGTCCTAGCGCCCGCACTATTGGTCGCTGCCTGATCGAGGTCTGACGCGGCGGTGGCTAGAGGGAGGGAGAGAGAGGGAGAGGCGGCCAGAGGGGGCGAGCGGCGGCCGGCACCTGTCGGAGACAGGCGCCTGGGTGCAATGCACCCGCAGCACCCGCCCAGGCGCGGCCCTGACTATTAGGCATACCTGGATTTAACCATTTCTCTGGGCAAACCCCCAACAGTCAAGCAAACCTGACTGGGAATGGGGGTACTGGATCAGAAAACATTAAGCTCCTCGGCATTACGTTTCTACTGGATTTCTGTGCAAAACATTTTTTATTTAATTTTTCTAACCTTTTTTCCTGTAACTTACCAAAACGTGTCAAGCAAGGGTCTAGTATACACTCAAGTATAATAAAAGCTTGAAACATAAAATTAAATCAAAACTGAATGTCATAATTATTCCCCAAAATAAATCTCTGATCATTTACACCTCAGAGCTATAGCCTCTCAACCAGCACTAATACAAATGTAGAGGTGGCCATTCATTAAGAGATGATGGGCAGATTCAACCAAGAGACAAATCTCTCTGATTGAATATGAATATAGAGAGAGATCTGGTTGCTGCCCATATACTGCAGGCCGATTCCCTATCAATTTCAGAATGAAATCTCTTGGGAATCTGCGGAGCCTGCCGCCTTGCCGCTGTCTGTGTACGAATGTAGCCCCAGTGTGTGCATTTATATATTACCTATCCTGTGTCGCCCACCCCATAGTGCCCATCCGTCTTTACAATAACCTCCGCAGTTATTGTATTGAATTCAATACAAAAAAAATAAAATAAATTAGTTTGCCGCCAGATGTTGATGCTGCTGCGTGACCTTGGCGACATCAACACTGATCGCCGAGGAACATGTCACTATCGGAAGGTACAATAGGAGAGATCAGCACACAAATGATGAGTATAAGATGACTCGATTATGAGGTTTAGGTGTTCCCCAGTAGTATAGAAATTCAAGTACAGGTGTGGTTAGTATAGGAATCAAGGTACAGGTGTGGCCAGTATAAGAAGCCTGGTACAGGTGTAGCCAGTATAGGTAGCCAGGTACAGGTGTGACCAGTATAGTTAGCCAAGTACAGGTGTAGCCAGTATAGGTAGCCAGGTCTCATCTTTTTTTTTTTTTTTTTTCCTGCCCATCACCATTACAAGCGCCAGGGAGGTTAACATGGGGAAGAGTTAGAGTTTAGGCAAAAAGCACGATACTAGTAAGGACTGAGTATGTGTGCCAAGCACCTGTCACCTCCCCAATTACTAGTGTGAAGATGATGGCTTCCTTGTACCTTTGTTGCTTGCACATGAACTTGCAGATGAATGGTAGGGAGGAGGGTGGAGGAGATGGCATGGCTGCATTGCACAACTCAAGGAGGCATGTACCTTAATTACGGGATGGTGGACTGGTATACATCTAAAAGGGGAGACTGGTAAAATGGGCATGAGGCAATGCCCATAGTAGTAATATTGGTAATTTTACCAAGATTTTACTGTCCCCAATACTACAATAGTAAAATATCAGTACAGTACTTATACTGATATTCTACTATGCCATCACATAATTCTCACACTATGCAAAACAGAAAACAGAAATTTGCCTTCTTAAAAACAGAAGGTATCTGCAATAATTCAGGTTGGAGTGAACTTTGAGTTGTCCCACAAAGTATCGTTGCTGAATATGCAAGTTGTCCCTGAAAGCTAAACACGCTTCCAGAACCGCTGGAATGCAAATGATGTGTCAATTTGTTAAATTTACAGAGCCGTACTAATCCAACATGCATTGCATGCAAACTTTTTTGGATTGGTTGATCCTCATTAGTGCAATTGCTTGAATTATAATGTCTCTACGGGGTAGCACTTGAAACACCCAGAGTTACAGATTGCCCAGCAAGCAATGAACTAGAACTCCTAGGAGTGTGTTAGGGGCTGAAAATGACCAACAAGCCCTGTAGTGTTTTTAGTAAGAGTGCTTTTCGATCCCTTTTAGCCCTTTACACACTCCTAGGAGTTCTGGTTCACTATGAGCTTCCTGGGCCATTTGTAACAATAATTCTCACACTAACCCTCCCTTGTCTTCACCTAATACTAGCCTTCCTCCACCTACTCCTCATACTAACCTACCTCCTATATATGCCTAACACTAACCCCCCTTCCCGCAAGCTGTCAATTAAAAAGCTGGAGTTTGGCTACAGTGAAGCTGAACTCTGGCGCACTAGTGCTCCCAGCAGAAAGCTAGACGAGCGGCTACAACACTACTCAAAGCCACAGCCTGACTATTCACCAAGTTGGCTGTAAAACCACTTATTGCAGAGGCTGTAAAGCTGCTAAAGTCACTGCAGCTTGATAATTAACCTGGGCGACTGTAAAGCCGCTAATTACAGCGGATGTAAAAGCCGCTCAAATCAACTAGCCAAAGTTCGCCTTTAGTGGCACACACCTATGACCAAATTACTCACCTGGTGCCGCCATAGGGGCGGCGGACTGTGCATTATTTACATGAATATGTAGGGACTATGTATTACAGTCCTGTTATAACAAAATACTGTCTGTTTTCACATAGTATCCTGTACTGACCTTTATCTGCTTCCTGACCACCTAACGCAGGACTGTGGCGGGAGAGCGGTTCTCTCGTTCCTCCGTGACACATATGAGATTTGACAGGAGCTCACAGCGCTGACATCTTACACAGCGCTGTGCAGAGTATAGTCTTGTCACTTAACTGTCCCTCGAAGCCTGAAGTCTCTTTAATAAACTAAAAAACTTTATTTTCACACACCAAACTACTTACAACTGTAGCTCTTGCATAAAGTCATTTCTCAAGGGTATCCTCTCACAGCCACCCAGTGGTCTCCCTGGAACACAATGGTACATTCAGTCAAGTAGCATAATATATATCCCCAATAAAGGGGGAGCGCATATCCCACGATCCCAGAGCAATTCAATTTAGGCCTCATTTCCATCTATGCGCTTCTGTACGCTTTTCAGCAACATGTATCAATCTGTAACATTGATGTGCTGATAAAAAGCGGATAGAAGCGCACTAAGTGGAAACAAGGCTAGTCCTGACCAGGTAAGCTGCCAGCAGCAAACCGGAGACTGAAAACAAATCAAATAGAAGAGAGGGAGAGAGAGTGGAGACCAGAGGAGCTCCCAGTGTATGTAAAGTACCAATGGTGGGGGTCACAAATAAAATGAATGGCTCTCATCTTATGTGATGGCTGCATCTGTCAGCATGTGAGCATGTGCCATTTAGACTCGGGCTAAAGTGTCAGCAGGGTTAGCAGGATTTGTTGCTTTAACACCAAAATCGATAGCAAAATGTATCTTCTCCATTGGACAACATGAGACCACGAGACTGGATAGATAGATCTGCAGCCCTTAACCTATGAGGAATGTACGGAGTGCATGCGATTTTGTGAATGAATTTAATGTCAGTGATCACAATTTAAAACTTTTTATTCTGACATAAAATAAATGTAGTACAATCTAAAGGGTAACTCGTTTCACGAGGGACAACCCTGCTTCTTCAGACCTTGAAAAATTACCTTGTACATTCACAATGCACAGACATTTCAGCCCCTACAATTAAAAAAGATTAAACAAATCATTCTTGCTAGCTTCATTGGATATTACTTAAAGGGAACCTTAACTGAAGCAAAAAGAGTTTAACTTACCTAGGGCATCTATCATCCCCCTGTAGCCGCCCTGTGCCTGCACTGTCACTGACTCCCACTGTGCCCCTCTTCCGGCTTGTTGACTCGGCAAGTCGACTGCCACTGTGCATGTAGAAGCCCTGGCCACGCACTTCCTTGATTGTGCTCCCATCCTTGTCCTGGAGCTATCTGCGTATGCGTAGTAGAGATTTCCCTGTACTGCCTACTCCCGTCCATGGAAGCACGATCATGAGGCACGCAGACCAGGGCCACGCATCCAGAAGAAAGGACGCTGCAGGGGACCAGAGGATCTTTCAGTGATGGCACGGGCGCAGGACGGCTGCAGGGGGCTGGTAGAAGCCCCAGGTAAGTTAAACTCATTTTTTTTAGGTTCACTTTAAAAGTAATAAAATCAACTGTAAATATAAAAGATATAAGTGTACAATAAAATTTTTTTTAAAATGTGTTTTTGTCTGTTATAATAATCAACTTACCATATTTTTATATGATGCATTTTTTCAAGTCCCTGCATCTTATAGTGCGAATACATGGAGTCCCTGACCTACGAATGTACGATCACCCGCTGATACAAACAGATGACCCAATGCGATGCCATGGACTCGCTGTATTGACTTTGTGTCCTGCGCTCACCCTGTAGGAAATAATCAGCGGCAGCCGCTATCACTCATCCCCATCCAGTGAGCTTGCGGCAATCGGCTGCTTCTGTCTCTCTCACTCCTTTCCCCTTTGCTAATTAAATTTGCAGAGTGGGAGCGGATTAGGCCATTGGGAACATCGAGAACACCTCCGATACGGAGGGGACAACCGCTAATTGCTGCAGACACTCAGGATGAGGTGAATGATAGTGGCTGCCACTGATTACTTCCTACAGGGGGAGCAAAGGACATGGGGACACAGAGGGGATCAGGAGGCAGACACAGAAGGGAGGAGGGGGCAGACGCAGAGGGGATCAGGAGATAGGCACAAAGGAGGGCAGTAGGCAGATACAGAGGGGATCAGGAGGCAGCCACAGAGGGGGACAGAAGGAAGCCACAGAGGGAAATAGGAGGCAGACACAGAGGGGATCAGGAAGCCGACACAGAGGGGTGAAGGAGGCAAACATACAGGAGGACAGGGGGCAGACACTGAGGGGACAGGAGGCTGACACACAGGACAACAGGGTGCAGACACTGAGGGGGACAGGAGGTGAACACGGAGGGAGACAGGAGGAGGACAAAAAAGGGGACAGGAAGAGGACACCAAGGGGGGACAGGAGGAGGACAAAAGGGGGGACAGGAGCGGTACACTATGGGGACAGGAGGAGGACAACAATTGGGAGAACATCTACTGTACAAGATGCCCCTGGACAATGAACTCACCAGGTTTAGTATATTTTTTTCCCCCTGATTTTTGCCCTCTTAACCTAGGTGCATCCTACAGTCCCAAAATATGGTAATCATCTGAAATCATGCAATTTAAATCAAATTCTTATTCATATCAATAGCTTGTATGGTTTTAAAATTAAAAATCCATTCACCGTGTGTGTGTGTGTGTGTGTGTGTTTTGTTACTTAATTTTAATTGAACACTCTTTATTCTCCAAATTGCTGTTCAACCCTTATAAACTCCAAACTGCTTTGGTCGGCATTATACTACTTTTTTTAAAAAATGGTTAGTGATACTGTGTATTGTTACTCCTTTTTGATCATGCAAATGTGCTCAGCAATTCTTGCCTTTAGCATACGTGTTGTATGTCCAATGTACTGTATTCCACATTTACATTTTAATAAGTAAATTACATTTTTACTGTTGCATGTAATAATTTCCTTAATTTGGTGCTCTTTTTTTTTTGTTACCGTTGATTGAAAACAAAGCTTTTCTTCTCTTTGCTTCTCATTACCTGACAAGCAATACAATGCACGCACCTATGGAAACCCCTATTACTCAATCATATCTGTTTCTTAGCTAGGAATAAACTTATTTTCAAATTGCTAGCTTTTCTAAAAACCTGTATTTTTTTGTTTTATTTTTTTTAAAAAAAGGGAAAAGAAAGACAGATCTGAGAGGCAAAAAGGTCTCCTTTACATAACAAAGGTGTCTTACTTTGTCAAGAGACAATAGGGGGATGGAAGGCTGGGTAAAGCTTGAGTGGAGTTCTTATGCACTAATTAAATGAGGTAGAGATATGTGCCATAACTGATAACTGCAGTGGAACATGTATACTAATTATGAGGAGATGGAGGCAGCCTTATTACAGGAGGGAATTACTGCTGGATATATTGCAGATTACTGCATGCCTAATTGTGTAAACATACCTGAGGCTTGTGTGAATAAGCACTGTGTTGTGACTTGCTAAACCTATTTTCCTTCCCTCTGCTACTGAAAGTTGTTAATGGGCAGAGGGAAGCCCTGTAAGTGTGGTGGTCCCCCCAAATGTGTATACCAGCCATCTATAGCCATTGATAGTGGTTAGGGGCACCTTGTAAGTAAAAGTACCACAGCTTCCTCCTCACAAAGCACTACTGGTGGGTAGAGGAGCTCGTATTACATACCCTGACACAGTGTGGTTGCCAGGATTACGGTTCTAAAGGTTTATGGTGCTATTCAATCTTCCATAAATGCAGACACCCCCCCCCCCCCCTTATACATACACACACACACACACACACACACACACCAAGGAGTTTACTAGATCTTCCACGTTGTTCCACTTCCAAAGTGTTTAAAAGTGGAATCAATAAAATTACTAGTTGTTATATAGTATTTTCTCATCTGCAACCCTTTTTTTGACTTAACGGATGTAGAAAGCTCTGTTGCACTTCTTGCCGCCCTGCTGGCTTCCCTTTTTTGATATGGAAGGTTTTAAAATTGCATGTGCCATGCTATATGTATGTCCTTATGCACAGGCATGTGACCAGATGATATATAGTGTATTGCTTTGAGGAAGGCGCAAAGTGTTGCCCTAAATGTTTACAATGCAACTATATCCCTGGATGTAATGGACACTGCTCAGAATCAGAATCCGCTTTATTCGCAGAGAACATCTGACTACCTACACTGGGCTGAGGGGGGCAGAGGGAGGACATAATTTCTTGCACTGGGCAGGGCCTAATACATAAACCAGAAGAAACACAATGACCAGAAAACTGATATACAGGATCTTCTCAAAAAATTAGCATATTGTGATAAAGTTCATTATTTTCTGTAATGTACTGATAAACTTTAGACTTTCATATATTTTAGATTCATTACACCCAACTGAAGTAGTTCAAGCCTTTTTATTGTTTTAATATTGATGATTTTGGCATACAGCTCATGAAAACCCAAAATTCCTATCAAAAAATTAGCATATTTCATCCGACCAATAAAAGAAAAGTGTTTTTAAAACAAAAAAGTCAACCTTCAAATAATTATGTTCAGTTATGCACTCAATACTTGGTCGGGAATCCTTTTGCAGAAATGACTGCTTCAATGCAGCGTGGTATGGAGGCAATCAGCCTGTGGCACTGCTCAGGTGTTATGGAGGCCCAGGATGCTTCGATAGCAGCCTTAAGCTCATCCAGAGTGTTGGGTCTTGCGTCTCTCAACTTTCTCTTCACAATATCCCACAGATTCTCTATGGGGTTCAGGTCAGGAGAGTTGGCAGGCCAATTGAGCACAGTAATACCATGGTCAGTAAACCATTTACCAGTGGTTTTGGCACTGTGAGCAGGTGCCAGGTCGTGCTGAAAAATGAAATCTTCTTCTCCATAAAGCTTTTCAGCAGATGAAAGCATGAAGTGCTCCAAAATCTCCTGATAGCTAGCTGCATTGACCCTGCCCTTGATCAAACACAGTGGACCAACACCAGCAGCTGACATGGCACCCCAGACCATCATTGACTGTGGGTACTTGACCCTGGACTTCAGGCATTTTGGCATTTCCCTCTCCCCAGTCTTCCTCCAGACTCTGTCTCTGGCACCTTGATTTCCGAATGACATGTAAAAGTTGCTTTCATCCGAAAAAAAGTACTTTGGACCACTGAGCAACAGTCCAGTGCTGCTTCTCTGTAGCCCAGGTCAGACGCCTCTGCCCTTGTTTCTGGTTCAAAAGTGGGTTCATACTTCCATCTGCTGAAAAGCTTTATGGAGATGAAGATTTCATTTTTCAGCACAACCTGGCACCTGCTCACAGTGCCAAAACCACTGGTAAATGGTTTACTGACCATGGTATTACTGTGCTCAATTGGCCTGCCAACTCTCCTGACCTGAACCCCATAGAGAATCTGTGGGATATTGTGAAGAGAAAGTTGAAACGCAAGACCCAACACTCTGGATGAGCTTAAAGAGAAACTCCAACCTAGAATTGAACTTTATCCCAATCAGTAGCTGATACCCCCTTTTACATGAGAAATATGCTTTTCAGAAACAGACCATTAGGGGGCGCTGTATGACTGATTTTGTGCTGAAACCCCTCCCACAAGAAGCTCTGAGTACCGCGGTACTTTTGGCAGTTTGTTACAATGTAACAAGGTTCACAGACAGGAATTAGCTGTTTACAGCTGTCTCTAACAGCCAAAACAGCTAGGAGCAGCTACATAACCTGCCCACAGTAAAAATGTCACCATGGAATAAATGTCAGAATGTAAATCGGGGAGAGGAAAGATTTTATAATGAGCAAACACTGACTAAATCGGGGGTCTGCAACCCGTGGCTCCAGAGCCGCATGCGGCTCTTTCTCACCTTTGCAGCGGCTCCTAGACCGCGGCTCAGCAGTGGCTCCGGTAGTGTGTGTCAGACTCAGTGGCTGCGGCGCACGTGTGGCGTGTGCTACTGCTGGCCGGCAGCCTATCAGAGAGGCCGCAGGACCAGTGCAGTGCAGGGCTTCGGGCGGCCATTTTCCCATAGCCCTGCAGTGTAATGCAGGCAGGACGTGACGTCGGGAAGGAAGAGGATCGTGGGAGTTGCGCGCCACAAGGAGGTCGGGACCGGAGGTCGGGACAGGAGGAGCTGGTGACAGGAGGTCTTCTGACTAGGTGAGTAAATGGGTTTTTCTTTTCATATCTGCTGAAGGATTGTGCATATTGGGGTCAGATCTGCTGAAGGATTGTGCATATTGGGGTCAGATCTGCTGAAGGATTGTGCATATTGGGGTCAGATCTGCTGAAGGATTGTGCATATTGGGGTCAGATCTGCTGAAGGATTTGTGCATATTGGGGTCATATCTGCTAACAATTTGTGCATATTGGGGTCATATCTGCTAACAATTTGTGCATATTGGGGTCATATCTGCTAACGATTTGTGCATATTGGGGTCATATCTGCTAACGATTTGTGCATATTGGGGTCATATCTGCTAACGATTTGTGCATATTGGGGTCATATCTGCTTAGGATTTGTGCATATTGGGGTCATATCTGCTAACAATTTGTGCATATTGGGGTCATATCTGCTAATAATTTGTGCATATTGGGGTCATATCTGCTAACAATTTGTGCATATTGGGGTCATATCTGCTAACGATTTGTGCATATTGGGGTCATATCTGCTTAGGATTTGTGCATATTGGGGTCATATCTGCTTAGGATTTGTGCAT
The DNA here is from genome assembly GCF_040937935.1 of Hyperolius riggenbachi. Classification (NCBI taxonomy): domain Eukaryota; kingdom Metazoa; phylum Chordata; class Amphibia; order Anura; family Hyperoliidae; genus Hyperolius; species Hyperolius riggenbachi. The sequence goes on from NC_090652.1 coordinate 217,459,395, forward strand.
ATTGGGGTCATATCTGATCCTGTATATAGCATTAAGGTAAGAAACAATATATGCAGTGTTAGATTTGTTTTATAATGGTTTTGCGGCTCCCAGTTTTTTTCTCTTTTCGGAAACGGGTCCAAGTGGCTCTTTATGTCTTAAAGGTTGCAGACCCCTGGACTAAATCATTTATACATAATTATGGTAAAAAATGAAGCACTTTTTTTTACTACATTATTTTCACTGGAGTTCCTCTTTAAGGCCGCTATCGAAGCATCCTGGGCCTCCATAACACCTGAGCAGTGCCACGGGCTGATTACCTCCATGCCACGCCGCATTGAAGCAGTCATTTCTGCAAAAGGATTCCCGACCAAGTATTGAGTGCCTAACTGAACATAATTATTTGAAGGTTGACTTTTTTTGTTTTAAAAACACTTTTTTCTTTTATTGGTCGGATAAAATATGCTAATTTTTTGAGATAGGAATTTTGGGTTTTCATGAGCTGTATGCCAAAATCATCAATATTAAAACAATAAAAGGCTTGAACTACTTCAGTTGTGTGTAATGAATCTAAAATATATGAAAGTCTAATGTTTATCAGTACATTACAGAAAATAATGAACTTTATCACAATATGCTAATTTTTTTTTAGAAGATCCTGTATTTCACTAGCGACTTTATTAGGCACATGTTGCTAGTACAGAGCATTAACTTTTTGCCATCAGTACTGCCCTAATTCTTCATGGCATTCCTGCTACATGATAGCATTATGCACATTATGCTCTGTCCACATCATGTCCTGACCGCACTCATTTACTGCTCCCATGGGGGAGGGGGGGGGGAGCAGGCACAAATGTTGTTCTACTTGGTGCCACAAAAACCTTAGCAGCACCACTTACAGTGAGCACAAATCATGGCATCTACTTCAAATTTGAGATAATATGAAAAATAGATTCTTCACAGGTAGATCATAAAGTGAATATTTGAGGCAAATATAAGGAATGAATCAGTACATTAGGAAAAGTTGTACTGTCACAAATATTGTTGTGCTTGTATATACTTATATTTGTAATACATGTGTGATATCTTATGCATTTCTCAAGCACTTTGAATGAATTGTTAATGAAAGGCTTATAGTGTACCCGAGGCCGAGAGGACATGTGACATGATGAGATAAATATGTGTATGTACAGTGCAAAACATATTAAAGTACCCCTGAACTCGTTTTATCACATACTTTGAATGCTTTTTTATTTGTGGTGCTTCCTCCCTATCCAGCACCCCATGTCTCCCGTAATATTCGATTGAGCAGAACGTCAATTATGTTTGGGTAGGAAGTGTCAGCTCTTCCTTCTCTCTGCCCCTCCTTAGTTCCGTGCCTTCCACTAGCCGCTTATAGTTATTATTATTATTTATTGTATTTATTAAGCGCCAACATATTACACAGCGCTGGACAATAAATATATACAATGATACAAGGATGACATACATAGGGATATACACATAGAACAAAGTTATACATACAAATTGTACAAAATACATGATCATGCAATATGGGCTGGTTAGGTAGACCCAGTAATACAAGTACAGGCTGTCATAGGACAGGAGTACATGGGAAGCAGGAAATTTGGGCGCATGAGGCAGGTGGACAAAAAGGGCGCCGCCATTCACTCCCATAATAAATATCGTTTAAATCGGCGCCCAACAGGAAAAAAGGGCGCCGGAGAAAAATAACGTTTTAAAAGCGGCGCCCGGAGACTTTTAATGTTTTATAACTGGTTCTCATGATTACACATTATTTAATGATTTATAATTTTTAAAACATTATTTTTAAACGAAAAACAGTACAATATTTTTTAAAACATTACTTTTAAACGAAAAACCGCACCATATTTTTTAAAAACGTTATTAATGCTTATCACAGGGGGGTCTTAGGTTTAGGCACCAACAGGGGGGTCTTAGGTTTAGGCACCAACAGGGGGGTCTTAGGGTTAGGCACCAACAGGGGGGTCTTAGGGTTAGGCACCAACAGGGGGGTCTTAGGGTTAGGCACCAACAGGGGGGTCTTAGGGTTAGGCACCAACAGGGGGGTCTTAGGGTCAGCACCACCAGGGGGGTCTTAGGGTTAGGCACCAACAGGGGGGTCTTAGGGTTAGGCACCAACAGGGGGGTCTAGGGGTTAGGGATAGGTACAGGGAGGGTTCTGTGTGAGAGTAGAAATACATATATCCAGGCACATCGCCTCTAGAGGCGATGTGCCTGGATATATGTATTTCTATTTTACTACTGACCCCCTGTGGCTAGGGTCTAATTCAGTGCACTCCCTCCTTCCCCTGTATGTATTTGTCAGCATGCACACAGCTTATGCTGGTGTATGCGCATGGTGCACATGGACACATAACGTTAGCTCCCTTGTGCGATTGGTAAGATGCACTGTCTTTCCCAGGAGAGGAAGTTAGGATGTGTGCTCCTAATCCATTGATAGGTTTGATGCAATGAATGTGTTTGCATGTCTGCACTATGCATGTTACAGGGCCAGAGTTAGGACACCTATGTTTACCTGGGTACTTCTTTGCTGTGTGAGAGTAGGGTTAGGTATAGCTTTAGTAAAATTCTTATTAATGTTTTATAAAACGTTATTATAAATTTCAATTTTTAAACAGGGAAGATTAACGTTTTTAAAATTGCCGATTTTATACACATTATTTAATGATTTATAACTTTATAAAACATTATTTTTAAACGAAATATAACACAATTTTTTTTAAACGTTATTCATGATTATCTTTTAAAACCCTGCGCCCTTTTTTCCCGGCGCCCTTTTTTAACGTACGCGAGTACATGATCCTGTAGATTACACTAGGGAGTGGAGGACCCTGCCAGAGGCTTACAATCTAAAGCAGGCATGTCAAACCGGTCCTTCGAGGGCCAAGGTCCTCACACATTTTTGACACAGCTCAAATGAATTGATGGGTCTGAATCAGGAAAGGTGTGGTCCATCAGGTATAACACATTCCTCTCTTTCTCAGTCCATCCTAAACACTGGCCTGGATCTGGCCCTCCAGGCCTGGAGTTCGACACCTGTGATCTAAAGGGAGGGGTGGGTTCCACATAAGTTACAGTACATAGTGTGCAGGGGAGCTGCGCTATGTGTTGGCTTGTGGTAACTGAGCTCAGAACGATAGTGTACTAATAAGCTATTAGTACACTATCATTCTGAGCTAAATTACCACAAGCCCACACACAAAGCGACTTCCCTGCACGCTGTGTACTGCAACAATTATGTGGATCTATAAGTGGTGAGTGGAGGGGGCGGAACTAAGGACTGGCAGAGAGGAAGAAGAACTGACACTTTCTCCCCGCCCAAATTAGAGCTCTGCATCACGGCTTAGCAGAGCAGGGGGCACAGTGGCTCTAAAGGGGGGAGGATGGTGCTGTAAAAAGCATTAAAAATGTGATTTAAACATGAGTTCAGGGGTACTTTAATATCTAGGCTGTTTTAAATGTTTTATTTTGCTGCCTGAAAGAGTTAATTTCTAGGCATGGAAGTGACAGCTTCTGTGTTGTCAGGAATAAAGTAAACATCACTGATAAGCAAATTGCAGCCATAAAAGTTTTCCTGGCAGAATGCAAATTCTGACAGCAGGGGAAGATAGAAAAAGCTGAGACAACAAAACATTCAATCTACTTTGTAAATGTTTAAATGTAAAATAAAACCAAACCATGGGATAGCTAAAAAGGTCATTTTAGGAGTATTCTTACAATACTTTTTAATACAATTGTTTATCTCATCAGTTTATTTTCACCTGGGGTTCACTTTAATTCTACAATGGGATTCTACAGAGCCCTGTAAATGTGCATTTATGTTTGCGTTTGACAAGCTTTGAAATTTTTGTAAACCTTCTTCTCATTATCCCTTTAGTGTATGGTTGTGACCAAACACTTTTCAAATGCAAATGAGATGCTATTGAAAAGCACTTAACTTTCTCTGCAAAGGCCTATTTTCTGACTTTTGCTACCTTTGCCCTAACGCACTTACCCTCTGGAACAGACAAATGCATCTGAAAGAAATGATGGAGAACCGGTCACTGAATCCAAAGCGAAAATTAGGGGATTCTAAAATTCATTGCTGTATCATGAATATAATAAAATTAGGATAAACAGAATATTAATAAAACTGGCTAGAACATTCATTGAGGATGTATATTTAGGTTTGGACGCCTAGGCAGGAGAAACTAGTGTCTGACCCAAAAACACTCCGGTACTGTGTTTTCATCTTCCACTTTTCTCTTTTTTTTATTTTTTCCTTTGATACATCATTTACTTGTATATTTTTGTAGCTCTTTTTTATGTATTTAGTAAAGGATCACTATTTTTGTTGATGTAGCAACATATAATACACCCGGTACTCTATATTCATGGTAATAATAAAATGTATGCTCATGTTTCACGTCATGATATGCATTGGTTTTTATAGGATATATATAATAATATATATTATCGAATGAAAGTTGAAAATAGTTTTTTTCGATCAAGAAATTCGAACGATTATCACGTTTTTTTTTCGAGAAAAATCAGATCGGACATGCTGGAAAAATCTTTATTTACAATCTAACGGAATAATCGAACTGTAACAAGCATGGATATGGCGGCTGCTGACTCGCAGGGGGTGTCTGCAGCCGCCTCTCTCCCTGGCTCTCAGGTGTTATCCATTCCCTGTGGACGGTGTTGTCTGCAGCTCATAGGGTTTCTGTCTCGCGCGGGCGCGTGCGGAGACAGGACCTTTATGCAGGCAGAAGGCCGAACAAAGAAGGCCTGTTTGGGTTCGGGCAGCGTGGCCGAGCACCATCCCGAACACCATGAGGTGTTCGGGGGGTGCCGAACCGAACCCGAACAGGCCAAAATCCGGGCGAACCCGAACAGTGGCGAACACTGTTCGCCCATCACTACTCACCAGCTCCTCTGGTGAGATAGTTCTTACTGCTCTATTAGTGACTGTTAGCACCTTCCCAGCTCCTCTGGGAAGGTCTATTCAAGTCTATACAGTCACTTATTTTACTAGTACCTTGCCATCTCCTCTGGTAAAGACTAGTTTGTATATTTCTGTACTCTCTCTGTTTGTACCTATTCCAGCCCTCCGGAAAGGTCTTTTCTATTTTACAGTCAGTGTACTGATAGTACCTTACCAGCTCCTCTGGTAAGGTCTTGCAAAACTATTAAAGTTACGGTTGCACCAATACACAACTCTCTCTGTATCTTTACCAGCTATACTTGTATTATTGGTGATTCTGCAGATCATCACATAATCAGGTATAGTGTCTGCATTATTGGTGATACTGCAGATCACCTAATAATCAGACGTCTGCGTTGCAGCACCCAACCGTTACACTAACTAAATTATCTAATAAAAAAAAAATGAAAAATTGTACCATGTATGGCCACCTTTAGAGTTATACCTTTTAAGTTATGGACCATTTCAATTTTTCAGCAGCTTTACTGCAGTTCAACTGAAGGTGATCAAGTTTGAGTTCAGGTTGACAGCACATACTCATGTACCCTGAATTCTCAAGAAATTTAAGGGAGTCATAAAAATATTCACTGTGGTGAACAAATTTGCAAACCCATATTTACGTTAGATATAGAACATGTGAAAGCAGGTTCACGAGAGCAATAACCAGGGCAAACACCATCTTTGTTGGTCACCTGACTTTAGGTCATGCTGGACATTCTGGGAAGAACAGTCGCTGACGATGATGAACCCATGCTGTGGCTAATTCCATCTCTATAAAAAAAAGACAGAGAGAAACACACCTATTCCAGTTGTCTCTATTGCCTTAGTTCTAACACCTGTCTTTAACCTTCCTGGCGGTAACGTTCGGGGTAAGCCACGTTGGAGGTTTTCTCAGGCCCTGCTGGGCCGATCTGCGTAATTTTTTTTTTGCTGAACGCAGCTAGCACTTTGCTAGCTGCGTCAGCACACCGATCGCCACCGCCCCGATTTGCCGCTATCCGCGCCGCTGCAGAGCCCCCCCCCCCCTAGACCCCTGCGCTGCCTGGCCTATCAGCGCCAGGCAGCGCTAAGGGGTGGATTGGGTCTCCCTTAGACGTCACGACGTCTATGACGTCGGTGACGTCATCTTGCCCCGTCGCCATGGCGACGGGGGAAGCCCTCCAGGAAATCCCGTTCTTTGAACGGGATTTCCTGATCGCCTATCGCCGGAGGTGATCGGAGGGGCTGGGGGGATGCCGCTGAGCAGCGGCTATCATGTAGCGAGCCCTAGGCTCTCTACATGATTTAAAAAAAAAAAAACGGCAGCGCTGCCCCCTGGCGGTTTTTAATATACCGCCAGGGAGGTTAACACCTTTGTGCAACTAAATCCAAGCCACTGAGAAAAGAAGATGCCACCCGTTTCATTGATTAGCCTAATCTTGTATGGCAATGGGTGGAAACATCGAGAGATTTACAAATTTGGTCTTGCAGCAAATCGGCCTCAGTCTCACTCACAAAATCGGCAGTAAAGTTCTGCATATAATATTCACCATTCAGGAAGTGTAAAAAAAAATAAAAATGACTTGTACTCTGCAATATATTTTGTGATGATGCCTGCCAGTGGCCACTTAATGCTGCTTTTATTAATCCTGACTGTTTTTTGCGGTTACATATACCTACTGCTCATTGTATTTCACGGGGCCCAGCAGTACACTGTAGCCAGGTCCCATGGGTAGAAGCAGCATGGCCAACTACCGCTCTGCAAGTCACATGGCTGATCATAACAACGGGGGAGAGCTTCACAGACAGCGTAACCTTATGCCTCTCCTGCCGGTGATATTCTACGGGACCCAGTTCTGTACTGTAGCCGGGTCTGGAACCAGTAGTAGAGCAGCCAATTAGCACTCTGTCAGTCACATGATCAAAGTGATCATAAACAAAAAGGACTGCAGGCTGGTTACGGTCTGTCCTTTCTACAATGATTAAAGATCTTTTCTAGTTAGGAAAAAAAACAAACAAACATAATTTAAATAAAATAAAGTGTAGTATAGCATTGTGTTGTGTAGTATACTGCTGTGTAGTGTAGTATAGTGTAATACAGTATAGTGTAGTTCAGCATAGTGTAGTGCAGATTTGAACTGTATATTGTAATCTTTTGTGTATACACATGTAACATTATTATATAGTACTAGTTGACCTAAGCCCATTTAAAAACAGGCTCTAGGTATCTTCACGCCGCCAGTCAGTGCGCACGCACCCACCCGCTGCGCACCCGCCCGCACACACGTCTGCCCGCTCGGCTAGCCGGCTTGCCGTTCCAATGGATGTCAGTGCTTGACATGCGCAGTAGCACAAAGCACTGACACAAGGACAGACGCAGGGACACTTGTATTTTATTATATAGGATGTAAGTATATAGTGTGGCGTGACAATACATAGTACATAGCGTAGCATGATTATACCTAGTATTTAGGTAGTAAGGCATATATTGAGATTTAGAGTTAGTACTAGTAGACCCAAGCCCGTTTAAAAATGGGCTCTAGGTGTTTTTTGACAGTGCGCATGCACACGCACCCACCACACACTCGCATGCGCACCGGCCGCCCGGCTCACTGTCCCCGTCGTCCTGTCTCAATGGCTGTCCGGGTCCGTGCTGCACACATGCGCAGTAGCAATAAGCACTGACCCAAGGATACAGAGACAGCAGTATGCAGGTACACTTGCGTTTTATTATGGAGCCTACAGTATAGCTTGATTATATAGTATATATTTTATTGTTTTATATAGCATCAACATCTTCCGTGGCGATGTTGGATAGATACATAGTTAGTATATAATGTAGCATGATTATACATACTATTGAAGTATTTTTGGTCATATATAGTATAACACACACACGAACACACACACGAACACACACACGAACACACACACGAACACACACACGAACACACACACGAACACACACACGAACACACACACACACACACACACACACACACACACACGTTGGACAAAATAATGGACTTTTTTGGTTTGTTTCAACAACAAAAGTTGTTTGATAATTGTGCAATTAAAAGACTTTTGTTGAGTATGTGTATGAGCCTTAATCACTAGTTGTAATTTAATTTCCCTTGTGTCACATGACTACCTACGGCAGACAAGCAGATAAACCCATTTGAAAGCACAGGCTGTAAACAATACGTCTGCTTCCAAGAATCAAACTTTTGTTTTTCTTAACATCTTAGTAAGGGGGCTTTTAGGACCATTGTAGTCCCTTACACACTCCAATGAGTTCTGGGTCACCATGACCTTGCTGGTTAGTCTGTCCCTCTCGGTGTTACAAGCCCTACTGCATAGAGCCAAATTAATGTACAAATTAACAAGCTGACACATCATTGCATTCCAGCGGTTCTGGAGGTGTTTTTAGCTTCTAAGGGTACAATGGTTAATTTGCATATATTCAGCAGTGTTGCTCTGGGAGACATCTCAAGCTCACTCCAACCTAAATTATCGCAAATTCTTTCTGTTTTAAGAAAGCAAACTTTTGTTTTTCCAAGAATCAGGAAGTCTAAACTGTGCAGATTTATTTTAGGATTTGTATCAGCTGCAACATAGAAATGTTTTTTGCTTAAAGGTTATTATGCTGTTGTGTATCTTTTAGAGCAGAGCGGAGTTCTGAGTTGAGGTTCACTTTAATTGAAACCAGGAAGATGCTATTAGTCACTCAAAACATCTCACAATTGTCCCAAACATATTTTAGTAAAGAGTTAATGCTTTTGATAGACTTCTTTAGAGAACTGTACCTACTGCACTAAACAACTGTTAAAGACGACCTCATTTAATGTCTTTGCTACAAGAGAGAAAAGAAAAAAATTCAATTCATCTTTGAGACAGTCAGTCTCTCCATGCTATGGAATCTGCCAAGTGGCCAATACCCACTTTTGGTTGAGAACATAATATGTCGTTCTCATATTACACTGGAAAAGGGCAGAAATTACATTGGTATGCATACTTTACCTTGACCATAAGGTCAAAGGAGTTCACCTCTTTCTGAACTTATCACTGTCTGAACAAAGTCCAGTGAGACCCATAAAGTCATTTCAGTTTTAACACCATCTGCTGTTTATACACTGCAGTTGTCTGGGTTTTATGAATCATTTGTGGAGGAGCAGTGACACCTAGTGGCAAGTCTAGATTTAGACCTGAAAAAAAAGACTTTTTCCTCACAGATATGAAAAAAGTAATTTAATACTGACTATTCCTGAGCTTACTTGTTAAACGAAACACATCATCTTGATTTTACAATCTTACCACTTTTATGAAGTGTGAGAGCTTACCTACATGGGGCTTGATTCAGTATGCGGTGCTAACCTACTTAGCACGTCTAAAGTCTTTAGGTGCGCTAACCAGGGTGCTAAGTAGGTTAGCACCGGTTTTGTCAATCAGATCGCGCACTAAGTACTGCGTGCAAAACTTTACGCGCGCTAAGTCCCATAGGCTTCAATGGGCACTTCGTGCGGAGCGTAGGGTTGCCAGGTCGGCTGATGGAGAAAACCGGACAGGGGGTGGAGTTAGGGGCGGAGTCAGAAGCACACTTTTATGTAGAGTGGGGCTAAGCAATGGGCTTTTTAAAAAATGTTTTTTACAGTATTTATATCGCACTGACATCTTCTGCAGCACATTACAGAGTACATAGCCATGTCACTAACTGTCCTCACCAGTACATGCACATAAGAGACCACTTTTCACCAGTAAATGCACATAATAAGAGACCGCTTTTCACCAGTAAATGCACAAGCATTATCAAACAACGTATGTTGTTTGATAATTCTAACTGCACTGGTTCTTTCTATCCTGGTTCATTTTCCTTTATATTAAACTACGCCACTCCTGACGTTCAAATATTTTCAATATAACACAAATCACATGATGAAAAACAATTAAAAACCAAGTACCAGGCAATACCACTGTAGTATAACAATATGCCAATCAATAATAATATAAGGGTACAGTAGTAGCTCAAGGTTCAAATGCTGAAAAATATCTCTAAATACAGTACAACAACAATAATAATCTGCCTATTAAAGTGCACAGTGCTAATGAAGGTAATACAAGATCAATAAGGAATAGATGCATATAAATAGTGAGAGCCAATGGTAGAAAAATAAATAAAGGTGCTTTCAAGCACTATTAAAATGTGAGGAAAATGTGCAAAGAAAGGGGTAGACACCTTAAAGAGGAGCTGTTAGGTATAAGGTCTCAGAGAAAATAAACACATATATCAGTAGCTAAAGATTGGCTGTACTTACATTACATATGCATTTCACTGTCCACGTTTGGATTTCACAGAATTTGTATATAGTATATGCAGAGAATGATGCTCCTGACAGCCCATGGCAGGTTCCATGTTTGTGAAGCCAAATGTGTCGTCATGTCCTGCCTGCTTCTGATCACAGAACAGCTCGTACAGAATAACACAGTGTGCAGTGAATATTAATGAGCCATGTGGCTAGGAACAATAGCGGACTCCTGCAGAGTAATCTTCCGGGAGATTTATCTGTGCTGTGAGTTTAGAAGCTGCTGAAACTTGATCCCGTCTTCTCCTTAGCAGCCGAGGGGAGGGCCCCAGAATGCTTTGCAGTATGGAATGCGGCTTGCGTCCTCCTTAGGAGCTTAGCTTTGGTGATAAGCACACATTAAATGTAAGAGAGATTTTTATCTTTAGTAATGTCTTTTGGCTTCTGTCTAAACTGTTTAACACAGGAGAATAGAGGTTTAAATTAGCTTCTGCAGCCTGACAGTTACTCTTTAAGTGAACAGGGATGAAAGCAGTAAAGCAAAGAAGTGGAACGATAGGAAGCAGGGGAAACAACGTCCCCTGTATAAGTGTCAGAAAAGGGCAGCAAGTCAGGAGGAGGAGAAGAGCTTACCCGATAACAGGGAGCAGTGGAATGCCTAACGCAGCCCATCCATCACTCTTATCTAGACAGCATCAGCTCTCTGCAGAAGATTCCCGGGTCGGACCTACAGCACGTGAAAGTTGAAGGACCTCCGTGTACTCTGCAGGCTGTCTCTTCAGCGCCTGACTGAAATATGCAGTGTTTCTTTTAACACTAAGAAGCAGGCTATGAGGAGACAGCTTTCAACTTTCAAGTGCTGTAGGTCCTTCCCGGGAGCGCTGATGCTGTTTAGATAATAGTGATGGATGGACTGCGATTGTTCCTGGGCAAAAGGCATAAAACCGGACATCTTAATTGTCCGGTTTAACATGCCTTTTTGGACAGGACACAGCGGCCAAAAACCGGACTGTCCGGTCTAGAACCGGACACCTGGCAACCCTAGCGGAGCGCCCTGCGCTCTGTGCAGTGTGCGCATAAAGTTTTACGCGCATAAAGTTTTGCGCGCGAAAAGCTCGTTTAGACGTGCTAAGGGGGTTTTTACAGGCGTGCTAACAGTTAGCACCGCTTTGTAAATCAAGCCCATAGTCTGTTACAAACACTGTACTCTACAAGAGACAAGCCCTAACGGTACACAAAAGTATTATATACTTTAATGTTAAAATCCACATGGATGATGGAGTCCTGCTATTTGCAAGGATTCCAATGTGAACTCCCTAACTTAGGGGTCACTACGTGGAAACTGTGGGGGTCTTTGCTTATCCCCCTCCACTTGAAATATCTAGGCAAGTGGAGTGTAGCTATCCCACAGAATTGAACGTAGGTACACAACAGTTCACTCAATATTGGGGGAGGGAGAGAGTCTGCTTAGATAAGCCGTGTACATATCAGTAGCTCATCTCTAAAGTCGTGGTTCTCCCAAATATTGTTAAAAGGAGGAAGATGAGGGGGTTAAGAGTACTGCTCATTCAACATGCATAGTGCTGTATAATAAACCCTGATATGACCATATTTTGCCTGCAAGGGGCTTCTTCAGAAGGTGCTATACATATACACATGTCCTAATCACCAATAAAAAATCTAATTACACATATACAAATGTACAATTAGCCCCCATCATCCCAGGCTCAAGTCAGAGCTGTGGGCGCCGGGATGACAATGCACTATACATACTGATCTGCCCATCTCTGACACAATATCTTCAGATTCACACATTTGTCGATATGGTGACACGAGCTCTATGCAAACTTGAAAGCGATACAGTGGGAATACCAATTCACAATCTGAGCCCCACCGAGAGACACACACTAAACACCCTTAATGATCGGTTAATTATTAAGCCAGCCGATAAATGGGGAAATGTGGTTGTGCCTAATAGAGAAATGTATGAACAGATGTGCTTGTAAATGCTATCTAATGAAGAACAATATGCAGTGATTAAGAGCAACCCCCTGAAATTACATCGTGAGACCCTGCATAACATCCTTAACCTATTGCCGACCCCTCCATGCCCATTGGCGTGAACGCGGCGGCAGCCCCAGGACTGCTCCATGCCGATTGGTGTGAACAGCCTTCTATGGGGCTAGCAGGAGAGGGCGTGCAGGCTGCGCGCGCATCTCCTGCTTGAAAGGCGGAGCTCCGCTCCGCCTTCAGTCTCCCAGCGGCGATTGCCGCTCGGGAGACTGTTAGACGGTGGTTTACTTTGTATAGCGCTGCAATCTGCAGCAGTGCTGTACTGGGGACAGCCGTGTGACATGGCTGTCCTCTCCAGAGTGTCGGCGGTGATCCGCTGTCATAAGCTGAAGCCTATGACAGCCGATCGCAGTGATTGGCTAGCGGGGGGAGGGAGGGAGGGTTTAGTGGAAAAAAAAAATGCATTTAACAAATAAAATAAATATTTGTAAAAAAAAAAAAAAAGCACTGACCCTAACAGAGCTTCCTGTTGGTGGGGAGAAAAGGGGGGGGGGGGGGGGGGGGGAATCACTTGTGTGCTGTGTTGTGCGGCCCTGCAGCTTGGCCTTAAAGCTGCAGTGGCCCAATTAACAAAAAATGGCCTGGTCACTAGGGGGTTTAACACCGCGGTCCTCAAGTGGTTAAAGAGGGTCATGTTAGTGGTCGTTTAGATGGGGGCGATAACAGGCTGCTCAAATCCACTGATTTTCCAGTCATTTCTGTGTTTTATGCTCTACCTAAAATCCATAAGGGCACTCCAGACCCCCCCCCCCCCCCCCACCCCCTGTTGCAGGCAGGCCAATAGTCTCGGGCAGGGGTAAACTTAAAGATAAAATCAGCCAGTATGTGGATAGGTTTTTGCGGCCCTTTGTGGAATCTTTACCATCATATCTGAAAGATACCAAGGATGTCCATTTACGTCTACAGGACGTTGAAGTACCCTCCACAACCCATCTGGCCAGTTTAGATGTTGAGTCACTATGTAGCAACATCCAATACCAATTAGGCATGGAAGCAGTTGAATACTATCTCAAGACCAGAGGGCAACACCTGAGTGGGCACAATAAATTACTCCTGACCCTCCTAGAGTTCATACTCACACATAATATATTTTTGTTTGGGGGAACACATCTACCACCAGTTCAGGAGCAGTGCGATGGGCACGGCCTATGCCCTATCATATGCCAATCTGTTCCTGGGCTGGTGGGAGGACTGCCGTGTGTTTACTGAAGATCTTGCATTTTTCACTTCCCACGTTTTGTATTGGGGAAGATTTATTGACGATGTGCTAATTCTTTGGGGCGGCTCCATCAAGTTATTTGAAGATTTTGTTGGTATCCTAAATGACAACAGGATTGGCATGCGCTTTACCCATGAGATCCATACACAATCAATCATTTTTCTAGATCTGAAAATTTCCATCAATGAAGGGGGGAAATTACAAACGGAAATTTTCCGTAAATCCACCTCAACCAATACCCTGCTTGAATGGGAATGCTCGCACCCCAGTTCTCTGCGTAAAAGTATACCTGTGGGGCAGTTCCACAGAGTGAGGAGGAACTGCTCCACGGACAAAGCATTGGAAAATGAATGCCGTCTTCTAACTGATCGGTTCAAACAAAGGCTTTTCCCTGATAAAGATATCGAACAAGCATATAAGCGGGTGAAAGGAGACACCCAGAAAGGACACACTGGCTGACAAGGCAGTAAGAAACACTTCCAAAGTTACTAACGTACCTAGATTAATTGGTACAGTCACGGAACATTCGCATGCAGTCTATGACATCATTAAACACTATTGGCCGATTCTACAAAAAGACAAAGATCTTGCTAAATATTTACCCCGAATCCTGCTATTACGTATAGAAGGTCAGCAAATTTAAGAGACAAGCTGGTCCACAGTACCTTTTGGAACACCCCCATGGTCTCACATACCTGGCTGCCCCCCAAACCGTTGGGATCATTTAGATACGGCAAATGTAAGGCGTGCAGTTACATACCTACAATCAAACAATTCACGGCAATTCATAATGGGAGAACATTTGAGATAAAATAATTTATCAACTGTGACACCAGGGGATTGGTCTATGGAGCAAAATGTCAATGTAATCTATGGTAGGTGGGCAAAACGACACGACAATTTAAGCATCGTGTCCTAGTAGAACATGTCGGTGACATTAAACACAAAAGGAACACCTTAATAGCCAAACACATGAACGAGGTTCACAGCAAGAATCGGTTTGGCATTATATTCTGGGGCATTCAATGTTGGCAACAGGATAGAAGAGGAGGCAATTTTGATCGGAGACAACACAACTAGAATCGGAATGGATATTCCAGCTGGATACCATTGTCCCCAGAGGGCTAAATGAGGACTTTAATTTGGCATGTTTTTTGTAATCCGCTCAGTATTCCTTACAGTGTATTCCTCATGCATCATAATCAGTAGCCTGTATACATAACTTATGTCCACTCAGATGGTGGTGAAGTGGAGATCGTTTTGATGTTCTCTCTCTCTCTTCTCCTCTCCCCTCACCGTCTGCACTTACCACTGATCCTGTACTAATATGTTATGTGAGATGGGTGCCCTGCCTAATAGACACTAGAAGTTTACCTTTCTATAGGGGCAGCGATTGTACATCTGTCCTTGTACTTATTATTGACCTTAGATACGATGGGTGCCTTACTAATACAATTATTGGGAATGTATCATGACATATGGGGGCAGCGATTTACATTGTATTTTACATGTAGCTGTACGCTCAATTACAGACCTTGATCTCAAGCACCCCCCTTTTACTGGATCATAGTGTATATATACTGGGTGCTAGTCATTCATCTGGTGTCTGGCGTTGCGATCACTACATGGTAGCACTCAGACCTTGTCAGTATCTGTGTTCTTTAGACCAGTTTCCAAGGTGTTGATGGCCACGGATCTCACACCTTAGTCTTGGAAATCTGTTATTACTTGTGTTATACTTTAGTTCAGTTTCCCAGGTGTTGATGGCCAAGGAACTCACACCTTAGTCTAGGAATTCAGTATCATCTGTATTATTGTCATATTCTAGGCTAGTTCCTGGAGTGTGAGAATCTTGGAGCTCACACTCAAGCTTAGGCATTGTTGATTTTTTGTTATGACCTTCTGCTTTCCTGACCATTCTTCTGATCTCTGATTTTGTTCCTTGTCATTCTGATACTCTGCTGCTGAACTCGGCTAGTCTCTGGAATCTGCATCTGCCTTTTGTCTCTGTACCTGATCTGTCTGTCTGTTGCCAACCTAGCCTGTCCGACCTCGAAAACTATCTTCCCAGTTTGGAGATAGTTCACAAACCTGTCAGTGACACTGCACCATTGGTGTCACTCACCTTCTGTCCTTCCCTCTCTCAGCCTTGCTCCGCCCCTTGGGGAGCTCCAGACCTGTGGAAGGAATATGATCCATTGCTGTATCTCTTACTGTCTAGCACCTATCTCACGGGTGCGTTCCTCAAAGTATTACTGTTGCACCAACACTCTCATCTCTCAGGTGTCCAGAGGTTAGAAGATATATCTGATTATCGGTGATACTGCAGATCATCGATAATCGGGTATATTCTGTATTCTCGGTGATACTGCAGTTCACCGGTAATCGGACCCTCTCTGTGTTACACCGATCGTTACAGAACGCCAGACCCAAAAATGCAAATGGACGCACACACTGACCGTCTGGGCGCACTTACCACTTCGAAGGACTCTATCAACCAAGTGCTGGGTAATCACAAAGCTATGATTGACGCTTTGTCCGGTTCTCTACGTACCCTTCAGACAGCAGTGGATGAGGTGCGATCCCCTCCTAGCACAGACATACATATGCCTGTACCTGAAAATTTTTCTGGTCACAGATCTTAATTTCGAAATTTTAGTAGGAGTGTTGTCATACTTTGAGTTAAGACCTAGATCTTCAGGAACCATGACCCAAAGGGTCACATTTATCAAGACTCTGTTATCAGGCGATTCCCAGACCTGGGCATACAGTCTGCCCACTGGAGATGTAGCTTTAACCTCTGTTGATGAATTTTTTAAGGCTATGGCAATAATTTACGACGATCTAGACATTGCCTCGACTTCTGAGCGGAAGCTCAAGTTATTGCGTCAAGTAAGGGTCCGGTCGAGGAGTATGCGGCAGAATTTAGGAGATGGTCAGTTTCAGCCAGGTGGGACACCTATGCCCTTTTAGACTGTTTCTTATCAGGATTATCAGATGAGGTTTTTAGATCTAATGTTAAGTCTGCCTGAACCTAAAACTGTCGATGAGGCCATTTCATCGGCAATCAGGATTGATCGCAGGTTACGGTATCAAAGGCAAACCAGGGGCAGAGACAATGTTAAAATGTTGACCTACGCTACACCCCCGGTGACTCCATCTCCGCCCGTTTCTCCTCCCCCCCGAGCCAATGCAGATTGGTCGGTCAAAACTGTCTCAAATGGAGCGGAGACGCATGATTTCTGAGCATTTGTGTCTTTATTGTGCAGAAGGGGGACATAGAGTACGAAATTGCCCTAAAAAGTCGGGAAACGCCATTGCCTAGGAGTAGTTGGGGGTGATACCCTAGGCGTACAGCTCTTACCCCTAGAGGATAAGTGGTTACTCCTTCCTTGTATGATTACATGGGAGGATAAATCGGAAGTCTCTGAGGCCTTCGTTGATTCGGGCTCAGCGGCTAATTTCATGGATTACGAATTTGCTAAGAAATTAGGTATTCCGTTCACCCCGGTAAAACCACCTCTATAGGTTATGGTAGTGGATGATTCTCCACTACAGCGTAACCATCCTCTGTCTCAGACACCAGAAGTGGAAGTCACTATAAGGGTGCTGCATAGAGAGATTGCAGTTTTTTGTGTTGCGCATGACAACCTCCACAATCATCCTTGGCATGCCGTGGTTACACCTTCACTCTCCTCAGATAAACTGGGCTACCGGTCAGCTAGCCAGCCCACTGTTTTCGTCACTGTTTAGCGAAGGTGACCTTAGGCCAAACCAGGATTCATGTGGAGGGTGTTCCGGAACAATATGTGAATATGTGGAGTTTTCGGACGTGTTTTGTCCCAAAGCTGCCGATAAATTACCTCCACATCGCCCTTTCGATTGCCCGATTTATCTCCGATCGGGTTGTATGCCTCCTAGAGGTCACCTCTACAACCTCTCGGGGCCAGAAAAGGTGGCCATGCAAGAATATATCCGTGAAAACTTAGCTAAGGGGTTCATTCGTCCTTCTCGGTCACCTGCCGGAGCGGGGTTTTGTTTTGTAAAAAAAAAGGACGGAGGCCTTCGGCCGTGCATTGATTACCGGGGACTGAATAAAATCACAGTTAAAAATCGCTATCCGTTACCCTTGAGACGATTTGTTCACTCAAGTCACCAAGGCTAAGATTTTTTCAAAATTGGATTTACGAGGTGCATGCAACCTGGTGCGGATCAGGGAGGGCGATGAATGGAAGACGGCCTTTAACACACCCGACGGGCATTACGAGTATCTGGTGATGCCCATTGGGTTGTGTAATGCCCCGGCCGTCTTCCAGGAACTCATTAATGAGGTTTTCAGGGAGGTGTTGAGTAAATTCGTCCTAATATACCTGGATGATATATTGATCTTCTCAGACAACCTCTCTGAGCACAGGGCTCATGTCAGATTCGTGTTGCACAGGCTCAGACAGAACAGGCTTTACGCTAAGTTGGAGAAATCCATTTTTGAGGTGACATCTGTCGCTTTTCTGGGATACATAATTTCCACCTCAGGCCTTTCTATGGATCCCGCCAAAGTCTCTGCTGTCTTGGAATGGCCCCAACCAGTAGGTCTCAAATCTCTTCAGAGATTTCTAGGGTTTGCAAATTACTATAGAAGGTTTATAAAGGGGTACTCCACAGTCATAGCACCCCTCACCAGTCTCACTAAAAAAGGGGCAGATACCAACCATTGGTCCCCCGAAGCTCTGGCCGCTTTCTCCACCCTGAAAGAACTGTTTTGCTCTGCACCCATATTGAGACACGTGGACACCCGGTATCCATTTATTGTAGAGGTTGACGCCTCAGAAGTTGGAGTAGGGGCTGTGCTGTCTCAACGCTCTGGGCTGCAGGGAAGATTGCACCCATGTGCCTATTTTTCTCGGAGGTTCTCTCCAGCAGAGAAAAACTACGATATAGGTAACAGGGAGCTTCTAGCCATTAAATTGGCCTTTGAAGAATGGCGTCATTGGTTAGAAGGAGCTGAACATACGATTACAGTCTACACAGATCACAAGAATTTAGAATACATTGAGGGGGCTAAGATTGAGTCCTCGTCAGGCTCGGTGGTCACTGTTTTTCTCGAGATTTAGATTTGTAATTATGTACACTCCTGGTAGTAAAAACATTAAGGCAGATGCCTTGTCCAGATGTTTTGAGCCAGAGACAGCACAGCCCTCAGAACCTGAACCCATTGTTCCACAGAAGGTAATACGGGGGGCTACAGAGACTTGGAAAGACTGGACGGAGACTTTAGGTCCCTTCCAGCAGGATGTCCCTGAGGGAAAGCCTGAAGGGGTTATGATTGTGCCACTGCCTTTTCGTCTCCAGGTGTTACAGATGTTTCATTCACACAAGAATGCTGGACATCCAGGGGCCTCCAGATCACAAGACTTGATTGCTAGATGTGCTTGGTGGCCTTCTTTGGCAACAGATTGCAAGGAGTATGTCAGAGAGTGTGCAGTGTGTGCTAAAAGTAAACCCTCCCGTCTGGCACCTGTGGGAACGTTGCAGCCTTTGCCCACCCCGAGTGAACCATGGACCCATCTGTCCATGGATTTTGTAGGGGAGCTTCCTAGGTCTGAAGGCATGTCGGTCATTTGGGTGGTAGTCGACCGTTTCAGTAAAATGGCCCATTTTGTGCCCTTAAAGGGACTCCCCTCGGCCCAGGAGTTGGCCGATCTTTTCATCATTCACGTTTTCCGACTTCATGGCATTCCGGAAAACATCATGTCAGATCGGGGAGTCCAATTTGTCTCTAGATTTTGGAGGGCATTTTGCCATCAAATGGGCATGGAACTGTCATTCTCGTCAGGCTACCACCCACAGACCAATGGTCAAACAGAGGGTTAATCAGTCATTGGAACAATTTTTGAGGTGTTATGTTGCAGAAGCGCAAACTGATTGGGTTAAGTTCTTGCCATATGCAGAATTTGCGCACAATAATCTGAAAAGCGCTTCTTCTGGCTTCTCTGTTTCAGGTGGTGACTGGAAAGTTGCCCAAGTTTTCCCCATTGCCAGTAGCCTCCACTCCGTTTCCAGCTCTGGAGGCTTGGCAAAAATCGTTCAAAACCATTTGGGGGATCGTGAAAAGCAATTTGGAAAAGGCTTTTCAAAGTCAGAAAGGTCAAGCTGACAAACGATCCTTAGAGTGGAAATTCCGACCAGGAGATCTGGTCTGGGTCTCCACTCGTCATTTGACCCTGAAACAACCCTCGGCCAAGTTAGGTCCCAGGTTTGTGGGCCCTTTTTCTGTGACAAGGAAGATCAACAATGTTACTTATGCCGTCGATCTTCCTGCTAGCATGCGTGGTGTAAGATCTTTTCATGCATCTCTGCTTAAGCCAGCAGTCCACGTGGGTACCAATCCTCCTCCTCCGGTGATGGTAGATGACCAACCTGAGTATGAAGTAGAGAAAATTTTAGATTCAAGAGTAGTGCAGAACTCACTACAATATCTGGTTCACTGGAAGGGGTATGGTATAGAGGAGAGAACATGGGTACCTGAGGGTTGCATGCATGCGGACAAATTGAGAAGGGAATTCCACACTCGATATCCTGAGAAGCCTGGTAGTTGTCCGGAGTCCACTCCTCGGGGGGGGGGGGGGGGGGGGTACTGTGAGAAAACGCGGAAAAGCCGCCGCCAATGCTCAAGGTGAGGCGGCTGATTCCGCGTTCAACATGGCACCTGGCGCGCAGTCGGAGCGCGGAGAAACGGCCACATGCTCTGACAACAGGGCGGCGGATTCCGCGTCCAATGCGGCAAGTTGCACGCATAGGCCTGCGCCTCTCAGTAATGCGGGATGCGGAGAAAACGCCGCACGCACGGACAGCGGTGCAGCAGATTCCGCATCCAACACAGCAGAAACACTACAACGCATGACTGGTGTGGCTGGGACTGAGAGTCCACATTGGTTTAGAAGGACGCGCGCGCAGAGAGGCAGGGCCTTTATGGCAGTCAGACGGGGGTCAGCTGACAAGTTCAGCAACCTTCATTGGTCCAGCACTTAGGGGAGGTGCTGGAGAGCGCTAGTGTATATATACTGGGTGCTGGTCATTCATCTGGTGTCTGGCGTTGCAATCACTACGTGGTAGCACTCAGACCTTGTCAGTATCTGTGTTCTTTAGACCAGTTTCCAAGGTGTTGATGGCCAAGGATCCCACACCTTAGTCTTGGAAATCTGTTATTACTTGTGTTATACTTTAGTTCAGTTTCCCAGGTGTTGATGGCCAAGGAACTCACACCTTAGTCTAGGAATTCAGTATTATCTGTATTATTGTCATATTCTAGGCTAGTTCCTGGAGTGTGAGAATCTTGGAGCTCACACTCAAGCTTAGGCATTGTTGATTATTTGTTATGACCTTCTGCTTTCCTGACCATTCTTCTGATCTCTGATTTTGTACCTTGTCATTCTGATACTCTGTTGCTGAACTCGGCTAGTCTCTGGAATCTGCATCTGCCTTTTGTCTCTGTACCTGATCTGTCTGTCTGTTGCCGACCTGGCCTGTCCGACCTCGAAAACTATCTTCCCAGTTTGGAGATAGTTCACAAACCTGTCAGTGACACTGCACCATTGGTGTCACTCACCTTCTGTCCTTCCCTCTCTCAGCCTTGCTCCGCCCCTTGGGGAGCTCCAGACCTGTGGAAGGAATCTGATCCATTGCTGTATCTCTTACTGTCTAGCACCTATCTCACGGGTGCGTTCCTCAAAGTATTACTGTTGCACCAACACTCTCATCTCTCAGGTGTCCAGAGGTTAGAAGATATATCTGATTATCGGTGATACTGCAGATCATCGATAATCGGGTATATTCTGTATTCTCAGTGATACTGCAGTTCACCGGTAATCAGACCCTCTCTGTGTTACACCGATCGTTACATGAGGATTATGGGAGCGGAAGTGACATTCCCGCCCCTCTCCTCTGGCTATTGCCACTGCTCCCTGTTTGAGCCGGCTCATGACAGGCGATCTGAGGTGAAATCCTCATCCCCACTCACAGTGATGAGTTGAGAGGGGCACCAAACACCCAGAGAACATATTGATCAGGTATGAATGATCGATGGCAACCTTGTGTAGGGCGAAACCATACTAGCGAGCCCGCCCCCATCCTTCTTGCCTAGATCAGTATATATAGTGCATTGTCATCGCCTACAGCTCTGACTTGAGCCTGGGATGATGGGGGCTAATTGTATATTTGTATATGTGTAAATAGATTTTTTTATTGGTGATTAGGACATGTGTATATGTATAGCACCTTCTGAGGAAGCCCCTTGCGGGCGAAATATGGTCATATCAGGGTTTATTGTACAGCATTATGCACATTTAATAAGCAGTACTCTTTACCCCCTCATCTCCTTTTAACAATATTTGGGGGAACCACGACTTTAGACATCAGCTACTGATTCATAGCCTGTTATGTACACGGCATATCTAAGCAGACTCTCTCTCTCCCCCAATATTGAGTGAACTGTTGTGTACCTACGTTCAATTCTGTGTGATAGCTACACCCCACTTTTCTAGATATTTCAAGTGGAGGGGGATAAGCAAAGACCCCCAGTTTCCACGTAGTGACCCCTAAGTTAGGGAGTTCACATCGGAATCCTTGCAAATAGCATGTGGATTTTAACATTAAAGTACATAACACTTTTGTGTACCGTTAAGGCTTGTCTCTTGTAGACTTTAGTGTTTCTGTATTTTTCCCTGGTACTCTTCCTTTACGGGTAGTGTTTGCTACATAATCTGTTGAAGGTATTCGTGATCCAAGAGCCCTTAGGTGCCCATACACTATTCGATTTGCTCTCGCTGGTCATGGCCGCCCGATCGTAATGTCTTTCAAAATTACAGATTGGACAAGACGGTATGCATGACCGGGGTCTAGAGCCGATGATGGGCCCCCCAAAGGTCTTTCCTCAGCTCTTAGTTACTAGATAGTGTACTGGTTAAGGGCACTCCCTCTGACACAGGCGACTTGGGTTCGAATCTCAGCTCTTCCTGTTCAGTAAACCAGCACCTATTCAGTAGGAGACCTTGGACAAGACTCCCTAACACTGCTACTGCCTACAGAGCGCGCCCTAGTGGCTGCAGCTCTGGCACTTTGACTCCACCAGGAGAAAAGCGCAATATCGATGTAATTTGTCTTGTCTTTGTCTCTGGCTATGGGGGAGTGGCAGGCCAATGGATATTTATTAGATCTCATGCTGAAATGTATTAAAAATGTATTTGCAGTGTGTGGCAGTATTAGATTCATCTCTGATCAGACTTCGATCAGAGAGGATTCTATTTTTTGGGCACACCGGGTGGCAATCTGTCAGTGCATGGCATGCTTAATCACCACACCAATACTTTTATAAGGATTGGCAATGAGGGTCTCAGAAAATTCGCTAATCACTAGTGCTACTATGCAGGGGCGTTGCTAGGATACTAAGACATCCGGGGCACTTTTGGGCACTCCATCCAGAAAATGGGTGTGGCCATGCGCCAGAATGTGGGTGTTGTCATGGGTGGAGCAAAATTTACATGAACTTAACAGCGGTCTAAGTAGGCCTGCTCAGAAAAATGTAGGATGAAGCTCCCCTGTCCATAAATACAAAACAGAAATGCAGCATATCCCATAAATAAGCAGGGTCACTTAAACATAACTAGACAGAGTTACCTGGCTTCTGTGTTGGCTGGTCTGGCTTTCCGCTGGGCGGGCTGGCCTGCTGCTAGTCCCCTCCATAGCATTCCCAGACCTTCAAGTGTTCCCCCTCCCATGCTCCCATGGGCCTCCCATTGAGGCACCACAACTCCCTGCATGCCCCCATAGAAGAACCACAGCTCCCTGAATGCCTTCATAAAGGCATCACAGCATCTAGTATGGCATCGCAGCACCCAATATGCCCACATAGAGGCATCATAGCACCCAGAATATCCCCCATTGCTGTGTGCAGTGGTGCCATGCTGGGTGCTATGGTGTCATGCTGTGTGCTGTGGTGCCGCTGTGGGGCATGCTAGGTGCTATGGTTCCTTTATGGGGCACACTGGGTGCTGTAATGCCATGTTGGGTGCTGTGATGCTATGCTGGGTGCTGTGGTGGCTCTACTCTGCCTGGGGACATCTGGGGCACCCCAGAATAGATCCAGGGCACGTGCCACTGATCTTTGGGGATAGCAACGCCCTGACTATGCTTTATATTTCTATTTTGTAAATCCGCTTAACCTTTGGTAAGTGTAAACAGTCTAATCTGTTGAATAATTTGACATATTTGTCCTTTTTCTGCAGATTTCTGAAATACTTTAATACAATTAATGTGTGCATAATAAATCCAGTGTTGTCAAATGCTTGCCAAACCTTTTTGTGTCGCTTGATAGGTTGGCAGCTGAAAATACTACTTTAAGGGCTTGTTCACATCTAGGGCGTTTTCACATTTTTTTAAGCGCCGGCGATTTTAAAAATTTCCCTAAAAGTGATTGTGCAATGATTCCGTATGAGAGTGTTCACATCTGAGCGGTTCAATTCCGATCCGCTCACCAATCGCTGCCTGTACCATTTTCAGGGTGATTTCCCTGTAATGGAAGGTATAGGGAAATTGCAAAAGGCTTGAAAAAGTGCTTGGTATAGCGATTTCCCCAGTGCTTTTAAGAATAAATACTTGGAAGGAACACATCATAGTTATTTGTGTGATAGGCACTGTACATACCCATGTCTATCTCATCATGTCACATGTCACCTTGGGTGTCCTTAAAAATAACTTTTCAGCATTTTACAATTGGAAAAGTTCCAAAAAGTTAGCGAAAAAATATTACCAATATTATTTTGAGTACTGTATGTTGCTACTTGCTGGTGGTTTAAAAGGTCTTTCATGAGGAGGTGTAAAAATATCACCTAAGAGAAAACTTAGGAGAAAAAAAGAATTGGGTAGGTATCTTTTTTCTATTACTGTATCAATTTTCAGTGCGGCACTCTTCATTATAGATTTAAATGCAGCAAAGTTCCCGGTATCTGACACTGGCGGGGATCGCCTGATGCCAGATACATGTGCTTGTTAGTTGCTTGAGCAGCCGGCCGAAATAGCACAAACCTCCCCCTGAAATACTTACTGAGGCTCCAGCCATGTCTGTCAGTCTCCCTCTATCTCCCAGCAGGCTCAGAGCTGCTTTCCAGCGTCCCCAGTGCATGGGAGTCGGAATGTAAGCTGACCTGCATCGGGTCATGTGACGCTCCATCTTCTATACACAGATGCCGGGGGTAGATAGAGGGAGACTGATGGCCATCTTTTGTGGGTTAGTAAGTATTTTAAAACCTGGCAGCAGCCACAGATAAGCCCCCCAAAAGAGGTCCCCGTTATCCCTCAGGCATGCTGGTTAGCGGAGAAAAAGAGAGAACACCAAGAGCCCAATATAGTGTAGTATGTACTGGTAAGGTATAATTGATAGAGTAATAATATTAATTTAATACTCACAAACCAGGGTTACCAAGTAGGCAACCACTGTCAAAGCAGGTGGGGAGATTGTCCTGACCCCACTCAGGATTAAAAAGTCGCTCTCTGTAGTTGAAGGAAGGGTACAACCCTCCACCAAGGGTGGACTTGATGTAGATAATAGGATAACAGAGGCGCCAATAGGATAAAAAACACTAAAAGAACTTAAAAACCCATCTTGGTAATAGAGGAGGCAGTGGTGGACTCACCACCTCCAAGCAGAACACACGACTGTGGATTTTCAGTCAAAACTATTTTATTGGATACTCCAAATAAAGTGCAACGCGTTTCACGGGATACAAACCCGCTTCATCAGGCAATAACAGATAGGAGTAAACAGCATCTGCCAGTATCATCAACACTGAGCGCCTCTGTCACAGAGGCGCTCAGTGTTGATGATACTGGCAGATGCTGTTTACTCCTATCTGTTATTGCCTGATGAAGCGGGTTTGTATCCCGTGAAACGCGTTGCACTTTATTTGGAGTATCCAATAAAATTGTTTTGACTGAAAATCCACAGTCGTGTGTTCTGCTTGGAGGGGGTGAGTCCACCACTGCCTCCTCTATTACCAAGATGGGTTTTTAAGTTCTTTTAGTGTTTTTTATCCTATTGGCGCCTCTGTTATCCTGGTTAGCGGAGACTTCCAGTTGCCTGAATTCCAGATAACGGGAACTTTACTGTATACAGATTTCTCAAATTATGCGACATGAGGGATAACTACTATCTAAATGGATTATTTATAGAAGACATTACAACATACACCTGCTAAATTTTGTTGATCACAGTCTGAGTTGGCCTATATGAATATGCAAAGACTTCTGATTCAGACCTTTAAAGAGAGCCCAAGGTGGGCTCCTAAAAAAAATAGGTTACCTGATGCGCAGGGCTGAGTGGATAACTAGCTGCAAAAACCACCGCTCCTGTGGGCCGCATTGGCCCACTTTCACTTTTGTGACCCCTGGGTCACGACGCTGCGCTGAGAGACTGTGTTGCCTCTCATAGCGTACAGTGAGGCGGGGGAGCGGCAGGAGGTGCGGCCAGGGGAGAGAGAGCTGTCCAATGGCAGCTCAGGAAACCGTGTAAGTACACCCCTGGTGGGCATTTTAAACAGGGAATTCCTCTCCCCTCTGCTTTCCTCCGAGTTGGTGACAAATCTTGGGGGGCTATAGTGTGGTGGTGGTGGGGCAGAGAACAGTGGTTGGGGGACACATAGCCATGTCATTAGGCAGAGAACATGACTGTGTCCCATCTCCCCGCCGAAGATCCACCTCGGGTTCTCTTTAATGCTCAAGAATAAATTTGTCAGTAGCACTATACACCCGTCACCTACAGAAGGTCCTGATTGCTGGAGGAGAGGTAGATACCCACAACTAAAATACTTTAAACCAGTTCCTTAATTTATAAGGGTGGCACTTTATGTTCTAAACGTGGTTTACATGAATACTGTATCTTGGCGTCAGACTGTGCAGGGAGGGGTGTCTGACTGTGCAGGGGGAAGTAAAAAGCACTATAAATAGCCTGCGTTGCTGTCACTTATACTGTAAGTAGTTAAAAGATACAAGGTTTAACAGGTTTTAGACAAGTCCATCTCCTCATGAAGGATTCTCAGCGTTTTCTTTATATTAAAAGGCACTCATAGGAAGGCAGTGGCACAGAGCTACTGCTAAAACAGTGTGCAAGCATCTCTGTATAAATGCATTCCACGCAGTGCTTTTGTAGAGCGTGAAAGAAATGTACCATATTTTTTTTGTGATAGCGGTCCTTTAAGTCTGTTATCATTTTCCTTGCCTACTTCCAATCACTTTGTACTTGCTAGGTGCTTAAAAGATTGTTTGGATGTAAGATCAAAAAACATCTGTGAGAAAACCCCCCAAAAGTTAAAGTGAACCAGAGACGAAGCACCCTCATGTATTTTACCATATATATCAGTGGGAACATTAGAAAAAAACACCTACCCTGCTCTGTTTCATCCTTCACTGCTCAGCCTGCTTCTAATCAGCCCTGATAAAATCCCTGATTGAGCATGCAGTCTGGCTTTGCTCAGGAACCATTATAACTGAGTCTGTCTTCTCTGATGTCTTTTCCAGCCCAAGCCTGCCCCCTTCTGGCTCTGCTTTCCTGTTCTGTATAGTACTTGCAGCATGACACAGAGAGCTGTTATGAAATGGGAGGAGCTGTTGGTGCTAAGTAGGAGCTATGCTCCTGTGTCTGCTGATGTAAGGGTATATTGAAAAAATGTTTTTTCTATGTATATTTGTTAGTCATAAGATGTTCTTAGAAATGGTGATTTTATTTTGCATACAGCCCACTAAATAATGATTTTCTAAAGAATTGTGTGTTGCATGAAGTTTTTAGTAAGAAAACACAAACGGCACACCAGATCGGCAAAAATACCAGGTATTTATTTTGTAAAATCTATCGGGGGATATGTCTATTTTGTGCCAAAGTGTTCATCTCTGGTTTCCTTTAATCAAATCAGGGCCTATGTGCAATGTGTATTGTTTTCATTTCCCTCTGAAAAAAATAAAACAAAAAGTTGACCATTTTATTCTCCTACGCAATGCTTACACAGTGAAAGGCAAACGGATACAGATGAAGAAGAAAAAAAGTTAATCCTTCACAATATCCAAATAATGAAAGCCATAGTTGCAAAGGAAAGCTAACGTTCACAAACATATATATCTATATCCTATCTATCTATCTATCTATCTATCTGTGTGTGGGGCAGCAGTCTGTGCACCATCTCTCCAGCCCTCCAGGCACTCCCTCCCACATCACACACACGCCATCTCATGCACCAGCCAATCATTGTCGCAGCCAATCACAGCAGGGCGGAGCACAGAATGCGTACCTATCAGCATGCCGCCGGTGAGCTGTGCACAGGGTGAGCCGAATGGCGGATCACCCTGCTGCCGCTCAAACTCCCTCCAAGTCGTAGCAACTCAGAGAGAAGTAATTAGGGGTCTGGTAATCGCCAAAACCCCAAATTACCCTTATGGCCCATACGCAGTATAACACTGCTGCTGTGGCGGCACTTATTTTCGGCACTTGGTGCTGAGCGCCAAAACCACCTGCTTTACACAGAAGGACATGCGCGCACACACACACAATGATCAGCTTGCAAACTATATTATAGATTTATATTTCCAAAAGCATTTTACAGAGAACATCATTAGTTTATGTTAATTTAAAAATATCCCTCAGAGGAGCTCACAATCCAATCCAAAACATGCTCAAAGTCTAGTGAGCCTATAGCCATTTCTTATGGAAGGGGCAATTAAATTCATATATTTTGGGGATATGGGAGGAAATCAATTTGGAAAAAACCTGCAAAAACCTGTGGAAGACCTACAAACTCCACACAGAAGTCCTGGCTGAGATAAAAACTGGGACCCTCGTGCTGCAAGGATGGGGTTCTTTCTACTATATGACTGTGAACCTACACTTAATCTCTTAGGAAACAGTACCATATAATATGCAGCAGCATGCATACATTAAAAAAAAAATCATCTTCCACTTGGACTTTGTAAGTGTAAAATTGTATGCATTCCACATATTTGTAAAAATGCAAGTTTAATATGGTGAGGTGCCTGCATTTACACTCTCTTCATTGTCACCATATGGAAGTATGCGGTTGACCTTAAAGCCTTTGTACACAAAACTGCACTTTCCGTAGCTTCTGTCTCCCCCATCTAACCTTAATGAGAGAGTGGTTTGGCTAAGAGATGCATGCGATGTTGGAAGATCTGAAAGCTAGTGTTGGATCGAGGAGAATCAGTGATGTCTGCACGGAGAAGGGTGTGGGTACCATCTGACACCTGCTGAGCACCTTGTTACGGTGTGCAGGCAAAAGGCAAAGTCAATTATTTGTGAACGTGGACCGGTATAGTACAATGGCCCTTTGCAGCGAATGGATAAAGTAACTCTGAGAACATTTCGCTTTGTTGTAATAATAATTCTATGTTAGGTGGTAGAGATCCTTTCCAAGTTTCTCCAGTCTATCTCTGTATTCTAGTTCCTTATAGTTGGCTTTGGGGACATCCTTGAATGCATACATAGCTCCCCACCAGGCAGCAGCAATGGCAGCTGTAGAATCACTATCTCCACCATGAAAAAAGGCCCTGTGAGCAAGTTCAGTCCAGTTGTCTCGAGAACCAAGGATGGCATCATAAGCAATCATGGGTGCATCATGACCACTACTTCCACCCCATCCACTGAAGCTGACTGATTTATAGAAGGCATCTCGCTCCTTTACACCATATTCTTCTGGGAATTTGGGCTGAGATGTTCCATCTAAAATACACCTTTCTGTAAGGTATGATCTCCACCGTTCTTCAAAAAAGGGCCTAGAGACGAAAGGAAAAGTAGAAAAAAAAAAAAAAAGCATATTCGTAAATTATTTTTTAATGTTACAGATATTTGTTTCAGATTTAAAAGTGTACCCCTAGAAGTAACCACCCACGCATTGCCTGCCATTCATCAGCAATCAGTTAATGGATCACACAGGACCCTTACAAGCTTAAAGTTTAGCAGTAAGGAGAAGGTTGGTCTTAGAAAGTTTCCCTTGGCAGCTCCTCCGCTAGTAAAAGGAGAGTGCATTGCTGTAAGGAAGGCAGGGTTTATTAAGGTGGCGGTGGGGGGAGTTCTGATGAGTAGAAGATATATTCTGGTGAGTGTGGGAGGTGATTTGGTGGGAAGAAGATGTATTCTGAGTGCTTCCCACAAATGGACCACATCAATGTTTTGCCAAGGCGCTCCATGATTGCATTTACGGATGACTAGTACAGCCTCTCTGGTTTTCACTACACAATCAACAATTTAAAGTTTAAGCAGCAATTGTATAAAGAGGGGTGACTATACACATTCAACAGTTCAAATAGGTAGGTGGTTTGGAGGTACACATGAGCCGTGTGCATGCACAGCTATGGGCGCATGCATGGCAAATTCCCTTATGGAAATTACTTTTGGACACCAGTGAGATGGCAAAAACACCCAACAAGTAGAGTCCACCAAACTTGATGTCGATATCAAACATTGCTGTTAACAATAATATTGAATCCCATGTCTGCATTTTGCCCATTGCTCACCTGGTAACAGGAGCAACTGGGAAATGCTAGGCTTAAATGGTAGTGTGAATTTAGCCCTAAGAACATGAAAGGGTAGCATAGATCTGCACAGCATTATCTATAGATTCTCTTAATCTTTACATGTTTTAAATTGAAATGGGCAAGAGAAAAAGAATACTAACTATAATGACAACTAACATTATGATAGTAGCCCCACCCCCCTCTTTTTTCAGGAAGGGGAGATGGGGAACTACTTGTCTTGTTTGTTACTTTAACGGTTTGGTTCTTGGATTACTAAACAGACAGCCGATGTGAAGCCTTGTACACATACGAGACATGTCATCCCACGAGGATCATCAATTGATCCTCAGGCGACTCTGCTGGGAAGAGACCGTACAGATGTGTCACTAGCCTGTAGGCTATCAACATGTTCTGTTCCTATGCGGTAAGTTGAAGGGGGACGGATGTGATGTATTTTTGGCAGCCTTGGCCAAGTTTAATCTAGCGTGTGTACGGAAAGCTATACTTGGATTCAAAGTTTCTGCCTTCAGTAATAAAATACTAAATAATAATAAATACTGCACCGAACAATCTCTGTACTTTTCTCAATACAGGTGACTTTAACCACTTCCCCTCCACGGGACAAAGAACTACGTCCCAGCATTTCCCCTTATCTTCTTGCAGGGACCTTGCTACTACGTCCCTCCCCCACTATGCACTCCCAACCGCGCACCCCCCCGCGCATTCCCGCCGCCAATACTGCTGCCGACCGCTAGCTGGGAGATCAATGAATGGGAACGCCGCCGTCTATGAGATAGCACCATCATTCACAAAACCAGATAGTTACACGTCCACGCATTGCTTCCTCTTTGCGTAGTAATACTACGCGTAGTGAAGTTTTGTGAGAGGACATCTTCTGGCCAAAAAGTATAATTACATCTTATTTTTTTTATAAATAAAAATATCTATTTTTACATTTTAAATGAACCCCTTACCTTTCACAATCCCCAATAGTTACCCCCAAAATTTTGGGGGTAAAAAACAAACACATAAAAAGTTACCTTATTGACTGAACTTTTTAATATGCATGTCAAGAGGGGATATTACTGTTACTTTATAAATTATGGGCTTGTAATTAGGGATGGACGCACAACTGAAAAAATGCACCTTTATTTCTAAATAAAATATTGGCACCATACATTGTACTTGTACTGTTAAACGTTGCAATAACCGGGACAAGTGGGAAAATAAAATGTGGGGGTTTTAATTATGATAGCATGTATTATTTTAAAACTATAATGGACAAAAAGTGAGAAATAATGATTTTTTTTCCCATTTTTTCTTATTATTCCTGTTAAAACACATTTAAAATAAAATAATTCTTTGCAAAAAGTACTACTCAAAGAAAGCCTAATTGGTGGCAAAAAAAAACCAAGGTATAGATCATTTTGTTGTGATAAATAGTAATAGTTATAAACGAATGAATGTAAGGAGTGCTGACAGGTGAAAGTGGTTGAAGTAGAAATTATACATTGAAAACAAAATATTGCAGATAATAGAACATTATTTTTCAGAAAATGTATGGAAATGCAAAGATACCTACCATGTGTCCACATTTGACTGTACATCCTGACCCGCAGCTTTGACATAGTCCTTTGCTTTAGGAAGGACATCTAGCAATCCTTTGCCCCACTCATGGGGAGGCTTGCGATTTATAGCATAAGAGGTGAATAGTGCTGCTGCCAGTGAACCCAGATAGCCTGTAGGGTGGTGATGGGTCATCCTCCCACTCTCAATGCTGATGCGGATCAAGTCATCAAGTTGTTCTGGTTGTGGAAACCTCAGTCCGATGCACATTGCCCGCATGGCTGCACCACAACCACCTGCAGTTTTGTGAAATGGAATCTTCCAGCCGCCTGGGACACCGGGCTTTAACAGGTGGACACTGCTCATACAAGTGTTACCTAAACAGATGCAGAAAGATGTTAATTTTAACCAAATAAGTATTACCGGTATGTTATCACAACAAGTATTGCTCTATCTGCTGATGTTACTCCATAAACCATTTTATAGGCTGACAGTTTGTGCACCTAATCCTATGAACCAACAGCTAGCCTTTAGCAACCAACCACCTGTAACACAACAAGCACAGGAGGTACAATTTAGCAGCAAGTGGATGAAGCTTAGTGGGGGCACAACAAATTATTTGGGGTTGATTAATTAAGCTGCACTGCTAAAGCAGCACAACTTAAATTGAGCAGCGAGAGTTAAAAATCAGCGCACACTACGCGCAGTATTGTTGTGTAGCGTGCACTCCTAAAATGACGTGTGCTCCCTCTAAACTACAGCTGCTCCTTCTAGCCCGTGATGTGAACTAGCGTTAATACATTTTTATTGGCCTAAAAATTCTGCCTGTCAAGCTGCACATACAATGTAGGGGGTTTCAGTAAGCCTGCTTGAACCACCTTCGGTGCCAATAGCCGCGCTGCACTAGCATACTGGCGGTTCTGGATTGGGCAACGGTCTTCTCGGCATATTAGTGACAGGACCATTGCCCAATCTTGAACCACTAGTATGGTGCTGCTTTTGGCGCCGAAGGTGGTTCAGGCGGGCTTACCAAAAGCCCCCTACATTGTATGCACAGCTTGATAGGCAGCATTTTGGGCCAATAAAAATGTATTAAAGCTAGTTCACATTGCGGGCTATAAGGAGCGGCCATACTTTAAAGGGAGCGCGAATAACTTTAGGAGTGCACGCTATACAAATAGTATTACACAGGGTTGGATTATGCAAAGGGCTGAGACGACTACATTGGACCGGATGTGTGTCAAGGAGACCTGGCTACTGCCAATGGTTCCCTTCAGGCTCTACTTCTGACTTACGTACACACACGTGAGCTGGGAGGCAGGACAGCAACAGATGCTGTGGGGACATACTGAAAGAAAGATGCTACTCTGGCATCTACTGCAGAGGAAAAGTGTGCCAGTTGACTCCTTGCTGCAGATAATGGCTTCAATTCAGTAAGCATTACCGCATTTGGTAGTGAGGTAAATTACCGACTTGTGCTGTAAATACCTCAAGAAATGTCAACTAATGTCAATTCAAAAAGATTAGAGCACCAAGTTAAGCAAGTAACAGTGTTTAGTATTTAGGACCAGCCCTGATCTGTCAGTAACTAGCAAACAGCATGCAATGACATTGACAGATCTAATCCAGTAGAGATACAATAGGAAGAGCCTCCCCCTCCTGCTATTTACCCCATTTGATCTGATGCAATGGCAGGTGCGACATGAAAACGGCAGAGCAGGAGAAATTGAAGAAAGCTTTTCTGTATGTGCAGATCTCTATACTGATACACAGAAGAGAGATCTCTACTGGCATGCATGCACATCTAAAGTGTTGCAGGAAGCCTTGCACTTTACAGTACTGACACAGGAATGGCTCATGCAGACAGAAGAATCACAGCTTGACGCCTGACCTACTCTACAGCTGGTGAGACATACCGAACAGGGCTTAGTTAAATGAAGCAACATTTTCTGCAAATTACCAAACTTTACCACTTGTGTGGAAAACTTGGTGAATTTGAAAAAAAAAAGCCTGAAATACAAAAAGCGGTATTTTGGCAACCAACATTTTTTTAACAGAACAGGTTTTAGTGAATTGAAGCCAATGTGGCCTCTCTGGGTCAGGTCAGGAGCACAGGCGAGAGGCAGCATCAGCTGTACCAAGGACCTAACCTGGCAAGCTTTTGCCACACCAAGGCACTAACTGGAATCTATAACAGGGCTCTGTCATGATGCAACTTGTACATGTCACTTTGGCACTAGCACTGCAGTGGCGAGGGGTTTCATAAATGGTATGTCATGGGGTAATCGGACACTGAGGGGTCTCTCTGAGGGGAAAGCTGTCATTTTGTGGTTTGTCACAGGTAGATTTGTCATTAAAGGACAACTATCAAAGTGAAAGTGCATCCGAGACGAACTTTTGCCTTCATCACTTCTGAGCCCTTTGCATACAGTTAATTGTGTGATCTACCATCTGAATTTTTTTATTAGTAATAATGCTTGATTTCCCTTTAATATAGTAAGCCAGCGCCCCCCCCCCCAGTTCCCCTAGTGCCCCGGTGTTAGGTCCCATGCAGCTTTGAATCATGAGACCTAATTGTGGAGAAAAGGAGGCTTTTTGTGAAGGGGGTGGCTTAGGCGGCATGGGCGTTCCAGACAGGGACTGCGAAGTCACACGATACTTGAACAGCATCCCCTGTCATCTTCAAGCAAGTGATTTTGAAGTCCTCTGCAGCCGCTGCGGGCAGATTGTCTCTCTGCCTCTCTCTGCTTAGTCTGTCCCAGCAACTACAGGCTGCCGCTGAACTGGTTGCTTTGGTGATGACTCCCCTCTCTCCAGCCGACATGTGTTTGAGCAGAGATAAAGAGCCATTCAGCGCTAATGATGGGAAGTCCGGCTCTTTTTATTGAATAAAAAGAACCGGATCATGAACCAAATCATTTGACTTCTCATTCAGGTGTGTGTGTGTGTGTGGCTGCAGTTCCTGTCTCAACCACTGAACTGATTCGGTTCAGTGTTATGAGTCAGATCAGTCACAGGAAAGAACTGGCTCAAATGAACCAATCACTCATGAACCGGATATCACTATTCAGTGCAGTGTGCATCTGGTGTAAGAGCCTATGCTGTGGCTGGAGGATCCCATGTAAGTCCCGCCCCCTTCTTCTGACACTGGCTGGCTGATGATGTCTGCCTGCAAGTGTAAATGTCCCTCTCAGCATCTGCTGGATGTGTAGTGTGAACTCCATTGGTGACTGTCCCATGGCCATATTTTATGTTATGAGTGAGTACACTACTTGGATTGATGACTGTGACTGGTAACAGTAGATCTGCAGGCGAGGCAGCATAATCTACCACCAACGTGTGTTTATTATAGGTGCCGGGCAGCAGAAAGAGAAGTTTGGAGATATGTGACCAAAGGTTTGATTAATTATTACTAACACAGTAAAACAGTGCGAGTTACCTTGTCTTGATACCTTGGGGCATGCTATGTGCGCTCTGCGGATTGTTCAGAAACAGTCTTATCAGTCTGCCGAAACACTGTACACACGCACTACTGTCGGCAGAACGCCCGCCCAGCGGGAGGGTCTGACGGACCCGTCATTCGTTACAGTAGTGCGTATGTACACACCTTTAGTGCCTGGGTGACCATCTAATTAGATAATGATTAAATTGGTGCCGCCATGTGCATGCCTGATCAACTATGCAATCAATTTGTGGCCGAGCATGTTGATCAGACATGCTGCAAGATGACGGGCCATCGTGGTCGATTGGGTGTGAGGCGGTAACAGCAAGTGATATCAGGACAAGCGACGAATTCCCGACGCTGTCCCCTCTAGTGCATAATTCATTGTTACAGTTAACGGGCAAGGGGGGGGGGGGGTGCTCAGAGGTACTGTCAGGAGAGGAGTGACAGTTCACCTGCAGCCCCAGAGCCCCAGAGGTAGTGACAGGAGAGGAGTCACAGCTGTGTAAATCCAGGAACAGTTGTATCTGCAGGTATGCCTATCTTCTTCCACAGTTGTGTTCCAATTCCGTATTCACTGCTTCTTTTCACACAGGACAGCCCCAGTACACACTGAGCATGCACGGGATTTCAGAGGCAAGGGGAGGGAGAGGGGAGTGTAGGGGAGTGGAGTTTGTACAGTCTGAGGTGTGGAGATAAAGATAAGATTACCTGTGTAATGATTACAAGCAGAAAATGGCATCTCTCATTGTATAACAGCAATAAATATTAATATACTGATTAAGCTGTGTGTAGCTAGTTTACTGTGTAAATCATCTAAACTTAACTTTACAAAATAAAGACAAGTTACTTGTTATAGTTAGTTTTTCACCTCGGATCCGCTTTAACTAAAATTCTAAATGCCACATATTTTTCCAGTAATTACTAGTAAATAGCAATACAAAGGCTTTTTTTCATCTTTTCATGTTTTATGTGAAGAAAATATGACATTTACAGGGAACAGTATTCACGGTGGGTATTACTATGGAGGACTGTGTCGAGCATATCCAGCATACAGAAACAATCTTCACTAGAAGTAATCCTGTGAGTAAAATGTGTTCAGAATAATAGAAAACAGAAATATAGCTTCAAATGTGTGTAAATAACAACAGCCACAGCTCTGTGTGTCTGATCCTGTGTCTCTCTCTCTGCCTCGCAGTTTAAGTGTGTGTGTGTGTGTGTGTGTGTGTGTGTGTGTGTGTGTGTGTGTGTGTGTGTGTGTGTGTAAGCAGGTGTGTGTAAGCAGGGCAGAAACAAACAGAAAACCATTACTTTGTGAATAGTGACAGAGAAGTATAACCTAGCTACATGGTATAACTCTAACCTCTAGCATTGACACCAACCTAAACTGTTACAAGCAGTGTGGTAAGCAAGGCATTTTTTCCACACAGGCTGTGATGAGAGACCTCTGAAAAGCTTTCCAGTTTTGCTGGCTAAAAGCTCTATAGGTATGTGGGGTTTACAGAACAGTTTCTTTGATAGTTGTTCTTTAAGACATCTCCTAGCCATCTATGCAGTGCTGGAGCAGCTGTATACTTGTCCCAAACTCTGGATGTTACACATTATGGCAAAGCACAATGCTAGCGGTTTCTCCTTGATATCTGCCTGAGCCACGTCAGAGCAGGCAGTGAGAGCACCAGCGAGGACAAGTATACGGCACAGCCTCTGAACTGCCAGCTCTGATATTACCAAGGCCTAGACAGATATCAAGCAGGTAGAAGGTGCTGTCTCAGGGCTTAAAAAAAAAAAAAAAAGGCAACTAAAAAGTTGTAGTTAAATGATGGTCAGGATTAGGCATTAGAAAGGAAAAGGAAGTGTTAAGGCCCCGCCAATCAATGGTGAGTAATGCAAAAAAAACTTCATGAAAACACAGCTGCAAAGTTGGCAGTTCAATAATTGTAGCTGAATGTCTAACTGAATGTGCATTTTAACTCTGATATCACTACTTCAATATTCAGCAGGCCATGAAGTGTGTTTAAAAGTAAATGCCAAATATTAAAGCTACATTTACCAGGAGCTCTGTCGCTCATGTCGTGCATACATTCCTTATACTTCTTCGCCAGCAGTGGGTACAGTGTGTCAGGTTGCGTATCCTTGCCTGCTGCTACCAGCGCCTCTGCTGTGGCAATGTGCATCACTGTGTCATCACTCACTATCCACTTTGCCACGTCAATTTTCTTTATGCCTCCAAGTTCAGCTAGTTCCTCATGAATATGCATCCCACTACGACTGAACTCCCAATCGCCGTTCTTATAACCCAGGGCATCACCGACTCCGCTGAGCACCATGGCAGCCACATAATTGTCTACTAATCCAGAGCACATCCCGCTTTTGTAGAAAGTGGTACGGATCAGACCTGCCAAAAAAAGCTGGAAAATAGAAGGTTGACATTAGTAACAGAGAAAACAGCATCTTTGGAAAGACTTCAACCAAACTAAAATCAAAAGCATTATCCTCACAATAAAAGACTGATGTGCATTTAAGGAGCTGTCAGTCATACTATCTCAGGAAAAAAAAAACAAATATATAAGTAGATAAATACTTGCTCTACTTACATAACATATGTATTGCACTGCCCATGTTATGATTCCTGTGAATTTTATAAAGGAAAAGTAGAGAATCCTATTCTAGACAGTTTCCATATTTACTGTGGCTATTTTGAAGCCAGTCGTGATGTAATATCCGCCCTTAGTCTCCTCTGCCTCTCCTCTGCCTGATTTGCCCGCCCTTCACTATAGAAAGTGCATTGTTTCAGACTGAGAAATTTTGGCCAATCAGAGAGGAACAGAGGTGTGGGAGGGGAAAACGGGAGGGAAAGAGGCCGCATTAGTTAAGTCTGAGAGGAAATAGAGAAGCATAAAAAGACAACCCAGCATGCCCTGCAACTTCTTTTATGTACCAAATGGTCTGTGTACCAAATAAAAGTTATGTAAACTGGGGAATGATCATTAATCAACAAGAAAAGTAATGGTGATTTTAACTTTTGGATTGCCT
This sequence comes from Hyperolius riggenbachi, assembly GCF_040937935.1. NCBI lineage: Eukaryota > Metazoa > Chordata > Amphibia > Anura > Hyperoliidae > Hyperolius > Hyperolius riggenbachi. The sequence continues at coordinate 217,497,563 of NC_090652.1, forward strand.
GATTAGCATCCTTATTACTTGTTTACCAGATAAAAATAATTGATTTTTGATATTATGCCTGACAGTTACTCTTTAAAGGGAATTTGAAGTGAAAATAAACTTATGATAGAATTAATGATATGTAGAGTACAGCTAAGAAATAGAACATTAATAGCACAGATATGAGCCTCATATAGTTTCAAGTACAGGAAGAGGTATCTATGCAAAAAAGCTTCTATGAGCTCTCCGGCTAATTTAGTCAGAGAGCAGTGCTATTTTCTGAAGCACGTCTACATCAAAGAAAGAATGAAAGACAACTTCAGATAATATTTTACTGAAGAGAAGTTCAAAAAGTCATTAAAGAGAAACTCCGACCAAAAATTGAACTTTATCCCAATCAGTAGCTGATACCCCCTTTTACATGTGAAATATAATGATTTTCACAAACAGACCATCAGGGGGCGCTGTATGACTGATTTTGTGCTGAAACCCCTCCCACAAGAGGCTCTGGTACCGTACGGTACTCTGGGCAAACTGCCACAATGTAACAATGTTCACAGACAGGAAATGGCTGTTTACAACTGTCTGCAAGGCCAGAACAGATAGAAACAGCTACATAACCTGCCCACAGTAAAAATGTCACCATGTAATACATGTCAGAATGTGAATCTGGGAGAGGAAAGATTTTACAATGAGCAAACACTGCCTAAATCATTTATACATAATTATGGTAAACATGAAGCACCTTTTTTATTACATTATTTTCACTGGAGTTCCTCTTTAAGCTCTTCTCTGCTTCATAGTTTAGAATGCAGAGTGTAGTTTGTTAACTGCAAATATTAGAGAATTAAAAAAAAAAAAAATCTATTTACCTGAAAATAAAAAATGATACTCTTCTTTGCTACTAATTACATAGTTACATAGTTATTTGGGTTGAATAAAGACATACGTCCACCGAGTTCAACCAGAAAGCAAAGTACAACACCAGCCTGCTCCCTCACATATCCCTGTTGATCCAGAGGAAGGTGAAAAACCCTTACAAGGCATGGTCAAATTAGCCCCAAAAGGGAAAAATTCCTTCCCGACTCCAGATGACAATCAGATAAAATCCCTGGATCAACATCATTAGGCATTACCTAGTAATTGTAGCCATGGATGTCTTTCAACGCAAGGAAAGCATCCAAGCCCCCTTTAAATGCAGGTATAGCGTTTGCCATAACTACTTCCTGTGGCAATGCATTCCACATCTTAATCACTCTTACTGTAAAGAATGTTCTATTAATTATTCACACTACACATACAATTTATTATATCATATTTATTTTCTTTTCAGTGTCACTTTAAGGCCGTTACACATCGTAACAATTGTCACTAAAAGTTAGGCAGCCATAATGCTGTATTTTAGGCAGTTATAATGCAGTAAATAGAGGTCTCAGAAAAAGAAGTACAGTAGAGTCTCGGTTATCCAGAACCGTCGGAGATCGGCTGATGCTGCGTTCATTACTATTCCCCCTCTAGGCTGCTGTGGACTGTAGGGTAAGATGTAATTTGACTGCCAGCTATTGCTGGTGGCTGAATTATGCTGTTTTCATCGTACTCTGGGCTCCGTCTCTTGACAGCTCCCAAATTACTGCCTGAACGCTGCTTTACCCATGGTTCCTAATACGGCCTATGGTGGCACCTGGTGTGCCCAAATCTCCAGCATCGTTTTTGCCTGACTCTCTCTACCCCACTCTATATACACACCATGAACTCTTTATTAAATGTTAAAAAAACAGTAACTGAAATTTTTATTAAATTAACTAGAGTAGTTGCATGCTTGTTTCTGGTGTTATTCAGACACTACTGCAACCAAATAGATCAAACGTGATCCTGTGCATTTCCTGAGCGAGGCTACTGACTTCAATATCCTGTGCAACCAAGCGTGTTTTGCCATCTAGGCGCACAATGTATAAGGCAGTGTTCCCAGCCTTATACACACTTTAAAATTCTCTCCCTACCAAGTACATTACTTGATGTTATTAATTAACCTACACTAAATGTAAGCACCTTGTTTGCTTTAACTGCTGAGCTTAGATAGTTCAAATACTGTATAGCAGGGCAAAGCTGTGACAAGTGTAACGCTGACAACATAGTCCCCACCTGTAATTAACGTGATGTCCAGACAAAAGAAACAAAAAAAACATGTCATGCTTGTCTGAGCGCTACCTGATATGTACAGTCTCCTAACTACCTCTCTAAGGAACAAACAAACATTTGAAGTCTTTGGTATCCAAACAGGAAAAAGCCGCACTCTGTGTCCCAGTGTGGCAGTACAATCTACAAATTACAACAGGTTTGCCACTGGTATCTACAAAGCACTACCTGCCTTCCATTAGAATCCACTAATCACTACCTGTCTGCCATTAGAATCCACTAATCACTACCTGTCTGCCATTAGAATCCACTAATCACTACCTGTCTGCCACCGGAAGCTAGCAATCTAGGTGTAATTAGAATCTACCAATCACTTCCTGCCCGTCACTAGAAACTACTGATCACTACATAGCTGTCGCTGGGAATTATTTGCTTGTAATTGATATTATCTGCTTGACAATGATATCTGTGTATTGTTGGTAAGATCTGCTTGACAATGCTGTTGATATCTGCAGGCCATTGATAAGTGCATGTAATTAATATGCTATCATTGGAAATATATGACTGCTATTGATGTCTGTCTGTCTGTTATTGCTGATATTTACACATCATTGGATTTTACCGGTTATGTTTTCTTAGTAAGTAACTATGTACGGTATTTTAATTTTATTTTTCCAATTTAAAATGTATGGTCCAGATATGTATGGGTAAAGGGAGTGTGGCACATCAAAATATCTACAGCATGCAATCTAGGCTCCTGTACCTTTATGTTGTGTAAAATGTTATGGCCACACCCAATTCGATGTAGCGCGCTGTACATCAGCTCCTCCTTTCACCCCTAGAGATGCTCCAGATATTCTGGTAAACTAGCAACACCTTGTCAATTTTTCAGAAGATAATGCTTGCACTTGGCAAAGTACCTCTGTTACATCATTATTCAATCCTACAGAAACTCAGTCCATTTATAATTAAGTTATTTCCCCGGTTTAAAGGATACCGGAGGTGACATGTAACATGATGAGATAGACAAGTGTATGTACAGTTCCAAATGCACTAATAACTATGCTGAGTTCCTTTTTTTTCTTTTCTTTCTCCGTTTGAAAGGAGTTAAACATCAGGTATGTAAGTGACTGTTCCTGTATGGGTCGGTACTGGGTCCGACTACAGTGTAACCCTCAATAATAAGGAATTACAACTATAAAACACTTTCCTAGCAGAAAATGGCTTCTGAGAACAGGAAAGAGATAGAATGGGTCAGTAGTTCATAGATTTCAGCTCTGGCATACTTAAACAAATGTGTCATTGAACAGAGACAATTAAACCGTACAAACTTAAAAAGTGGATTTAAATATAAATTAATTGAGCTCCAAAGCTCAGTGCGACCCATGCTTCATTCCTTTCCTTTTCAAATGTGTTGCACCCAAGCTATGCTCAGTAGCAGAACGCAATGGACGTTAAGGTAAGTGCCTGTTTTTAAATATTGGGAGGTGGGTGCGGTCGGCTCTCCCCGGCGCTGGCCACGCTTGGGGGGGGGGGGGGGGGGGTCGCCGGCGCCACCCAGCCTCCCCCTCCGGGTTGTTGCTGCTGTGGTTTCCAGGCAGTGAGAGCGCCTGGGACCCCGCGGTCCCCTGGTTGTATGGGGGCATTGAGAAGCCTCCTCGTGGCGCTCCTGGATAGTGCTATTGCAGCATGAACTAATTCCCGCAGGGCAACGGCTTTGCGGCATTGGTTTTTGACCCCGCATAAGTTGGCATGCGAAAGCGAATGCATATTTGCATGAGCATTGCCTCATGAATAGCCAGTTAGGCCAAATTTGCTTAGCCAGTTTTGTCAAGTGTTCACTTGGTGTTTAATGCACACATTTAATTCTCTGTGTAGTGATTTAAATATGAATTAAACCTTCGGGATATCTAAAAAAAGTGATTTTTATGAGGAGAATAGGTACAATTGTTTATCTCAGTCTATTTTTACCTTGGATGTCCTTTAAAGCATATTGTATTGTTGTATGTAAAGTGTGTGCATGTGTGTGTTTGTAAGCAAACCAGTTTCCTTGTAAAGAGGATTTGATTTTACACAGTGGATTGTATTTATATATTTTTGACCAATTTTAGGCTTTTATTTATTGTACAGTGGTATTGCTTTTAGGGTGTTACCCATCCATTTTAATGGTTGTAAAAAAGCATTTAGGTTTTTATTTCACTTACGGTATGTTATGTTTTATATCTACATGGAGTGGGATCACTACTGGTTATATTTATTTGTATACTGCTTGTTGAGTTTATTTAATCTTTTAATTTGGATAGCTAAGGGCCCGTTTCCACTAGTGCGGTGCGGAATCGCTGCATAGCACCGCTGACGAAATCGCATGCGGATGCGATTTCGCACGCGTTTTTGCCGCGATTTCGCGTGCGATTTCGCATAGGCAGGGTACATGCGATTTTAACCATGTCACTGCCTGTGTCATTTAACATTACTTTCAATGCGAAATCGCGGGAAAAAACGCATGCAAAAAACGCATGCGATTTCCCTATTAAATACATTGCCTGCGATTCGCCTGCATTCCACACGCAGGCGAATTCTGCAGGCTCTACCGTGCAGAAAAATCCTGCACAGAAAAACGCAGAAGAAAACTGACAAGTGGAAACAGGGCCATCCACTTGTATTGGTTATGCGAATCCGCATGCGGACAACGCATGCGGATTCGCTCTAGTGGAAACGGGCCCTAAATGATGATAGGGACTTACATACTGGTAAGCTAAATCTTTCTACATGTGAGAGTACTAACAAGCCCATGAGAGAAAGACAAACCTGAATAAAGAGACACTAAATATACAAAATATTACAAAACACTGTGAGATGTATATAGGTGGGTATGGACCAGACCAAACAAAATCTACTCAGATTCTTTTTATGAAAATATCTACAAAAAACTTTTATTGATTACTGTATCAAAACACAACCATTTAAAAATGTGAGCCTCCCAAACCTCCCACACCAAGCACCCACCCCACCTGACAAGCCCCTCCCCTGCAACCTACAATCTCCCTTACTCAAAATGGCCCTAACTTAACCTATGATCAAAATTGCAGTGATGCATATGCATCTGCCCCACTGCAAGCCCACAGTCACCGGTGTACCCGTCTGAGCTCAGACTCCCAATGTCCAATCAGCCTATGATCTTATCTGGTCCACACATTAATATTGGATCGTAAGACCGAATCCACGTGGAAAATATGAAAGTTCCAGTTGTAGACCAAACGGACAATTCAATGCAATAACATCAAGTATCATTGTGTTAGTTCATGTATTCCCAGTGTGAACACCATAGAAAGGAACATTGGGCTAGCAGATTGATGAGGCAGGATCGTTATGTCCAATGGGGAACAATAGGCAAGGGAGCCCAGCAAGAGTAGTAAGCCACAGCAGCATAAGCCTCTAATCAAAGCAACAGGGAGAGGCGTCCAGGCGTACAACTTCCCTTCATAAGGTATAGTATATGCCACATACAGCTTCAGCCCAGTTCAATCAGGTTAGTGACGGCATTCAGCACAGTTCAATCAGGTGGATAGCAGCATAAGCAAAGCAGCAAGCAGGCCCCCAGCGCAGTTTAGCCAGTTATTGGCAGCATGAGGAAACAAACAAGATTTTGAGCAACATGAAACGTTCTTACATGTGCTGTGGTTCTCCACTGGAGTCAGCCAGGAGTAACTCGCTAGGCAGCTTGGATGTTCTGTGACTGATCAGTCATTGTAGGTTGGTCTCCGGCTGAGGCTGACAAATGCTGAATGCTAGGTGAGGCTGCCGGGTAAGCTGGATGTCCAGGAGCAAGGGTAGTGGCCAGGCAGGTCCCAGGTGCGTGGTGCGGGGAGGCCGGGACGCAGCACATGCGTCCTCGACCGGTTTCGCCGGACTTCCGGCTTCCTCTGGAGGTATAACATTTCCTGTGTCGCCTCCTATTTATTCCCCCCAAGGTCCGGAATGGACGGAGAGGTCATGCCACGCCCGCCCCCACCAGCGGCCAATGCCGGGCGGGAGGGCGGAGCCAGCCGACGCCGCGGGCAGACGCAACTCATCCACCCGCAGCGTCAGCACAGCACCGCCCACCCGCCCGAACAACCGCCGGGCGGCGGGGCGGGGCAGGCAGACACCACGCGAAGGCCGCCAAGCAACCCACACGGCGCGTCCGCCAGGCCCCCCCCCCACGCCCAGACACGCCGCCGGAGGGGGCGGGCGAGGACGAACACAACACCAGCCCACGTCAGACCAGGAAGGGAAACCACTCAGAGGCAGCACCAGGTAAACAAACCCTGTATCCTCCCCAAATGCAATATATAGAACATTAGCCTCTAAAATTACAAACACCATAGAAACTAATCTCGACATATAGTGACAGTAAAGAGCATCCTATCCATAATCATGCAAATGCCCAGGAACTTAACATAAATCCCGGCTCATATCAACATAAGCCGCGTATCTAAATATTCCTGGTATCTAGGCAAACATCAGCCCATAATATGGCAAATATCTGTACAATGATCTCACAACTCCGTGTCTGGCGATGTGCGGTAAGAAAAACCCCCCCACCCACCCACGAGATCAACAGAACATGTCACAGAAACCAGATCAGCCAAAGATCCCACAGACCCATCAGAGTGGCAAAAACGAAGCATAACTAGTATGCTCGTTAAGACCGGGGGGCCTAGTGGCCTCCAGTTCAAAAATCCATCGTGATTCCTTTTGTAATAATAGGCGATCCATGTCCCCACCTCTGATGGAGGCATGGATCCGATCAAGGCCTACAAATCGCATTGCGGTAGGGCTACCCGCATGCATGGTTTTAAAATGTCTGGCTACGGGAGTGAGACTGGAAAGGCTTTTGCTTTTAATATTCGTAACCTGTTCAGACATACGTGAGCATAATTCACGTTTGGTTTTACCTATGTAAAATGCCCCACAGGGGCACTGCAAGAGATATACTACCAAAGTGGTGTTGCAATTAACATAGTGTGCCAATTCCCAGTCTCTACCATCCGGCAGCCTGACACTTTTTCCCACCTGTATGTACCTGCACATCGTGCAGCCACCGCAGGTGTAAGTGCCTGTCACTTTACAATGTTTGGATCCAATAGATGGATCCGAAAAGTGGCTGCTAACCACCCTATCCCTCAGTGAAGGAGCCCGTCTGAAAGAAAACAGAGGTTTGGTAGGAATAATTTTGTTCAATCTGGAATCATTGGTCAAAATATGCCAATGTTTCTCAATTATGTGAGCAATTTTGGAGTGTTGAGCTGAATACCTGGTGCAGAACTGCACAGTTTGTCCGACATTATCCCTCAAACGGGGGCCAGTCGCGAGTAGAGAAGTTCGCGCACTGGCATCCGCTCTTCTGAAAGCCTTTTTCAGGGTGCCCTCTGGATATCCCCTTTCCCTGAATCTCCTCAAGATGTTGGCCTCCTCCCTGAAGGCCCCATCTTCAGAACAATTGTGTCTTAGTCGCAGATATTGACCAGTAGGAATACCCCTTACAGTATGCGCGGGGTGAAAGCTATCTGCTCTAAGGAGTGAGTTAGTTGCAGTTTCTTTTCTATACAGGCGCGTTGTCAATTGGCCATTCCCATCTATACGGACGGAGATATCAAGGAAGGGGACCTCCGAGGTACTGTATTCCATAGTAAATCTCAAATTGCTGGAGTTATCATTCAATGTCTTTACAAACTTTTCCAGTAGGGGAGCACCCCCTGTCCAAAACATGATGATGTCATCAATGTACCTGTGCCATGCCAGAATGTGGCACAGGTACATCGAGAGACCATCATTGGCAAAGAGCCACCGTTCCCACTCCCCCAGGTACAGGTTTGCATACGATGGGGCACAAGTAGTCCCCATCGCTGCTCCCTGCACCTGAAGGTAGTGGGAACCCTCAAAGATAAAAATGTTATTAGTCAACAGAAACTCCAGTAGGGTCAGTAGGAACTCACTGTGCGCAGTGCACTGTATACCCAGCTCACTCAAAAATACGCCCACCGCCCGCATTCCAAGTTCATGCGGAATGCTGGAATAGAGGGCCTCCACGTCCAAGGTCACCAATTGCGTCCCTATGGGCAGCTGTAATCCGTCTATAACGCGCAAAAGATGGGATGTATCCCGAATATATGAAGGTAATGCCTGCACATGCGGCTGTAAAAAACGGTCTATATAGACACTGATCTTCTCCGTCAGCGAACCCCGTCCCGAGACAATTGGACGGCCAGGAGGTTTATCCAACCTTTTATGCACCTTTGGTAACGCATAAAAGGTGGGGCATATGGGGCTCACAACCTTCAAAAACTGTGCCGTATTGTCATCTATTACATTCCTGATGGCTGCCTCGTCAATAATTGAAAAAAGTTTACGCTGACATATGGTGACCCTGGACGCCGGGACCCTCACATAACACTCACGTCTCCCGAGAATATCCAGACACATATTTCTGTATAAATCCACAGATAGGATGACCACGTTGCCCCCCTTGTCTGAAGGTTTTACGATCCACCTCCTGTTTTCTATTAATTCGTTAAGTGTCTCACGTTCATCCACTTCAAGGTTGTCAGCGGATGACCTATCGCCCTTCAATTTAATCAGATCCTTCTCCACCACATCAATGAATGTTTTCAGATTTGGATTTAAGTTAAACGGGGGAAATTTCCGTGATTTATTTCTGAGTCCAACATCTTCCAGCCGAGGAAGGAAGAAGCAGGGGCCCGACCCAAAGGGGACCGATTCCGTATCATCAGGGTAAACCGAACTCTCAAACGCCAGCTCCTGCAAATGTTGCAGAGCTATCAGATCTTTCTCCGACCAAGGATTATCATCCTGAGTTATATTACATTTTTGAGTTCACCTAGCCTAGATCTGGCACAGTAAAGGGTTATTTAAGAGAGAAAATAAGGGGGAGGGGGCAGATTGTGTTTGCTATTTTTAAACCTAAAAAAATAAATAAAGTTTAGGCTGCATTCTAGATGTGCTTAAGAATGAATAAGTTCCCAAGTATTACTGTTCCCCCTAGGAATGTGTTTAATGTCTTGTAAAAGTAAATACAGACATGGATATACATTCCAGACGAGATAGATGTAAACTTGGCCATGGATATTTGTAATCATGGCAATCCTGGATTGGTAACCGCAATAAGCAGTGTATATTACCAAAAGGGAACCAAAATAAATTTGATAAAGGCAAACTTTGAAAGTAAGTCAGCGTCAGTTAGTGAACAGCACCTCAGCATGGGCGTCCGCAGAAAATTTTCCGGGGGGGGGGGTTTGGAGGGGGTGTTTAAAAAATGGTGGGGCTGGAGTCATGCGGCACGCGCGGAACCAAGATGTGGGCTATGGTAGGGATCAGATTGTGAGTGCCTCCGACACAGGTGCCCCCCCAGTTTAGGTAATGGCAGGGAAACGTAAGCCATGCCTCCTGTGTGGAATTAAGCCACACCCCAGATTTTGCAAGAGGGTGCCAGTGGGTGGGAGAGGGTGACAATAGGCAGGAGGGGGGTGCCAGTGGGTAGGAGGAAAGTGCCCGTGTGTGGGGATGGCAGTAGAGAGGCAGAGAGAGAGAGAGAGAGAGACTGCAGACAGACACAGCTGAGAGGGAGAGCGACAGCTGAGAGGCAGAGAGAAACCGCAAAGAGAGAGAGCAGAAAGGCAATGAGGGACAGCAGAGAGGGACAGCAGGGAGGCAGAGAGAGCGAGCAAGAGAGAGAAAGAGACAGCAGAAAGAGAGACAGCAGTAAGGCAGAGAGAGAGACAGCAGTAAGGCAGAGAGAGAGACAGCAGTAAGGAAGAGAGAGACAGCAGTAAGGCAGAGAGAGACAGCAGTAAGGCAGAGAGAGACAGCAGTAAGGCAGAGAAAGACAACAGAAAGGCAGAGAGAGAGAGAGCAGAAAGGCAGAGAGAGAGAGCAGAAAGGCAGAGAGAGAGCAGAGAGAGAGAGAGAGAGAGCAAGCAGAAAGGCAGAGAGAGAGCGAGAGAGAGAGAGCAGAAAGGCAGAGAGAGAAGAAAGGCAGAGAGAGAGAGAGAGAGAGAGCAGAGAGAGAGAGAGAGCAGAAAGGCAGAGAGAGAGAGCAGAAAGGCAGAGAGAGAGAGAGAGAGAGAGCAGAAAGGCAGAGAGAGAGAGAGAGAGCAGAAAGGCAGAGAGAGAGAGAGAGAGAGAGAGAGAGAGAGCAGAAAGGCAGAGAGAGAGAGAGAGAGCAGAAAGGCAGAGAGAGAGAGAAAGCAAGCATAAAGGCAGAGAGAGAGAGCAGAAAGGCAGAGAGACAGAGAGAGAGAGACAGCAGAAATGCAGATAGAGACAGCAGAGAGGCAGAGAGAGAGAGAGAGGGCACAGAAAGGGAGAGAGAGACAGCAGAAAGGCAGAGAGAGAGAGAGAGAGAGTGACAGCATAGAAGCAGAGAGAGAGAGAGAGAGAACACAGAAAGGGAGAGAGAAAGACAGCAGAAAGGCAGAGAGAAGAGAGAGAGCGGAGAGAGAAAGGCAGAGAGAGAGAGAGAGAGAGAGAGAGCAGAAAAGCAGAGAGATACAGCAGAAAGGCAGAGAGAGAGAGCAGAAAGGCAGAGTGAGAGAGAGTTGAGAGGCAGAGAAAGATAGACAGTAGAAAGGCAGAGAGACAGAGAGTGACAGCAGAAAGGGACATCAGAAAGGCAGAGAGAGTATAGTTGCCCCCAGTATAGCTAGTATAGTTGCCCCAGTATAGTTAGTATAGTTGCCCCCAGTATAGCCAGTATAGTTGCCCCAGTATTAGTATAGTTGCCCCCAGTATAACTAGTATAGTTGCCCCCAGTGTAGGTAGTATAGTCACCCCCAGTATAGCTAGTATAGTTGCCCCGTATTAGTATAGTTGCCCCCAGTATAGCATAGCTACCCCCAGTAAGGAGGGACAGCGGCAGGGAGGGGGGCCAGATCCCCCCCAACGTCCCTCACCTGGGCCCCCTCCTTCTGGCGCTTCCCCCCTTCAAATTAGCAGCGGCAAACAGAATCGAGCATCAGCGGGCGGAGAGGAAATTCCCACCTTCTCCCTGCATTCCAGGCGATGGCGCGCAGCGTCATCGTCACGTGACACTGGTCTCCGACTTCTCTGCTGCTCGCGGTGCTTCCGCTAACCAGGAAGCACAGAGCGGTAGAGAAGGCGGTGACCAGTGTCACGTAACGATGGCGATGCATACCATCACCTGGAATGCAGGAAAAAGGTGAGTAATTCCTCTCTGCCCGCTGATGCCCACTTCTGTCTGCCACTGCTAATTTGGAGGGGGGAAGCACCAGAAGGAGGAGACCCAGGTGAGGGAGGTGGGGGGTCTGGGCCCCCTCCCATCTGCTGTCCCCGCTGCCCCTCCTTTTGTATTGCTTCCTCCTCCTGCAAGTTCGGGTGGCTAGGGGGGGCAGCAGCTGGGGGGGGGGCGCATGCCCCATTTTATATGCTTCAGTATTAAACAAAATCATGTTGCACTAAGGTATGTGACTGAGGTGTTAAAATCCAGAGCATGCACCGCTTTATTGCAGAAAACATGTGCAAGATACACATCTAGGTAAAGACTGCCATGGTTAATATTGACCATAACATTTAGGCTATGTTCACTGCGGGCATTGCATTCTCTGTAACAGCAGGAATGGAATGTGGAGCGCACTGGATCGGGAAAGTGTCGGCGCACACTATCCACTCATTGCATCGAATACAGTAAAACATATTGTCAGTAAAAAGTAACTTTTAAGCCCGGTTAACATTGCAAAAATGAGCCAAATGGATCCGGTAAGCGGATCCGGTCTCTGCTTCACCAGATCCGGATGGCAAACGGATCTGATCACCGAACGATCGGTTTTCACTCAGTTTGCAGTTAAATACATACCTAAAGGTCTACTGAGGTCAGCGGTAGAGGCTTACTCTTCTTACACTGTGACTACACAGTGCGTTATGTGACTAGTCACATGACGCGTCATATAGTCACATGACACGATAGAACACATAAGCCTCTACCGCTGGCTTTTCAACAGACCTTTATGTATGTATTTAGGCCCGTTCACCCTCGCTCACCCATCTGATGGCTGCTGCACCCTCCCTCACCCTCCTGCCCGCTCAGGTTCGCATCCCCACATCCCCCCAACCCCCTGTGGATGCCCTCTGAACGGTGTGAAAAAACGTTCTGTTCCCCATTGCCCCCAATGCACAGCATTTTTTTCCGTTCCGCTGGGCAGAACAGTACGGAAAATTAGGGCCTGCAGCATTTTTTCTGTCCGTGGAGCGGAACGTACACAATGGATCCGTACCAATGGACGCATGTGAACGGCCCAATAGGTTAACATTGGATCCTTTCGCATCAGTTCCGTTTGTACAGTATACGTTCCGCTTCAGGTCCGCAAAAACGCTAATCTGAACCGGGCCTTACTGTTAACACACATTTTGGGGTAATACACTGCATGCAGTGCTTTAACATGGTGCAATGCATCTGCCCACATAGGTGGTTCATTGCAGTGCATACAAAGTGGCCGTTATGCCACATCACACCACTGTGAACATAGCCTAAAACAAGTTATCACACAATTCCATGTAACATAGAAACAAAAATTAAAAATAAGTCTTACTGACAACCAGGCTATGTTAGTTTAATATATATAACTCAGTATCCAGTAATAATTACTCCACTATATAGAATGGCCAAGAAGTACAACACAAAAAAACTAACAGAACAAGACCGTGTATACCGCTCCTCCCGGATATGTCTGGGACCTGAAATGAGAAGCACATGGAGGCTGCCATATTTATTTATTTTTAAACAATACCAGCTGCCTGGCAGTCTACTCTGTTTGGATAAATCACACAGATGAAACAAGCATGCATCTAATCTAGTCAGATTTCAGTCAGACGTGTAATCTGCTTACTTGTTCAAGGACTATGGCTGAAAGTGTTTGAGGGAGAGGATCATCAAGACAGCCAGGCAATGTGTATTGTTTAAAAGGAAATAAATATGTCAGCCCCCATATTTCCCTCACTTCAGGTGTGCTTTAACTGAGGAAATAACAACCAGTAAAAATTATGTAAACATTTGTATTAATATTCTCATAAGCATATGTGCAGTACAGCAGTCCATTCAAATGTATTGTCAAATATTTCAGCAGACTGTATATGCTATGTGATGACTGGTTGTTGCCAACTCATCCCTTTAATTACTGACACATCTAAGTTATACAGGTTCTGAGGCTACTTACACATAATCAGTGCCTTAACTGTATCTACTTAGCCACAAAACTTGTATAATTCATATGTGTCAGTAATTAATGGGATGAGTTGGCAACACTGACTGGTATTACTAGCCCTTGATGAAGTGGCCCTATGAGCTGTGAAACACTCGTCAGGCCTAGTTTTCTCCTTTCTGACTGGAATATACATGTTTTTAATAAATGAACAGGTTTAGTTAGAAATTTTATTAAACTGGTGCACTGCACACATCCCTATGGGGATATTAATAGAACTATAGTCTATATTAACATTAGTCCAGAGGTGCGTTAGATAACCATATGCAGGTGTTTCTGTCTTACAAGAGCATAAAAGTCAAAGGCTTCCTAAAAATCAAATAAACTGGCTGGGAACATCATCAGACAGGCACTTTACAGAAGAGCTCACAGTAACTGCCACAGCCGTAAACACTGTCCTCTTCATTGCGGCCCTGGACAGGCACAATCCCTTTGAACTGTGTCCTCTAAGTTCTTGTAGTCGGCTTATATAGGTCTCACATAACTGCTAAAATAAAACTCGCCCCTCCTCCGTACGACCCACTCAAGCTGTCTTCCATGTCCTCATACAATGCCCATCCTGTGCACAAATCTATCAATGGGAACTGTGAGGGCAAATGTGTCTGTATCTATTTCTAGACAGAAAATGAATGACTGCTGTAAATACAAGCAGGTGTTCTGTGAAGTGACTGAAAGATAAGACTAAAAATAAAGGAAGTCCAAGTTTTCTGTTCCTGGAATGATCCTGTATGAAGTAAATCTTTGCTCACATTACAATGAAGAATACCCAGATAGCTCCTTGTGACCCAGACGCTAAAGTAAAGTGTAAGAGGCTAAAGGTGGCCACTAACAATCCAATTTCTAGCAAAAAATCGGTCGAGCGATCAGAAATTCTGATCAGAAGTGAAATATTGTAATACATTGTTCACTACACCATCAACAAACCAATCTTTGCTTCCTATCTATCACAGCCAACAGGAAAATACAAATTTTGGTTCGACGTAAATTCATTCGGACGACATTTTTTTCACTCATTCATAACCGATTGGGTCCACCAAGGGAGATTATTTACAACCAATCCGATCAGAATTTCTGATCGCTCGAACGATTTTTCGCTAGAAATTGGACCATAAGTGGCCACCTTAAAAGAGACTGCAAACAAACATCCTACTAAATTCCTACTGAATATAATTTCGCCTTTTTAAAACAAAAGGTATTTGCGATAATTCAGCTTTAAATGTGCAACTGTGATTTTTCCCATGATGCATCCCCTATGAATAAACAAATCTTTATGCCCTTCAAGCCAGGCACACATCCAGCACCACTGGTGTACAGTGAGCACAGAGCTTATACATTTTACAAAGTCACATCAATCCAACATGCATACAGCCTGCTTGGCCCCTTCTAGTGCTCATCAGTGCCTGGCATGGTTTGCTATGGCTCTATCCTCATGTTACAGTTTCTAAGCTGCGAGTGTATGTGGTGTACAGGCACCAAGAGCTCTCTGCATACAAGTTTACATACCTTCCAGAGCTTTATACACCCAGGCCTTGCCATACAGCTACTGTTCTAGTCTTCAGTAGTTGGATCCGCCCCTTACCTGCCTCCCTCAAGCCTTGCTATTGGCTCATTATGCGATGAAAAGGGGTAAAACTTTGTTGCATCCTCAGCTGTGCCAGAGTCAGCATCTACTGATGGAACTGTAAATCCAAAATGTAATCCTCAAACAAGCTGTCCCTCTCTAACATAAAATAGCACTTTTTTCTTTTTGCAGTATCGCTGATAGGAAAGCATAATGCTAGTCTCTAGCTCACACTGTTGTTAGCCACTGCTAGTCATGCTACTTTGCATGCAGCTTAAATAATGTCCATCCCTTGAGCTATGCCTCGCAGTTAACTCATTAGCTGCAGTTTTCACTCGAATGAAGTGCTGCATAACACAATACCAATCAAACAACATTCCTTGCCTATCAGTCTTGAAGTCCTGAAACTAGCTATGTAACAAAAAGAACCAGGTAGAAAAAAGACACAGACAAGAACTTGAGCTTTAAGGTCCATACTCATGGCAAGATTTTTCAGCTGATTTTTTTCACGTCAAACAATCGTTTTCCCAATGTCATGTAACATTGTTTAACGAAAATTTGATGAAGATTGTTTAGCGATGGCAGATAACCCGTGACAACCACTTGCCATAACGGATCACGCCCCACTGAGTGAGTGGCCGGATAGTGTAATGGTTAAGGGCTCTGCCTCTGACACAGGAGACCAGGGTTCGAATCTTGGCTCTGCCTGTTCAGTAAGCCTGCACCTATTCAGTAGGAGACCTTGGGCAAGTCTCCCTAACACTGCTACTGCCTATAGAGCGTGTCCTAGTGGCTGCAGCTCTGGCGCTTTGAATCCGTCAGGAGAAAAGCGATATAAATGTTCTGTGTTTGTCTGAGATTTTTGGATCGTTTAAACCAGGGGTGTCAAACTCAATCAAGTAAAGGGCCAACATCTAAAACATACAATATCACTGTTGTTAGAGCAGAAACATCACACATAATAATGTGTCTCAAAAGGGCTGATAATTGCAACTGAAAACCTCGGGATAAGATGCTCTATCTAGAGACATTAGTAAAAATGAGTAAGTCGTCACAGATTCCCAATATGATGCAAATATATGTAATTTTATTGAGGACTTATCCAACACACAAAATAATTTAAAAACAATTAAAACCGCCTTCTAAATCCAAATGTAATTGGAAATCCCTACAGCAGTAGGACAAAAAAGTGACAACAACATTTGTGTTTGAAAGTGAATGGAGATCACTAATCTTGTGCAACAAATTGCATATATTGCAAACCCCTCAAAAAAAATCCTACAAAAATATCAAAAGTCAAAAAAATCAAAAAAGAAGTGACCTAATGTCCTGTGAAAAAGTGCACCGTGCTAATACAGTCAATACATAAAAAATTGTGCAAAAAACCTGAGGGCTGGTGCACACCGATCGGCTTTTTCAGCGTTTCTGCAGCCGCTTGCGGCTGCGGATACGCTTGGTCAATGTATCTCAATGGGGTGGTTCACACCAGAGCGGGAGGCGTTTTGCAGAAACGCATACTCCCGGGGTGAGGCATTTTTTGGATTGCGGATGCGTTTCTGCCTCAATGTTAAGTATAGGAAAAACGCAAACCGCTCTAAAAAAAACGCCTGTTCAGAGCGGTTTTGCCTGCATTTTTGTTACAGAAGCTGTTCAGTAACAGCTTTACTGTAACAATATATGAAATTTACTACACCAAAACCGCAAAACGCTAGCTGAAACGCTACAGAAAAATAAGAAAAAGCGTTTTAAAATCTGCTAGCATTTTGCGGATCTGCTAGCGGGTTTTGGTGTGCACCAGGCCTAAAAGAGTGGACTGTGCCGATAATTGCTAAGGTGCTAAACGTACATTTTTATATTTCCTAATACAATTGCTCAAGAAAAGTGCCGCATAGTGCTTACCACGATAAGATCACCACTGCATGTGGGCAGTTTTTGTACACTGACTTTGTGAGACTCACCACCTGTGTTAAGCAGAGGGTGATGTGTCCAGATAACCCTTTCACAGCTTTGGCTATCTATAATGGAACTATTGTTTTACTTGTGCCTGAGGTAAATAGGTACAGGGAACACTTTTTTTCTCAATCTAAGTGGCATAACCATAGTGACCAGAGAGGGCTCCTTCCCTTCCGCAGAGTAGCCCAATGGAGCAGTTTAATATTTACCTGCTCCAGTGCTCGTTCCGGTCCCCTCTGATCTTCCCGAGAGCCAGACGCTTTATGCTGCATACCTCTGGCTCTGAGGCATGTCATGTGTTCGGGAGGAGGAAGTATGGAAGCACAGAGCATGCCAGGAAGAACAGAAGAAACACAATGCAGACTATTTTCATTGGGTTATTGCTGCATCCTAACTTAAACTGACAATGTTTCAATTAGAAACACAACCGCTGGTGTGCTGCTTTTAAACCACAGGTGTCAAAGCCCTTAGGCTGAATGCGGCCCTCCTTGCCATTTGTGTGGCCCTCGAGAGCCTTCCAATGTCCATAAAAAGCAAAAGAAAGACAGTGCACTGCCTTTCCGTCCAAAGCAGCACACCTGCGGCTGTGTTTCTAATTGAAACATTGTCAGAGCATAAAGTTTCGCCCATAGGCTCTCCCCCCAATCCTTCTCCTTGGCTGACTGACCACCGTGGTTTTTGGGTATCCTTCACTTTTCTGTAGCTCGCTCGCTCACTGTATTGGTAGGTGCTTGATATGGACATGACCTGAAACAGCTACGGATACTGAGATCATAGTTCCCATCCTGCTGGTAGTGACGGTGCTGGGATGGTGGACTGCAATCTACCTAGCTGATACCCTACTGATGATATTGTGTGGAGGAAAGCCTTTCCACATACACATTGAAGGCAGCTGCCTGACATTACATGATGGCATCATTTTCGTAGTTTGTTAACCTCCTGAGCATTACGTCGCTCAGGAGGTTTTGTTAGTTTTTGCCCCCATAATTAAATCATTTGCTCACATGGTTGTAAAACCTTACCTAGCAATAGGCTAGCTGGTAAAGGTGTCCGATACCCCCGATCCAGCCAGTTTATCCATTACCCAGCTTGAATCCAGCGATCGGCGTAGCCTCCCCACACAGCTCCGGTCTTCACTATGAGGAGGCTCGCACATGACGTCATGCACATACCCGATCCTCCCCAAAGAGAGACCGGAGCTGTGCCGGGAGGCTGCGCCATCGCTGGATCCAGGATGGGTAATGTATAAACGGGGGGATCAGGGGGGGGGGGGGAGATCCGGGGGTGCTGGGCACCTTTACTGGCTAGCATAGTGCTAGCTACAGGTTTTACAGCCATGTGAGCAAATTATTTAATTATGGGGAACTCCTGAGGACAGACGGCGGTATGACCGACACACTGTCGGGCATATCGCTAAGGAGGTTAAAGGCTTGTCAAGCATTATAGAGTAAGGCTGCTTACACACCAAGACGTTACAGGCGCACGTTAGTGCGCCTGTAACGCTCCCCCAACGCACAGCAATGTAACACAAGTGGGCTGTTCACACAGCCCACGTTGCGTTACATGTAACGCTGCACGTTCCCCGCAAAGTGCAGCATGCTACGGCGTTGGAGCGGCTATAGCCTCGTTAGACTGTTTGCACATGCGCAGTGGGGGGCGGAGAGGAGGCGAGGAGAGCCAGCTACAGTAGCCGCGCACATGGCTACTTAATATTCACTGCACTGGCGGGCGCTGATTGGCCGGCGGGACCACGTGATGCGGAGTGTCTCGCTCCGCATCACGTGGTCCCGCTGGCCAATCAGCGCCACTCTGGGAGACATTATAGGAATCGAGCCACCTAACGCGGCTCACTCTACTGTCGGCTCTTGCAGCACCATACGTTGTGTTAGGTGCACGTTATGCGACCTTAACGTGGCACCTAACGCAACGTCTTGGTGTGCAAGAAGCCTAAATGCACTGCAAATATTCAGCAGACTAGGCAGATTATTTTCTGTGTCCGCCTCCTGACATTGGCCTGCTACCCCCCCCCCCCCCCCCCCCCTTGGCCCTGTCCCATGCTGGGCTCAAAAAAACTGGTCACTGTACAAAGGATTGGTGTCACTTTCTGAACATGCACAATTGTTACCCATGCTAGCATTACTAGAAAGACACTGGGGGTGTCAGAAAATTGCATGAGTGTGCACCTTTAAGCAGAGCCATAATGCTGCAACTGGAACCAAGGGTTGTCCACAGGTACTGTTACAGCAATATACGATTGCACTGGTGTATCTGCAAACACTGAGGGGCTAATTTTCAGGATGCTATTTCCTTGGTATAGCACCAGCACTCTGTATAATCCAATGCTAGCGGTGTACCCTTCCAAATAGTGCAGCCCCTAGGTGGAAAAATGCTAAAGCTAGTCATGCATGAACTACACAGGGTTTAACTGCTTTTTGAAAAAGTCCCACACCACCTTGTTAATTGTTATGATTTTCCTGTATAAATCGTTGGTTGTTACTCTAAAAAATTTCAGTTAAATATATCATATAGAAGACACACACAGTGATATTTGAGATGTTAAATAAAGTTTATTGGATTTACAGAAAGTGTGCAATAATTTGTTTAACAAAATTAGGTGGGTGCATAAATTTGGGCACCACAATAAAGAAATTAAATTAATATTTAGTAGATCCTCCTTTTGCAGAAATAACAGCGTCTAAAGTAAACGCTTCCTGTAGGTTCCAATGAGAGTCTGGATTCTGGTTGAAGGTATTTTGGACCATTCCTCTTTACAAACCATCTCTAGTTCATTCAGGTTTGATGGCTCCCGAGCATGGACAGCTCTCTTTAACTCACACCACAGATTTTCAATGATATTCAGGTCTGGGGACTGAGATGGCCATTCCAGAACGTTGTACTTGTTCCTCTGCATGAATGCCTTAGTGAATTTTGAGCTGTGCTTAGGGTCGTTGTCTTGTTGAAAGATCCAGCCCAGCTTCAGCTTTGTCACTGATTCCTGGACATTGGTCTCCAGAATCTGCTGATACTGAGTGGAATCTATGCGTCCCTCAACTTTGACAAGATTCCCAGTCCCTGCACTGGCCACACAGCTCCACAGCATGATGGAACCACCACATTTTACTGTAGGTAGCAGGTGTTTTTCTTGGAATGCTATGTTGTTTTTCCTCCATGCATAACACCCCATTGTTATGCCCAAATAACCAATTTTAGTTTAATCAGTCCACAGCACCTTATTTCCAAATGAAGCTGGCTTGTCCAAATGTGCTTTAGCATACCTCAAGCGGCTCTGTTTGTGCTGTGGGCTTCCGCTGCATCACTCTTGCATACAGCACCTCCTTGTGTAAAGTGTTTCGAATGGCTGAACAATGCACAGTGACTGCATCTGCAGCAAGATGATGTTTTAGGTCTTTGGTGCTGGTCCGTAGGTTGACTCTGAATGTCACCATGCGTCGCTTCTGTTTATCCGAGATTTTTCTTGGTCTGCCACTTCGAGCCTCAACTTGAACTGAGCCTGTGTGTTCAAAATATTTTATTGAATTCTTAAAGGATACCTGTAACAAACCTGAGAAAAAATAAGTTACATACTCACCTAAGAAGAAGAAAGGCTCTGGATGCCTTTGTACTTCTCAAGAGCTGCCCCCATCCTGTGGAACTCCCTTACCCCTCCCTCAGACTCGCCCCTTTCTTCAACACCTTTAAGCTAGCCCTCAAAACACACCTCTTTGAGATGGCCTACCGCCTCCACCACACCTTAACTCAGCCCCCCCTTGAGATTGTAAGTCCTTACCATGGACTACCTGGAACGTAAATTGCTGGGTGTCTGTAAACTCAATCATGTGTCTTATACCCTGTTGGGTGTATAATTTCATGCTATGTTGTAAGCCTTATGCTACTTCTCTGTCTGCCACCACTTGTTAACATTGTATATGTATATATCCCTATTTATTGTCCAGCTCTGTGTAATATGTTGGCACTTTATAAATACCATAAATAATAAAAAAATATATTGTTTTTATTAGCCCCTCTTCCCAATAGTTAACTTTAAATTATTAGTTCACTTGTTCTTTAACACGTAAAAACATTTTGAAATTTTATATTCAATAGTATATTTTTTTACTCTAGTTTACACTAGTTTACACACTAGTTTTACACTAGTTTAGTGTATAGAAGAGCTTAGCAAATGTAGGAATTGTGGAAAAAGAATTTAAGGGACAGTCTGCTTACAGTATCAAAAAGTTTATTGAAAAAAGACCAAAAAATTGATAGCACATTGTATTCCCTTATAGCGTGACAATCGCATGATATTGCAACAGTAACTCCCTATGGAAGACAAGTATTAACCCCTTGAACGTCGAACTGGTGCATTACTTCAATGAAATGAGCCCCCCCAATACTTCGGGGAGCAAAACAACATCATTGTGGGTGCTCTAAGTTCTGTGTAGGGGGAATGTCTGTTACGCAAGAGTGAATGTGGTTTGTCAGCTGACAATAGAGGCATACACGGCCGTGTATTTTAGGGGGGGATAAGGGAATACAATGTGCTATCAATTTTTTGGTCTTTTTTCAATAAACTTTTTGATAAATTTTGATAAATAAACTTTTTCCACAGTACGTTTTGTAAGGGAAACGGCTCCTCAATTTTGGGTTACAGTCTGGTCATTACTTCTAGCGCTCCCCATTTCTTTTTTCCGAGTTGTAGGAATTGGCAGCATTAAAGTTTATGTTGTTATTCTTGCCTCCCACACCCGATCGCATACTGGTATGATAGGAATCTAGTTAAACTAGCCATACAGTATGTACAGTAAAGATGAAACTCTAAAAATTAGACTATCGTGCAAAAGTTTCTTTCAGTAATGCATCTTAAAAGGTGACACTAGTATAGGAAATACGGACCCTTTGCCAGTGTGTGAGATTAATTAGCCGATTAGAGTCTGACACTTTGAGCCTAGAATATTGAACATTTTCACAATATTCCAATTATCTGAGATTTTGATTTTGGGGTTCTTATAAGCTGTATGCCATTATCATCAAATTATAACAAGGCTTGTAATTCAGTGGGATACAAAAGTTTGGGCAACCTTGTTAATCGTCATGATTCTCCTGTATAAATCGTTGGTTGTTACAATAAAAAATGTCTTAAATATATCATATAGAAGACACACACAGTGATATTTGAGAAGTGAAATGAAGTTTATTGGATTTACAGAAAGTGTGCAATAATTGTTTTTAAATAAAATTAGGCAGGTGCATACATTTGGGCACTGTTGTCATTTTATTGATTCCAAAACTTTAGAACTAATTATTGGAACTCAAATTGGCTTGCTAAGCTCAGTGACCCCTGATCTACATATACAGGTGAATCCAATTACAAGAAAGAGTATTTAAGGGGGTCATTTGTAAATTTCCCTCCTCTTTTAATTTTCTCAAAACAACTGGGGTCTCAAAACCCCTCTTAAATGACCTGAAGACAAAGATTGTTCACCATCAAAGTGTAAGGGAAAGATCCAGAAAGCTGTCTCAGAGATTTCAGCTGTCTGTTTCCACAGTTAGGAAACAAGGAAAAAACCGAGAGCCCAATCTGGTGTAGTATGTTAAACAGAGGATGAAGAATGTATGTATTTTAAGATTATACTCACAAACACGGGTCACCGCACAGGCGGCCACTAGAACAGCAGGTGGGGAGAATTATAACCTGACCCCACTCAGGACTAAAAAGTCGCTCTCTATAGACAGGAAAAAAGAATTGGGGATACACCCCTCCACCAAGGGTGGACTGTTTACTCATACTCTTGTTCACTCTTTTACTCTTGTTTACTCATATCGTTTCCACAGTTAGGAACATATTGAGGAAATGGAAGACCACAGGCTCAGTTCAAGTTAAGGTTTGAAGTGGCAGACCAAGAAAAATCTCGGATAGACAGAAGCGACGAATTGTGAGAACAGTCAGAGTCAACCCACAGACCAGCACCTAAAACCTACAACATCATCTTGCTGCAGAGTCACTGTGCATCGTTCAACCATTCTGGACACTTTACACAAGGAGATGCTGTATGTGAGAGTGATGCAGAGGAAGCCTTTTCTCCACCCACAGCACAAACAGAGCTGCTTGAGGTATGCTAAAGCACATTTGGACAAGCCAGCTTCATTTTGGAATAAGGTGCTGTGGACTGATGAAACTGAAGTTGAGTTATTTGGGTATAACAAGGGGCAGTATGCATGGAGGAAAACACAGCATTCCAAGAAAAACACCTGCTTCCTACAGTAAAATATGGTGGTGGTTCCATCATCCTGTGGGGCTGTGTGGCCAGTGCAGGGACTGTGAATCTTGTCAAAGTTGAGGGACACATGAATTCCACTCAATATCAGCAGATTCTGGAGACCAATGTCCAGGAATCCGTGACCAAGCTGAAGCTGTGCCAGGGCTGGATCTTTCAACAAGACAATGACCCTAAACACTGCTCAAAATCCACTAAGGCATTAATGCAGAGGAACAAGTACAACGTTCTGGAATGGCCATCTCAGTCCCCAGATCTGAATATAATTGAAAATCTGTGGTGTGAGTTAAAGAGAGCTGTCCATGCTCGGAAGCCATTAAACCTGAATGAACTAGAGATGTTTTGTAAAGAGGAATGGTCCAAAATACCTTCAACCAGAATCCAGACTCTCATTGGAACCTACAGGAAGCGTTTAGAGCAGGGGTCTCAAACTCGCGGCCCGCTCGGCGGCAAAAGCTTCCTTATAGTTCGCTTCAGTGCTCCCAAGTAATCCGCCGCATCCCCGCTGCTGAACGAGGGCTGC
Organism: Hyperolius riggenbachi; assembly: GCF_040937935.1. Lineage (NCBI taxonomy): Eukaryota > Metazoa > Chordata > Amphibia > Anura > Hyperoliidae > Hyperolius > Hyperolius riggenbachi. The sequence continues at coordinate 217,521,263 of NC_090652.1, forward strand.
AGAGCCCCCAAATCGCCCGGGGGGCAATCCGCCGGCATTTCCTGGAAGGGGCAGAGCTTTCAGCTTCAGCTCTGCCCCTCCTGACGTAAAACGCCGCACGGATCACCGCCTCTCCCCGTTCCTCTCTGTGAAGGAAGAGTGAGAGGCGCGGGCAGAGGCGGGCGATGTGCCGCGATTGTGAAATTCCTTATGAGGCCCAGCCTCTTCCTGACTTTGCCTCCTGCGGCCCCCAGGTAAATTGAGTTTGAGACCCCTGGTTTAGAGGCTGTCATTTCTGCAAAAGGAGGATCTACTAAATATTGATTTCATTTCTTTTTTGTAGTGCCCACATTTATGTATCTGCCTAATTTTATTTACACAATTATTGCACACTTTCTGTAATTCCAATAAACTTAATTTCACTTCATAAATATCACTGTGTGTGTCTCCTATATGATATATTTAACTGACATTTTTTTATCGTAACAACCAATAATTTATACAGGAAAATCATGACGATTTACAAAGTAGCCCAAACTTTCGCATCCCACTGTATCTACACAGTGCTGCCCATAATTATACATACTCCTGGCAAATTTTGACTTAAAGTTACTTGTATTCAACCAACAAGTAATTTTTTGAGGGGAAATGATACAGGTGTCTCCCAAAAGATAATAAGACAATGTACAAGAGGCAATATTGTGGGAAAAAAAATATTTCTCAGCTTTTATTTACATTTGCGCAAAAAGTGTCCAGTCCAAAATTATTCATAACCTTCACAAACTGTCACAGACTGTGGTAAAATCCAAGTTTTATACCATTCCAAATTGTCCAAGCTGTTCTAAAGCATCCTAATTACCCAGATTAATTGAGAACAGCTGTTTTAATCAACTCAACGGGTGAAAAACGGCAGCTCTCTGCAGTTGGTTTGTGGAAAGTTATGGCTAAGAAACAGGAGCTCAGTGAGGAGGACCTGCGGCTTTGCATTGTGACTGCTCACAAGTCAGGAAAGGGCTACAAGGCTATTTCTAAATGTTTTCAAGTTCCAGTGGCTACAGTGCAAAGTATTATAAAAAATACAAGATTTTCCGCACTGTGGAAAATCTCAGAGGATGTGGTTGGAAGCCAAAAGCGACACCTGTGCTGGCCAGGAGGATAGTGAGAGAGGTGAAAAAAATCCAAGGACCACCACCAAGGCCATCCTGGTGAATCTGGGCTCTGCTGGTGGCAATGTCTCAAGGCAGATAATCCAACGGACACTGCACACTGCTGGGTTCCACTGATGCAGAACAAGGAGGACACCACTTCTCCAGATAAGGCACACAAAAGCTCGCTTGGCCTTTGCAAATGCTCATCTGGACAAAGAAGAAGACTTCTGTGAAACAAAAATTGAATTTTTTTGGTCACAATGATGTTTTCTTCATTTTGTGTAAAAAAGGAGAAGTCTACAACCCAAAGAACTCCATCCCCACTATCAAACATGGTGGTAGGAACCTAATGCTCTGGAGTTGTTTTTTCAGCCAATGGACCAGGGAACCTAATTACAGTGAATGGCACCATAAAAAAAGAGTAATACAATAGGATTTTCAACGACAACATCAAGTAGTCTGAAGAGAAACTTGGCCTTGGCCACCAATGGGCATTTCAGCATGACTATGACTCAAAACACAGAGCAAAAGTGGTGAAGAAATGGTTAGCAGACAACCATATTAATGTTTTGGAGTGGCCCAGCCAGAGTCCTGAATTGAATCCAATTGAGAGTCTGTGGAGGGAGCTAAAGATTAGAGTGATGGCAAGAAGGCCCTCCAGCCTGAAAGATTTGGAACTCATTGTAAAAGGCTAATGGGCAAAAATACCTGTGGAGACATGAAAAAAGCTAGTCTGCGATTATTGGAAGCGTTTAATTGCTGTAAGAGCTAATAAAGGCTTTGCTATTGCTTATTGAGAAGGTTATGAATAATTTTGGACTGGACACTTTTTGCTCAAATGTAAATAAAAGCTGAGAAATGTTTTTTTTTTCCACAATAATTCCTCTTGTACATCATCCTATTATCTTTTGGGAGACACCTGTATCATTTCCCATCACAAAATTACTTGTTGGTTGAATACAATTTTAAGTCAAACTTTGCCAGGCGTATGAATAATTATGGGCAGCACTGTATGTCAAGAGGGTATATTGCTGTTATTTTTTAATATTACAATGAATTTATGGGCTTGTAATTAGTGGTGGAAGCAAAACTGTAAAAATGCATATTGGTGACAAGGCATTGTAAGAATCTATACGTTGGTTGTTATTGGCAACAACACTACACCTTTGTTAGGCACCATATCACAGGAAGTGTGATAACTTGACTCTCATCACAGCAACAGTATAGGAGATAGAACTTCTTAGGTTACATCACAGTTTCAAGGAGTTTATTCAGTAAACATATATACAGATGCTCATCCCTACACAGTGAAGCAATTGTTCTGTAGTAAGTCTTCTTTGCGTTACAGCTCTTGGTTCCATTGCATGGCAACCAGGTTTCCTCTTATGTTCCATCTATTCTACGTAGCCCGTAGGCTTATATACAGCATACAGTTAGATAATATGACAATACATTACAAATAAAAGTAAAGGGTGGAAGTCATCAGCCAGACATCAGAAGAAGCAGCAGTAGTCAGAAGTGGCTCTCTGGAGCCCGTCAGCCGTTTTAGTACCGACCACTAAGGGCCCGTTTCCACTAGTGCGGTGCGAATCACCGGGACTCCACCGCTGACGAAATCGCATGCGGATGCGATTCCGCGGGCGATTTTTGCCGCGATTTCGCATGCGATTTCGCATAGGCAGGGTATATGCGAATTTAAACATGTCACTGCCTGGTTCAATTTGCATTAGTTTTCATGCGAATTCGCACGCGAAATCGCGGCAAAAAACGCATGTGCGTTTTCCCTATTAAATGCATTATGTGCGAATCGCCTGCATTCCTCACGCAGGCGAATTCTGCAGGCTCTACCGTGCAGAAAAATCCTGCACAGAAAAACGCTCAGAAATCCTGACAAGTGGAAACAGTCCCATCCACTTTCATTGCCTATGCGAATTCGCATGCAGGCCACGCATGCGAATTCGCCCTAGTGGAAACGGGCCCTAAAGAGTTAAATGTGACATCATCTGAGCAGGACCTCATCACCTGCTATTGGTTGATAAAACCTTTACTGCGCATGCCCAAACTATCACCTAGTTCTAAGAACTGTCATCTTGTTCTGAAGAGGCCATTTGTTTAATGTTCTTGTGAGAATATTTACATAACAATGGCTCATGTTTATGTTGTTCGTCGCCAGCTGATCTGGCCTCTGCACTGGATATCTCTGATACAACCTTGGGTGTTCCCGTATCACACTGTTCTTCAGTGCTTCTAGAAATCCTTTTTAATGGCATACTCTGCAAATCAAGTTTTTTAACTAACCTCAGTTAAAGTAACTGAGGTCTACGAATTCAATCATATAATACTTAAATTCTAACAGGCGTCTTCACTAAAAGAGGCATATGTTAAGATAGATGCTACTTATTTTGGTTATTTGAATATCGCAAATGATATTCAAATAACAGCTTGATGTCAGAAATGTGCATGCTGTTTTTGACATCGACTTCTAATGTTAATCACCTACCCTACCCCTAATACTAACCCTACCCTCTTATGCCTAACACTAACCCACAACTACCTACACATAATACTAACCCTTCTTTCACCTATACATGATACTTACCTCCCTGATACATATGCCTAGCACTATAGTCAAGTGCCGCATCCCATACCACTCCATTGTAGCTGATAACGGAAATTGGCTATAATAGCCGATTTTCCCTGCATTACTGGGTGATTTATGTGCGATTGGCTGGGTTTGCAATTTTACAATTATTTGCAGAAAAAATAAAATAGGGGGATCACAAGAAAACCATATGACATTGCGTTTGCTATGCCATTTTCTTGTGCTTCCACAGACAAAGTTCTTGATCCACTGCTGCCACCTGGCTCTCTGCTTGTTACATAAGGGGTGGATGCATAAAGGTGCAAAAATATTTGTGCAGAGACATTGCATGGCAAAATTACCTTTAGTACCGTGGGTTTCGCTACTAGCGTGACCCACAATACTCGACTAGCGTGACCGTTGGTATGGTAATGCCCGTTATTAACGAGCGTTACCATTAGTAGCAGGCATTACCTTATCAAAGGTTATGCTAGTTGAGTACCGTGGGTTGCGCTCATAGTGTAACTCACAGTAGGTAGTGTCAGTAATAAGGGTAATATTGCTGTGCGATGTCTGTATACTGCAATATTACTGTGCTTTTATGCATCAGGCCCATAGCAAGGCTTCGTTCACATTATCCAGTGCTGATGGTCATACATTTACAATGCAATGGACGACATCTGTGTTGCTTTCTCCGTTCCTATCCGTTGCAGTGCTGGTCCCATTCACTGACAATAAACAGGTCAAAGGTCTGGCTATAGATCCTATGGCTATTCTGAATCACTCACCTGTGACAAACGTCTATGACTTTCCTGGTACAAAAACCAACTCAGAAAGCATCTGGAATACAGTCAAGTAACAAGTGTTTCCAAAAGAATGCCAGAAATGGCAGCCTCCACAACTCTAGAAGGACAAGTATACGAATTATATGTATCAAAATAATAATCACACAGACCACACACATGTAACAGCCACTGGCCTAAATCATCCATCCTGCCCTTTACCTTGGGGCTTCTACTTCCCTTGTCCATTCTACTCTCCATCCAGCCTTCTTCTATCATAGGAATAACTTCTGCTCTAAGAGGTGAAGTCTGGAAATGATTCACTTACGACACGCCCCTCATTTTCCCACAGCTCATTTTCCCTGGAACTTCCAACAGATGACGGAATTATTTAAAAATGTATTCAAGGCAAATATGCACATCAAGTAGTAATAACAATAATGCTCTTTTCCACTGAAAATCGCAATGACAAACACGCTGTGATGCAATCTCCATTGTGCAACACATGATGTCAGTGTGATTATATTTAAGATTTACCAATTATTTGCAGTAAAGAAATGAATGTGAGTAAGAAAAAAAAAAAAAAAAAAAAGAAGGAAATGTTAGATGGTTGGCAAACTTATCCAATTGTGGGCTGCACTCCTCTCCTCCCTCCCTGCACAGTTGCGAGCAGTGCATGTTAACTCACACTCGCTAAGTGGATACCGGCCCCTCACCCAATTGCAGCTTCCAACTGCAATTTTCATGACCATGGCAGCATCACGGCATGTTGTAATACAGTAAGGGGTGCGCTGGATATAAATTATTTGATCAATACTGTTTCTGGATATAAACAATGTATTGCAAATATATTGGGACCATATAATGTAGAATATAGAACGTATGCACACTCTCATACATACATACACACACACAAAGAGCAGGCTGGTTCCCCTAAAAAATAGTTAAAAACCGACAATTAAAAAATGTTTCACCACAGCTGTCATGGACAAAAGGGAAAAAAACGCGGGGAGGGGGGTTATTTTATATGATTATAAATTGGTATATTGCTTGAAATAAAAGTGGTGAACCAGGCCAATGCTTTAGAGGATAATGCTGGACACTTCCTATACAATTATGAGTCCCTGGATAATGGCAGGATACTCCTGGGCTATACAGGTCGTAGCTCCTTTGGTTACAAACATTGGCCGTTCCACATGGGATGCCTATGGGTTCTCGCCTACTCCTCAAGTCCTCCACTCTGCGTCCCCCAAAAAGTCCTCGGCAGGGGTGTTCCAATGTGGGAAGAAGTACATCGGTCGCACTAAGAGACCATTGGCCAGCAGGATAGGTGAACATCTAAATAATATTGGGAAGGGTTGGGAGGGGCACCCATTGTCCAAACATTTTAGGGACACTCATAAGTGCTGTATATGGGATGTGGTATATTTTGGTCTGGAGGTGGTGCATAAAGATATAAGGGGGGGCGACTATATAGCAAAAATGGCAAGGCAGGAAAGCAAGTGGATCTTCAATTTAGACACTTTGATGCCAAAAGGGTTGAACGATGAAATGGAACTGTTTGGCTTTAAGATGTGATATATATCCTCCCTCTCCCTCTTATGCACATATACCCTGGCAGGCCCATAATCTCAGGGAGCGGAACTCTTACAGAGAACATCTCAGGGTGGCTGGAAAACATTTTGAAACCTCTTGTCTGTAAAAGACCCAGCTACTTACAGGATACCACCCACCTCCTGAACAAACTGTCAGCCATCGGCCCAGTACCTGAGGGAACCATACTGGCCACGATGGACGTGGAGTCCCTGTACACGAACATTCCCCATGATGATGGTATTGCGGCCTGCCGTAAATATCTTCAGGGTCAGGGCATACCTGTAAAGCCTATTACTGGACTGATCAAATTCATTCTCACTCATAATTATTTCACTTTTGGACAGGACCTCTATTTACAGCAGATGGGCGTGGCAATGGGTTCGCGATTCGCTCCACAGTATGCAAATCTATTCATGGCCAAAATCGAAGAGGAATACCTCAATGCATGTGGCATAAAACCCTTGGCCTACTTCCGCTTCATTGATGATATTTTAATCATCTGGTCCGCAAGTGAGGATGATCTTCTCCAGTTCCACAGGAACTTCAATGCCTTCCATCCTACAATCAAATTGAAACTTACCTACTCTCACACAGAGATTAACTTTCTGGACACCACCATATACATCAGGGGTAACAACATACAAACCTCTGTGTATCGCAAACCTACAGACCGTCCCACATACCTAAGATATGACAGTTTTCATCCCAAGCACATTAAGAACTCTATAATTTACAGCCAAGCTATAAGGTACAACCGGATTTGTTCTGACAGGATGGACAGAGACAAGCACCTGGATCACCTTAAGAACACTTTCATTAAACAAGGTTACAGTCCTCCCATGGCTGAGGCCCAAATCAGGAAAGCCAGCAACATCCCCAGGACTGAACTCCTGAAATATAAGCAAAACCAGAAAGAGGAACGTGTCCCTTTGGTTGTCACCTACAACCCACACCTGGAAATCTTAAGGAGGATTGCTAAGGAACTTCATCCCATTTTACACAAGGATCACAGACTGAGAACGATATTCCCTAAACCTCCACTCTTGTCATATCGGCAACCACACAATCTAAAACAGATGATTGTCAGGAGCTCTTTGAATAGGCCTCAACAAAACGGAACATCACCCTGCCGACAAAAAATATGTGGGCCCTGCAGACACATTTACTCCACTGACAGGGTAACGATACCAGGTTCACAACAGGAGTACAGAATACAAGGTAAATTTTCTTGTGGGTCCACCAATCTGGTATATCTGATCATGTGTGCTAAATGCCCCAATGTTATGTACGTGGGAGAAACTGGACAAACTCTGCGCAAACGTATGAATGGACACAGGCACACTATTAATGATACCAAATCTGGACTCCCAGTTGCTACACACTTTCGGTCCAACGGACACAGCATGGATGATCTTCGTGTCACTGCCCTGAAGGGCGGCTTCAAAACGTCAAATGACCGATTAATAGCAGAAACAAAAATTATAAATTGTTTCAAGGCTGTGCAGAAGGGTCTGAATAAGGACAACAACTTTCTATATTGGTATGAGATTGATGATATATGAACTGTCTCAGCCACCCTAGCTGAACTTGTGAACTAAGAATTTACGATACCTCTGGGTCAATCCTAATACCAGGTCTGGGAGCAATAAAGTAAACAAGGATCCTTATCTTACCCCATTTAGATGGTCTGTTTGTATTAAGGCATCTTAATGATGTATTTATGCTTGAAAAAAATATCTGTTTTTCCTTTTGATGTTGCATGTATATAAGCTGTCTGTACCACCAGCTTGCAAACTAACAGGATATAAACCTGACGAAGGCTGCAAGGCCGAAAGCTTGTTTATTCTTATTCATTTGTAGTTAGCCAATAAATGGTATCATCCTGATTTAAAACTTCTTGCTTTTACTGATGGCTAACACGGTACAATACCCTACTGCTACTATTATGCACATATGCAACTTTTATATACACTTTTCATTTTAACCTCATTTTAACTGAATTTCATTATATTTTGATTTTATTTTATTTTAATTCTAGTATGCTGGTTCTGATTGAGAGCAATTTGGTCCCCTATTGAGCTGCTGGTTCCCCCCACACGCACTTATATTTGCACATATGAATTTTATAGAGTCAGCTAGCTATTACAGATAGAATAGGTACTTAAGAGCTAAATGCTCGAAATATTATTAGATATATATTATATATATTAATATATATGTTTGTAACCAAAGGAGCTACGACCTGTATAGCCCAGGAGTATCCTGCCATTATCCAGGGACTCATAATTGTATAGGAAGTGTCCAGCACTATCCTCTAAAGCATTGGCCTGGTTCACCACTTTTATTTCAAGCAATATACCAATTTATAATCATATAAAATAACCCCCCTCCCCGCGTTTTTTCCCTTTTGTCCATGACAGCTGTGGTGAAACATTTTTTAATTGTCGGTTTTTAACTATTTTTTAGGGGAACCAGCCTGCTCTTTGTGTGTGTGTATGTATGTATGAGAGTGTGCATACGTTCTATATTCTACATTATATGGTCCCAATATATTTGCAATAAATTGTTTATATCCAGAAACAGTATTGATCAAATAATTTATATCCAGCGCACCCCTTACTGTATTACAATTTGCCCTTCTTGGGTGGGGTAAGGGGAGAACCCCACCTTGGGTGGTTGCGGCAGGAGGAAGTATCTACTGTGAAGAAGCAATAGTGAGAGCTATTTTCCCCACAGATTTTTCTGGGCAGCGCCCTCCAGTTTGTTGTTTTTATTAGCATCACGGCATGTGCTGACGGCAGATCACATAATGCTGCTGTGGCCATGGAGATCGCACCAGGAAGCTGTGATTAGGTGAGGGTCCGGTTTCCACTTAGCCAGCGTGCGTCATTATGTAGTGCCCGCAACTGTGCATGGAGGGAGGGAAAAGTAGGAATTCAAAGTAGTTTGCCCTTCGCTACAATAGATACTTAACTTAGTTGATCATCCAAGAGCCTACCTTTCCTGCACAGGGTCTTTGTGAACAAATCTAACAAGAAGCTTGTTATATGTTCTTGAGGCTGCAATACCAAGCAGTATCACAAAGCCTCTTGTACACAGCTATTTCCTCCTGCGGAAGCAGCTTTCATATTACTGTGCAGGTGTGGCCTGTACTCCCACATGTGCAGTACATCTGTGCTCATACACGGAGGGGAGCAAGACCGCAATGGACAAGAGGGTCCAAGCCAGCAGCAGTGGGGTTGAAGAAGACATGAAATAAGGGAATTGCAAGGAAATTGTATAGCGCCACATCTGCTATGGGAAGCTTCTTGCTCCCCCATTGACTATAACCCAAACGCAAATGCAGGAAAAATGCAGCATGCACTATGTTTTTGTAGAAATTGAATCACGTCAGTGGGAACAAGGCACTGTGATTACATTGATAATCAAGGTAATCTGATTTCTGAACCGAAACGTGGCCAGTGGATAAAGGCCCAGCCTTAGTCTGCAGATGAGTGTTTTCATATCGGATTTTAAAGCATAAGACACAAAAGTCCTCCCATACGTTAACCATTTCCAGACGGCGGTGACTGAAATCTATGCCGTTTGAGGCTACTTATTGCTGCCAGGGCGTGGATTTCGTGTCGCTGCACCCACTCGCTCTGCTATCAAGCTGACAGCAGAGCTTCTATATATCGGACGGAACCAATTTCATTAGTTCCTGACCCCGTGATTGCTGTGAGCCAATCAGAGCAATCACATTTCTTAGAAGGGTCTGGATGACTCTGGTCTTCAAGGGGCAATAGTCGTCTGCTCCTGAAGTGGTTAAAGTCATACGAGAAGACTGCTGGGACACAAACTAGCAGCGTTATACCTGTTCACCGCAGGGAATAAAACACACAGAATTCATAGACTATTGGCAGGGAGAAACTGGAATAAATGCTTTGGTCTGAGCAGCAACTAAAAACATGCAGGTTATACAACAGCAGCCCCTGCAGGTCGACTGCAACATCCCTGAAAATCGTCTAAAGTACTTGCAAACATATCAAAATCACATCTATTGTAAACATTACATGTAATGGGGGGTCTATTTTCTCACAGGGGAAAGCATCTCTCCACCATACTTTCTACTTCAATGCTAGACATTTGATCAGCTATGTTATCCTAAACCATGTGCATATGTATCCAGTCCTTTTAAAGGACACTTGAAGTTAGAGGGCAATACAGGCTGCCATATTTATTTCCTTTTAAACTATGCAAATTGCCTGGTTATACTGCTGATCCTCTGACCCTGAACAGACATGCAGTTCAGATGTTTCTGACTGAAGTTTGGCTGGATTTGTTGCATGCTTGTTGTTTCACATGAGTGATATAGACATTAACCTCCCTGGCGGTTTATTAAAATCCGCCAGGGGGCAGCAAATACGTTTTTTTTTTTCTTTTTCATGTAGCGAGACAATGTCTCGCTACATGATAGCCGCTGCTGAGCGGCATCCCCCCAGCCCCTCCGATTCTTCAAAGAACGGGATCTCTTGGAGGGCTTCCCCCGTCGCCATGGCGACGGGGCGGGATGACGTCACAGACGTCATTGACGTCAAAGGGGACTCCGATCCACCCCACGGCGCTGCCTGGCACTGATTGGCCAGGCAGTGCACGGGGTCTGGGGGGGGGGGGGGCGGCTGCGGCGACGCGTATAGCGGCGGATCGGCGGGTAGCGGCAGCGATCGGAGGTTACACGCAGCTAGCAAAAAAAATTATGCAAATTGGCCCAGCGGGGCCTGAGCGGTGCCTCCCGGCGGCATAGCCCGAACTCAGTTCGGGCTTACCACCAGGGAGGTTAATAATGCATGAAAAATCAGCAGGATGCTAGGCAACTGGTATTGTTTACAAGGACATAAATATGAAAACCTCCATATCCCTCTCACTTCAGGTGTCAGCTGCTACTGTAATGGTTAGTCGACACAACCAATTACAAGAAGGAGATGGCCCACAGAGCGTAAAGCAACTCTGCTGTATTAACCACCCTAGGCCGCAAAGAGCGGCCTTCCTTGTTTTGCTTAGATCGTCGCCATAGCGACGAGCGGAGTGACGTCATGGACGTCAGCCGACGTCCGCCGCCTCCGATCCAGCCCTTAGCGCTCAGGCGGCTGGGGGGGACCCTCTTTCGCCGCTGCTTGTGGCGAATCGCCGCAGAGCGGCGGCGATCGGGCAGCACACGCGGCTGGCAAAGTGCCGGCTGCGTGTGCTGCTCTTTATTTGAACAAAATCGGCCCAGCAGGGCCTGAGCGGCAGCCATCGGCGGTGATGGACGAGCTGAGCTCGTCCATACCGCTAAGATGGTTAAAGGACAACTGAAGTGAGTAGGATATGGAGGGTGCTAGATTTATTTCTTTGTAAGCAATACCGGTTGCCTGGCTGTCCTGCTGATCCTCTGCCTCTAATACTTTTAACCATAGACCCTGAACAGAAAGAATATGCAGATCAGATATTTCTGACATTATTGTCAGATCTGACAAGATTAGCTACATGCTTATTTCTGGTGTTATTCATACACTTTTGCAGCCAAATCTATCAGCAGGGCTGCCGAGGAACTGGTATTGTTTAGCCATTTGAGCCGCCTGGACGCGATTGTCACATCCAGGCGGCTGCTGCTGTGCTTCGGCCCTCGCCCTGCTCCCTAGTAGAGATGTTGCGAACTGTTCGCTCGGCGAACATCTCTGGGGCCTTTACTACTTCCGGGTCACTCTGACCCGGAGTAGTACGCCTGCGCTGCCCGGCGAAGCGCGTCCTAGATCACGCTCCTGTTGCCGGGCACTCTCTGCGCATGAGCGTGACGTCGTTCATGACGTCACACACATGCGCAGAGAGTGCCCGGCAACAGGAGCGTGATCTAGGACGCGCTTCGCCGGGCAGCGCAGACGTACTACTCCGGGTCAGAGTGACCCGGAAGTAGTAAAGGCCCCATGTATTCAGAGATGTTCGCCACATCTCTACTCCCTAGTAACCTGGACATCAATGAATGAGAACATAGTTCCCTTTCATTGTTCTAAGTCCCCAGCAGAAAAACCGACGGCTTCTTATCAGAGGCCGCGGCCTTTCTGACAAATAAGTTTCCCGCCTTCCTTATGCTTACTGGAAGCGAGCACTTCACATCTATGGCTAAAAACAAAAAATCTCTGTGTGGCCATCAACCTGTGCAGTGGTGTAGCTAAGGAGCTATGGGAACCAGAGCAAGTTTTACATTGCCCCTCCCCAAGCGCTGTATACATAACTGATATACGGCACATCAAAACCTGCCAAAAACAAGCAGTGTCAGAGGTGCAAGAGGGGCATGGGGAACAGTTTGTTGGTCCAAGGGTCTCAGTGCGCTTCCAATCTCTGCACCCCTATTGCAACACCACTGAACCTGTGGTTTCTTCGGCACAGGGACAAAGAAAATGGAGGCCTACGTGTAGACGTAGCAACCCCCATTGGTAAGTTAAAGGGACCCTGAGCAGTAACCTAAATTGAAAATCTGGACTTACCTGGAGCTTCCTCCAACCTCCTGTAGCCCATGAGGTGCCCCAACATCCACTTTGTCCCTTGCATGGTCCCGCTTAAGGCTCCGGTAATGCAGACTTTGGCTGAAGTTGCTCATGCGTGTCATCACGCCAGTCACTGTAAGCGCAATTCTCTAAAGACTGAACCGCGCATGCGCAGGACGCTTATGGCGACTGGTGTTATGATGTGCCAGATGCATTATCATCGTCCAGCGATTACTGGAGCTTCAAGTGGGATCACAGAGGGGACAAAGGATGCCGGGGACCTCACTGGAAGAAGCCCCAGGTAGGTACAGATTTTCAATTTAGGCCACTGCACAAGGTCCCTTTAAAGGGGTTCTGTGGGGGGCGGGGACAGTGGCGGGGAACAGAGGATCGTAGAGGACAGCATGGGCACATGACAGCTGTAGGGGGCCGGTAGAAGCCCCAGGTAAGTATCAGATTTTGTTTTAAAAAACGCCTACAGGACCCATTTAATGCTCACTGCCCCCTAAAGCCCACATCATTTACGAACCTGACATTCATACTGAGTGCACAACTGTATGTTCATACTGACGCTTCTCCAGGGGCCTATGTATACAGATCCCCAGGACTTGAGGCATTCACATATGTAATGCTCATATCACTTCTGGAAAAAGCATGCCTAGATGAGATCCTGGTGCTCTGCAGACACTAGCAGCCAATATCTGTCACATGTATAACAACATTTAGGAGATAATTGCAACAGTGGATTTTCCTCTGAAGCATACTTTAGGCTCATCTTTACTAGGGAATCGGGATGCCCCTTAAAATGAATGATTTTTTGTTTGTTTGTTTCCCACAAGTAAAAATAACATGGGCAGAAGTGGAACTCTTCACATGGATAATCATAATTGCAAACTAATGATAACTACCTAAAAAGGAGGAGGAAAGGGGAGTATATATATTTATTTGCATTGCTAAGAAGTTGCTGCAATCTAGAGTTCGTCGATCTCCAACTATTATTCACTCAGATGTATGAAGCTTTTGACAACTCTGCTCTGGATTTAGGAGTGACAGGCGAATGAACACCCCCAGGCAGTGCTTACGTGTACCTGAGCGGCTGCAGCTGTACATACCAGAAGCAGGAACCTGGATCTCGCCGTGCAGATCACCATGTATAGCAAAACGAAAGTGACCTGGACTGTTGTGTCATCATGACTTGTCGGTATTGCTTTTCCCTATAGTTCCCCCTAGTGGTCGCTCGACGGAAGCATTTATTGCTCTGACTCTTAGCTCTCCCTTGAAATGTCAGCAGCACGCAGTGTTGTCCTTGTACTGTACTAACTAACCAGTACAGACATCATGCATTTATCGCTGCACGGAAATATCTGCATATCATTGATTATCCATAGTCTCCAATGTTAACTGTTTCTGTTCCTGCCAGAAGATGTGCAGCATTATAAATAATAAAAGCAAACAAACAATGAATGTTGTTCTACCCAGAGTTTTGTGGAAGGTAAATCCATTTTGAGCTTTGTGAAGTTGGCCCCTCCTACAATTAGCACAAATATGAATATCATTATATTGGTACAAGAGAATAGTGTCCCAACTCTCAGGTACCGCTAATGCAGGGGACTGGACTGGTGTGAACAGTATAAATGATTTGCTGGCTGCAGTGCTGTATGTGAACTTGCAGGGCGTGCACATGCACATGAACATGCACATTAGTCAATTTCAGGAGAAGGGGAGGGAGACTGGCATTAGGGTTGTTAAAACCCTTTAACTTGGGGAGTTGAGATATGGCTATCAGCAGCCAGGTGGGCGCCAGGCTGGAGGATCCCCGCGTTTCACACCTCTGGCTCTTGTTCACTGCAGGATCAGTGTTGGGGGCGGTCTGCTCAGACGTGAGTTAAATGGCTCACGTCATGGCGGCACTTTCGCCATCGCAAAAAACTATAATTTTTACACGAAATTCACGATTGCGCGCAATAAATCAAGCCCAAGGAACGATCTCCAAGGCAAGAAACCAGTGGTGTAGGGACCACGGTCACATGTGTGACAGGGCCTGGGGGGGGGGGGGCACCGCTTGTCCTCACCACGTGCTGCATGGAGGGCAGCGGGCGCACAAGCAGTGGCTGAGAAGGACATCAGACACTCACATTGCCGAGATCCAGCGCTGCATGTACTACTTACTTCCTGTTCCTGTGTTCCATCCCATAGTAACCGCTCCCCCTAGGGGGCGCTGTTACTGTGAGATGGAACGCAGGATCAGGAAGGAATAAGTACATGTGGTGCATGGACCCTATCAATGTAAGTATCTGATGGCCACTGCTTGTGCCTGCCGCTACATTCCCCCTCCGCCTGGCTACCTATTCCTGGCTACCTATACTGGGGGCACCTATTTCTGACTATACTGGGGGCACCTATTTCTGGTTACCTATACTGGGGGCACCTATTTCAGGTTACCTATACTGGGGGCACCAATTCTTGGCTACCCATAGTGGGGGCACCTATAGCTGGCTACCTATTCTGGTGGCATCAATTTCTGGCTACCTATACTGGATGCACCTGTTCATATGTACGTATACTGGGGGCACCTATTCCTGGCTACCTATACTGGGGGTACCTATTCCTGGCTACCTATACTGGGGGAACATATAGCTGGCTACCTAGACTGGGGAACCTATAGCTGGATACCTATACTGGGGGCACTTATTTCTGGCTACCTAATGTATACAGGGGGGTACCTATTCCTGGCTACCTATAGTCGGGCACCTATTTCTGGCTACCTTTACTGATATTGAGGGCACCTATTCCTGGCTACATATAGGATCGAAAGAACTAGTGTGGTTTGAATTATAAAACAACTCATTTTTCTTATGAAAGCTTTATGGTTGTGATTAGGGGTGTAGCAGGGGTGTGGCTTGTGTCTTTCTTATCTCAAATAGTTGGGAGGTATGTACGAGTGACATGTCAAGGAGCCTTTTCTGGCTGTAGTTTAGCAGATAACACCAGACTTTTGTTCTGTTCTGATGTGTTTGTAGGACATGAACTGAAGGTAGTAACTGTCTGTGATGAAGTACCGGTAATAGTAAATTAATGGATTTACTTGGAAAATGACCAACACTGGTTAGGTAGATATGACAGAAAACAAATCTAGCGGGAGAGTTATCTGCAAAACAATGTCAGAGTTCACATACCCTGATCATGCAGCAGTATTCAATCATTTTTCCATTCTTAGCTGATAGTCCAAGGAAGTAGGAAGCCTCCACTCTCTCTGTGGGATTTGTTATTAGCTGGGCAGCAGATATTCCAGTTAATACCCTATTAGCAGGTACCATGCAGGAAGTCATTCATCTGATAACCAATTAGAGCAATGAATAATGTAACGTTGTCTGTTCCAATTGCATGAAGCACAATCAGCATGTGAAGCCTTTTTTCCTGCTCGTGACAGTTGTATATGAAGAGGTCATGCCACTGACATAGAAGATACACTGTGAACGCTTTCTGAGCGTTTTTCTGACCATCAGTGCTTCAATCTTGTGCTGGCCGGCCCAGTAAATCCTCCAGTTGACCCCAGTCGATATATATATATATGTATGTATATATAGATATATATATATATGTATGTATATATATGTATGTATATATATATATATATATATATATATATATATATATATATAGCGCATGTCCAGCCGCACACACAGCCCTATTGCGCTCCCGTTGACAGTAGCGCAATAGGGCTGCGTGTGCACAGTAGATCGTGACTGGAGGATTTATCTAGCCGGCCAGCAGAGGATGGAAATGGCCAGGGAGAATGCGGAGGGAGCCAATGGCCTAAAAGGGACTGGAGGAGGCCCCAGGTACATATAAATGCTGTGATTTTTTTTTTTTTGGGGGGGGGCGCTCAGGTTTCCTTTGAGGCTTCTTTCACACTGAATCCATTGTATTCTCTCCCAATGCACAATATCATCGCATCACAACATGATGCAATGATATTTCTATGGTACGTTCATATAGGGTGCTGTACGGCGGGTCCTGTTGGAGTAACGCACAGTGTCGTGTGCGTTTACAGTGGCATTGTACTTTCATTGTACTGTATGCTTCACTGAATGCTTGCACTGCACGTCTAATTCGTTATGGAACTATTCAGTCCCTTTGCATAGCGATTGTATCACAAAATGCATAGTGTGAATGGACCCCAAAGCTTCTAGGTGCTTGCTGGATAATTAACCAGCTGCCAGCTAATTGTTCATCAGCTGTTAACTTTGACTGGCACTGTTTTTTTTTTTTTCGTTTGTTTTTTTTGGGGGGTCACTTCAAATTTGCATTGGAATAATATTTTTGCTTTTCACAACTTGTCATTCTTGTCCCTCATTTGCTGCGTTTATAAGCACTTAGAATGCAGCTTACCGCACAGCAATGCTAATCCTATGGGACGTTCACAGTGCGACATTAGCGTCGCATTGTACCGTGTATCGCTATGGTAACTCACTGCTTCCAGTGTGTTATCTCTAAACGCACATGTTACCAGTTACAGGAAAGCATACATTTCATTGCCTGTAAGATTTACTGTACATACTGTATATATGCGACAGTAACGCAGCTTTAATGTGCGCTACCACCTTTTCTTTGCGTTGCGTTGTAATGCTGCATTGTGACTTTAACGTCGCATTACAACGCAACGTCCCACTGTGAATGCAGCCTGAAGGGAATAAGCACTTGGTATAGCACTTTTAAGAATAAATACATTGTATATATTATTTTCCGGGTCAAAGAGTTCACTTCCTGACCTGTGTCAGGAAGTGAACAAACAAATCGCTCTGCAAATGCGCTTAGAAATGCGCTTTACACAAATCGAAACGCGCAGGTAGGCCCCGGGAGAGGGAAAAAAAATCGCTGACAAAATCAAAAATCACTGGCGACAGCGACTTTGATTTTAGATGTGAACAAAGCCTAACTGCAGTAAATAGCCGTGCGTTTTTGTCCGTGGAATAAGGGGAGGCAGAGCCAGGCGCCGGAAATCGAGTGATCTGGTTTCTTCGAGACGGCTTCGCAGGACAAGAGAGCAATTTTATACTTTTTGTACACTTTGACCTGGACGTGAACAGCCTTTGCAAAAAAAAAAAAAAAAAAAAAGCTAGGAAAATCGCTCTGTTCAGTGCTTTTTGGAGCGATTTTCAACTTTGCAGGTCCCGCGTTTGGGGAAAAAAAATCACATTGCTCTGGTGTGCTCCATCCAATTCAAAAACATAGGCCAAGCACTTTTCGAAGCACTAGCGCTTTTAAAAGCGCTCTTGGTGTGCACCAACCCTCACACTTTACACATTCTACTATGTGGTGTCCAACTCATTATACATAACCAGATAAAACACATTTGATACAAAAAGGCGCATGTGACAGTATACAGCATGCTGCCGCTTTATTTTTATTTTTTTTGGTGAACATGAAAATGCATTGAATATGAAAGAGCCCGTTGAATAAAATGGACTACCGGTTCTTATTTGTTTCTGCAATGTAGTAAGATGCAAAGAAAATGCATGCAGTGTGAATGAGCCCTAAAAGTGAACTACAAGCCTACATCTGGTTTTTATTATTTGTAATTATTGTTTAATTGACTTTATTATGAGAGGCTCCACAGCAAGATTGCTCACCATTCAATTTCCAGATGCCGTTTTTCCAGGGATCCTATATGCTTTAAAGTGTACCTGAGAGCAGAAATAAGAAAGATTTTACACTTACCCGGGGCTTCCTCCAGCCCCACGAGCATCGATGCATCCCTCGCTGTCCTCCTGAGTTCCTCCGTTTGGCCTCACTCAGCCCTGGTAACTGGCTCAGTCGCGTCAGTTGGGCTCTTCTGCGTATGAGCGACTGAGCCAGACTGCTGACTGCGGTGGAATTGTGAATTGGCACTTCAGGGTAATGATGGTCGGTGATTCAAGCATTAAGAGTCTTTTGGTTAATCCAACTGGCAAAAGTAAAACCTTTTGAGCAGTAGGATTTTAAGCCCGCCCACCACGTCACGGTAGACTCTTTTCGGACGGGTCCTACACTACACTATGCTAGCCTACTCTAATTGGTGCTAGTCACCCTAATAACCCTACGCTACTGCTGGATCCAGGTCTGCGGTATGTGTGCCCTACTCTAACCCTATATCCCCTGCTCTGATTGGTGGCGACCACCAATATGCCCTGTTCTAAAGTTGTGTGTGCGCATGCGCGAGGATAGGCCTAATCTAATCCTAATCTCATCTATGTAGTTAGCCCTATGCTACAGTCTATGGGGTGGGGTGTTAAGGTGCTCATACACCTATGGATTTTATGTTGAATGTCGGGGATTGGGACCCGATCCCCTAGGGCAGTGTTGGCGAACCTATGGCACGTGTGCCCAAGGCGGCACACGGAGCCGTCTCTGTGGAGTGTGGGCACGCGTGCGGTGTCCGCTACCACCACTAATCCCATAATCCCCGCCGCCGCAGTAGTGATGAATTGTTCACGAAAAGCCGGCTCTAAGAGCCGATTCTCTTCAGCGAACGAGCAGAGCCGAAGCTCTGCCCACAGCCCCTCCCCGCTCTGCTCACAGGGGTGCCGACGTCAGCACGTCCTGTCAGCGCGGGACTTTCGGCTGGCTGGTAATCGTGGAGCTGCGCGCCGCCGCCGGGACAGGAGACTTCTGTCAGGTGAGTAAATTATTTTTTTGTACATGTGAAATGTTGTCCACATTGCGTTATTTACTGCTGATCTGTGTCCACATTGCGTTATTTTCTGCTGACCTGTGTCCACATTGCGTTATTTTCTGCTGACCTGTGTCCACATTGCGTTATTTACTGCTGACCTGTATCCACATTGCGTTATTTACTGCTGACCTGTGTCCACATTGCGTTATTTTCTGCGGACATGTGTCCACATTGCGTTATTTACTGCTGACCTGTGTCCACATTGCGTTATTTTCTGCGGACATGTATCCACATTGCGTTATTTACTGCTGACCTGTGTCCACATTGCGTTATTTACTGCTGACCTGTGTCCACATTGCGTTATTTACTGCTGACCTGTGTCCACAATGCGTTATTTTCTGCTGACCTGTGTCCGCATTGCGTTATTTTCTGCTGACCTGTGTCCACATTGCGTTATTTACTGCTGACCTGTGTCCAAATTGCGTTATTTACTGCTGACGTGTCCTCATTGCGTTATTTACTGCTGACATGTGTCCACATTGCGTTATTTACTGCTGAAATGTTGTCCACATTGCGTTATTTACTGCTGAAATGCTGATCCACATTGCGTTATTTACTGCTGAAATGCTGATCCACATTGCGTTATTTACTGCTGAAATGCTGATCCACATTGCGTTATTTACTGCTGAAATGCTGATCCACATTGCGTTATTTACTGCTGAAATGCTGATCCACATTGCGTTATTTACTGATGAAATGCTGATCCACATTGCGTTATTTACTGCTGAAATGTTGTCCACATTGCGTTATTTTCTGCTGAAATGCTGATCCACATTGTGTTATTTACTGCTGAAATGTTGTCCACATTGCGTTATTTACTGCTGAAATGCTAATCCACATTGCGTTTATTTCCTGGTGTCTGGGGTAACTGTTGCTGCATTTATTATTTAATGGTCATAGTTGGCTATATTTGCTGCTTTGGGGTTACGTTATACTAATAAATAGCATCACACAGTTTCTGCACACCCATGATGCGAATCCTCGTTTCACCACATCATGGCGGACACTGCTTTCTTATGCCTCGCTGTTACATCATTACGTTAGCTCTGCCCATACAATGTCATGGCCACGCCCATTTTTTGCTGTGCGCCTCGCAACTACCCCCCCTCCGGCACTCAGTGATAAATAAGTCGATTTTGGGTCGCAGTTTGGGCTCTCGGCCTCTGAAAGGTTTGCCATCACTGCCCTAGGGTGACATTGCTGTACAGACACGTGTCAACTATGTAGCTGATAATGCGTTCTGTTGCTATGTGGGGGGGGGGTGGAGCGAGGATGGAGCAGCGCATGCGTAATGTCACGCGGTGAGGGGGCGCAATTAACGCAATTGGCTGTCGCGGGGGTGAGTTGATCCGCCTGGCGGATCACTTGGAGGTCGTGGCTGCTGTACACGCGCCTGACTATTGGCTTACGAAGTCGTTATTGGCCACTTTAGTCAGGCGGGTACCTATAATTGAGAGCCTTTCCACACCGGGGTGGTGCGGTATTTTTACCGCACCCCACCGTCAGGCAATGAAACTCTTTGGAGACTTTCATACTGCAACTTTACAGCGTGGCGGAAGTGAATTTTCCACCACATCCCTGGTGTAGGTCCAAAACTACGTTAGCGATGCCTCGGCCCAGAAGTCATGTTAGTCTATGGCGATGCATAGCTTTTAAAAGCAAAAATCACCGACGCAACGGCGCTTGCGCGGAAGCATATTTTAACAATACACTTCTGTGCACTAACGTACACCTGAAGCAGAAAGTGACACGCGCAATTTCCTGCTTGGACTGTGGCCAGACAGGGAACTCCGCGCAACAGCGCGGTGTTCCCTGAAGGCCTGTTTTTGACGGTGCAACACTGATTTCTAGTGTGAAACCAGCCTCAAGGTGACGTTCACTGCAGTGGATGACTGTCACTGCAGGAGATTAGTTGAAGGAGGCGTACACTGCAGGGGATGACAGTCACTGCAGGCGATTAGTTGAAGGAGGCGTACACTGCAGGGGATGACATCCAAGAGAAGACAGGAGCTGCAGGGATTATCAGCTGGAGGAGATGGTAGGAGCTGGAGATGGTGGTTGCAGATGATGATCAAAGCTGCTTGAAATAAACCACAATGGATGAGGAGGAGGAGGAGCTAGGAGCTGCATGAGAGGGCTGGAGCTGCTGTAGATGGTACAAGCTGGAGAACATGTGAGAGGATGCAGAAGGTGACAGTCACTCACTGCAGATATTCACAGACAGTAGAGAATATGGCAGGAGCCAGGGCTGGCCTTAGGTTTCACAATGCCCTGAGCGGAGCTAGGCTTTGGCGGCCCCCCACCCCACCCTTGTCCCCAAAGATCACAATGCTGATACCGAGAACACGTTAGTAGAGGCTATATATGGGAGTCGGGGAGCCTGATAAAATAGGGGGTGTTGGGGCTGCCCGCTATACAAACTGTGGCCTTTTATAGCCGCAATTTGTATATCTTCTGGCCCCAGCGCGCAATATTTTATTTCTATTAATAGCCTGCTATTAACATGAGTGCCTACAGTGTATGGAAGAATTTGATCCCTCTTAGATCTGATTTGATCGAAAAAAAGAACGATCTCCTGGTCAAATCTGTTTTCATCTATTAGTGTATGGCCACCTTTAGGATAATGTAATCCTTTACATCAGCATTTATAGCACCAAGCAATGCGCATAGTGGCAACACACCCAACTAGCCTCCCTACCCACTGCAATCAACGCAGACAGAAATCTGTCTCTAAAGGTTCCCATACACTTGTCAATCTGCTACCAGATCACCTGCAGGTAGACCCCCCTCTGATCAAATCAGATCAGAGAGGAATCTATTATTATATACTCATGGATATAGTGAAAAACTCGGGAAACCAAAAATTGAAAAATATACTTTTTCTTTTAATATTCCCAAAAACTTGCGGAAATTTGTATACAATATCTTCAGTCATGTGGTAAAGTACATGTAATTGGTAGAGAAGGCAACAACATCGATTTGTTTCGGGTCCATGACCCTTCTCCAGGCCTTTCTACATACAATGAATATCTAAAAAGTGTAAAATGCAATACAATTAAAAATTGCAGTAAAATACCACAATATAATGAGGTTATAATAACAAGATTACAACCGTAGAGAAAAAACAGAGAAAGTGTAAACGGAGTGAAAACGAGAGAAGCACCACACGCAGGTAGCGTGAAATGGAAATCACAGAGAGGATGAAGTGCAGTGAATAAAAAGGGAATGTCACCACATGGTGTAACCCAGAGAGAACAGGAAAAAATTGTACCTGCACAATCTAAATTCACAGTAGCATCTCATCTGGACAACAATTAAACCAGGATAGACCACCTGCACAAATCAATACAGGAATCAATAATGAAAGTAACCAATCAATAATAAAGGATAGCTAATATTATCAGCTTGCAAGAAGTATTAATGACAAATAAATAAATAAATGCACAAAATCAAAAAGCCAAAGCCAATTCGGTCAAAAAATTAGGGGAACCAATAATACTGTAACTAAATAAATCCGTTTAATACCAAAGTAAAGAAATAGTCTTAAGCAGGGCCGGATTTGTGGGCAGGCCCCCCAAGGCACAGGACTAGGGCGAATTTAATATGCCGTCTTCCGTGGGGCGGCCGCGGGTGACAGGTTAACTGAATGCACCTGTCACTCTCCTCCATAGGCTGTCAGCTGAGCCGCCCGCCGCGAGTGTCCGCAGCCGCCCGCCCCCCGCTCTGCGTGTGTGATGTGAGCAGAGGCAAGGCAAGGCAGGTCAGGTGGAGGGGGCGGCGGCTGCAGTTGCCTAGTTATGAGGAGGCGGGAGCCCAGTGGACTGAGGAGATGATGGAGGACAGAGCCATGCGATATGGTGGGTAGGTAGTAAGCTGCCTGGACTCGAGCGAGCCTGCCTGCATCTGGCCATTAATAGAAGGCAGACTTTTTTCGCTCTCCAGTGAGTCCCAGGCAGCTCCGAGCTTCTAACTTGTGAGGGAGAGCGCATCTTGCTATAGGGCGCCCCCGCTGTCAATCAGTGTGACATCACAGCACAGGATGGGGAGGTCTCGCGGTGCCGCTGGGGCTGATGGATCCATGTGAGGCTCAGTGCACATGCACGCTGGAGAACGAGAGCTCCTTCCCTAATTGTTTGGTGTGCACATCCCTGGCTCCAACTTAATGTCTGCACCCACCCTGCCTGGCTGCACCTTCAGACTTCACTGTAAGTTAAAGTCTGCTGCAGCATCATGTCTGTGTTCCCGAGTGACTGACTGTGTATAACCAAATGTGAAATGATAATTGCTGGGTGAGGAATGTTTACTGAGGGCCCCCTCCCCTTTAGAACCTAAACTTTACCACTCTGCAGCCTCGTCTCCTGTGCTCCATATCGCTCGTCTAGTGTGCTTTTCAGCACGAAGCAGACGTCTGATGGGGTCAGAGGTTAGAGGTCTTGTAGCTGACGATTTTATGGGGATGAAAGCTAAGCTGCTCGGACTGGGAGGATAAAGTCTCTGTTCCCTCTGCCCCATGTTCCAGTGAAAAAAAAAAAAAGCATAGTTTTCCCCCCAATCCATTCACCCTTACATACACTATTACACACATGATTATACCCACACACCCAGTATTACACAAATAGTATTACACACACACAACCTCCTTAAGGCCTGAGACACACTGTAGATCACGTTTTGATCCGTCAGCACTGTGTTTGTGTTAAAAAAAAATACCAAAAACCTCCCATTGAATTGCATACAAATCGCAATCGACAAATCAAAAAGTGCTCTACGTTGTGTCTCGGGCCTAAAGCAATCCTGCAGCAAATAAAAATACATTTTTATATTAAGGCTTCTTGCACACAGCGACGTTACAGGCGCACGTTAGTGCAGCCTGTAACGCTCCCCCAACGCACAGCAATGTAACACAAGTGGGCTATTCACACTGCCCACGTTGCGTTACATTGTAACGCAGCAAAGTGCTGCATGCTGTGCGTTCTCCACGGCTAAGCCACGTTAGACTGTTTGCACATGCTCAGTCATGTTGGGGAGGAGGGGAGAGCAGCCAGGCACATGGCTAATTAATATTCACTGCACGGTGTGACGTGCAGTGTTTACTTCCTGGAGCGCTGCTCTGTGCGGCGATTGGCCGGGCGGGACCACGTGATGCCGCATGCGTCCAAGAGTACGCATCACGGCATCACGGACGCCAGAGTGAGCTGCACAACGCGGCTCACTCTGACATCCACACCAGAAAGCACCAGGCTTTGCGTTAGGGGCACGTTATGTGCCTTATAACGTCCCCTAAAACACAACGTCCTGGTGTGTAACTAGCCTGATACCTCATTAGTGGGACACACCACTGGATAGTCCTGAGATCTCCCACATGTTATACCCCACCATTATTACAGCACTCAGTCCCTCTCTGGGCAAATGTGTTTCCTCAGTGTGTAAGTGTGGTCGTGCCGAAGGCATGTCCATAGTGGACATGAGCGATTAAGGTCCATGCATGCCCAGTAGAACGAAGGTGACTCTGCATGGCTTTTTCCCTTTGTGCACAAGTACCTTCATTTTACTGGGCATGCAGGGACCTTACTTGTGCACGCCCAGTACTGACACACTAGTCCATGGCAGCGCTCACACACTGAACCAATGGGCCCAGCACTGGGATGTTTGGGTGCAAGAAGCCCTGGGAAGCCTCAGGACCATCCAGAGGCTTTACGTTAGTGAGGTGCCTATATATGTATTTGTATTCTTCTCCACACTTTCCACAGGAGCAGTAGAGGAAGTGGCAGCTTTTAGTATTTGCTATGCTGCCCTTACAGCAACACGGCACATTTTACTTTCCACACTGCATAATGCGCATGTGGCAGTTATTAACGTGCAATATGTGTTGCATGTGTGAGGGAAAGAGCTGGCTACAGTGATCTTATAAGTTCCCTCTGGAGTACATAGAGGGCTATGCTGCTGTATAGGAAGTGTAGCTTATAGTAAAGGGTACTACTTCCTCTAGTGCTCCTGTGGGAGGTATGAAAGTCATTGTAATGTTCCAGTGTTACTTCCGTGGCCCCCTGGGGGCATTATATTTAAACTAGTAGACCCAAGACCATTTTAAAATGGGCTCTAGGTCTGTTTTTTTACCTGTGCGCATGCACGCGCACCCGTCCGCCCAGCTCACTGGCCCCGTCCTCCAGTCCCAACGGCTGTCTGGGTCCGTGCTGCGCACATGCGCAATAGCAAAAAGCACGGGCGCAGCTACACAGAGACAGCGCTATGCAGGGACACAGGGGTTTTATCAGACAGGATAAGAAAATTGCTGGTTTTATTGTGGGAGAATGTTTGTGGGTAGTTGGTGAGGATGTTGTGTGTGTGTGTGTGTGTGTGTGTGTGTGTGTGTGCGCGCGCGTGCGTGCGTGCGTGCGGTGTGTGGTGTGTGTGTGGGGGGGGGGGGGGGGTGTCGGTGACATCAGGCCTAGCGTGGTAAAAGCTACAAATCCGGCCCTGGTCTTAAGTCCAAAAAGGTGCAATCAAATACACAAAAGGCAAATGCCTTATCAACAGAAGTTTAGAAACGAAGCCGCATGGGAGCAGGACATCCAAACCGGGTGGTGACTGCTCAGTAAATGAGCTGGGTTTAAATACCTTACAGGAGGGGGTACTGCACATGCTCAGGCTAATCCACAGCTGTGCACAATCCAAATGAATATGCTGACCAATGGCATATGAAGATATTCCGCATAGGAAATGATGTACATTGGAAACCGCAGGCCGCCACATCACTTCCTGTATCGGAACCACCATGGAAAGCAAATACGTATGCGTCACTTCCTCCGCAACCAACGCGGAAAAACAGATGCCCATGACTAATGGAAAAAACATATGTATGCGTAAATTAACACGTAAATTTAGCCCTTATGTGATACAATTAGTGGGGTAATTCTCCTATCTTCAACACCTCTTTGGGTATAGGTAATTGGGCATGGGTCTTTTGTATGTCTCTCTTAGTTTTGCCTCTCTCTGATCTTTATTGAGTCTGTCTAATTCTTTATTTAGTTTGTGCCTTATTGGGAAGTTTTGCATCTATTTGCCTGCATTTATGCGGAATATTATCGGTAGGACGCGTTAATTTACACATACATATGTTTGTATTATGCTGATTTTCCTAATACTTAATACTTCTTGCAAGCTGATATTAGCTATCCTTTATTAATGATTGGTTACTTTCATTATTGATTCCTGTATTGATTTGTGCAGGTGGTCTATTCTGGTTTAATTGTTGTCCAGATGAGATGCTACTGTGCATTTAGATTGTGCAGGTATAATTTTTCCCTGTTCTCTCTGGGTTACACCATGTGGTGACATTCCCTTTTTATTCACTGCACTTCATCCTCTCTGTGTTTTCCATTTCACACTATCTGCGTGTGGTTTTTCACTCTGTTTACATGTTTTCTGTTTTTTTTTTCTTCGGTTGTGATCTTATTATAACCTCCTTATATTGTAATATTTTACTGCAATTTTTAATTGTATTGCATTTTACACTTTTTAGATATTCATTGTATGTAGAAAGGCCTGAAGAAGGGTCGTGGACCCGAAACAAATCGATGTTGTTGCCTTTTCTACCAATTACATGTACTTTACCACATGGTTATATATTTTATACAAAGTTTTGTACTTTTTGGGAATATTAAAATAAATAGTACATTTTTTAGTTCCAATTGTTGGTTCCTGAAATTTTCACTATATCCCTGAGTATATACTAGTACCTGTGGGGGTGATTGTGGTGCCCTTAAGGGATTTTGTTTGTTTTTTACACTTCCAATACAATGTCACAGAGAGGAATCTATTGCCTGTCCACACACTGCACAGCGAATAATCCTAACACCATCACTTGCCGGGTCACCCCCAAGTTTTTTTGTCCCCCCCCCCCCCCCCCTGGTTTTCACGTGGTACAGGCACTCACAGTAACACTGGACACAGGAGGAGGCCGGGAGTTGCTCCAGTGGACAGGTTAGCCTTCTGCACTCACACCACAGGCGAGGGGTGTGGTTTACACGACGGCCAAGCATCTTCACAGATGTGACAGCCGCCGTTTGCTCCTTCTAGTGCTCCGCAGTCACCTCCTCTTCCATAAGTGGTTCACTTAAAACTGTTTTCTAATCTATTTTCACACAATTGTGTGTATTGGTTTGTTACCTATCTGTATCTTACAACTTACCAACACAAGTGGTGCAATAAAAGCTACACTTGGTAGATGGTGCCTGTCTTCTGTTTCTCCTGAAAAATGAATTGATGTACGCCTTATGTTTCCCAAAATATGTTGTAGTCTAGGATCAATGTTGCTCACAATATGAGTCCAGCAATGGCCATACACTGATCCTTCTTTAGTGGCAAATCCATAGTCTAAGGGTGCAACATTGCTCTAATTAAAGAGTCCGGCATAAGCCATATGTTGTCCCTTCTACAGTGGCAAATCAGTCTAAGGGTGCAACATGGCTCTAATCAAAGAGTCCAGCATAAGCCATATGTTGCCCCTTGTACAGTGGCAAATCAGTCTAAGGGTGCAACATGGCTCTAATCAAAGAGTCCAGCATAAGCCATATGTTGCCCCTTGTACAGTGTCAAATCCTTACCTGTATTGGGGTCCAATGTCGCTCTGTCTAAAGAGTCCAAGATGTGTATACATTGTCACTCATCAGATGGCAAATCCATAATATGTTTGGGGTCCAATGTTGCTCTTTGGAAAGAGTCCAGGATGCCCCATCCATGGTCGTCTATTGAGAGGCAGCGCCCCATGGGAAGCAGCAGAAGAGACATTTCAGTGTTGGCAGTCTCCTGATCATATCTTGTAGCCAGCTGATTGGGTGTATTCCTCTTCTGCTTCCTCTTCTCTCCTCCTCATTTGTGTCTTGCTCTGCCTTGTATTCCTCCTCTTCCTTTACCTCCTCTTCCTCTTCAGAATCAGAATCTTCCTTGTATTCCTCCTCTTCCTTGTATTCCTCCTCTGCCTTGTCTTCCACCTCTTCTTGCTCCTCTCCCTGATGTCTGGGGTCCCCAGATGGGAGGTCCTCTTGCCATGCAGTCTTTTCTTTAGATAGGCTGCTGCTTGTTCTACATTCCTCTTCGAGTTCCCCAAACGAGTCGCTTTCAATAGTAGAAAGGTCCGGTCTCCATTGAAACGGTTTTATAATCTATACACAATTGTGTGTATTGGTTTGTCACCTGTCTGTATCTTACAACTTACTAACACAAGTGGTGCAATAAAAGCGACACTTGGTAGATGGTGACTGTCTTCGGTTTCTCCTGAAAAGTGAATTGATGTACGCCTTATGTTTCTCAAATTATGTTGTAGTCTAGGATCAATGTTGCTCACAATATGAGTCCAGCAATAG
This sequence comes from Hyperolius riggenbachi, assembly GCF_040937935.1. Taxonomy (NCBI): domain Eukaryota; kingdom Metazoa; phylum Chordata; class Amphibia; order Anura; family Hyperoliidae; genus Hyperolius; species Hyperolius riggenbachi. The sequence continues at coordinate 217,549,932 of NC_090652.1, forward strand.
CCATACACTGATCCTTCTTTAGTGGCAAATCCATAGTCTAAGGGTGCAACATTGCTCTAATCCAAGAGTCCAGCATAAGCCATATGTTGTCCCTTGTACAGTGGCAAATCAGTCTAAGGGTGCAACATTGCTCTAATCAAAGAGTCCAGCATAAGCCATATGTTGTCCCTTGTACAGTGGCAAATCCGTCTAAGGGTGCAACATGGCTCTAATCAAAGAGTCCAGCATAATCCATATGTTGTCCCTTGTACAGTGGCAAATCAGTCTAAGGGTGCAACATGGCTCTAATCAAAGAGTCCAGCATAAGCCATATGTTGTCCCTTGTACAGTGGCAAATCAGTCTAAGGGTGCAACATGGCTCTAATCAAAGAGTCCAGCATAAGCCATATGTTGTCCCTTGTACAGTGGCAAATAGGTCTAAGGGTGCAACATTGCTCTAATCAAAGAGTCCAGCATAAGCCATATGTTGTCCCTTGTACAGTGGCAAATAGGTCTAAGGGTGCAACATTGCTCTAATCAAAGAGTCCAGCATAATCCATATGTTGTCCCTTGTACAGTGGCAAATCAGTCTAAGGGTGCAACATGGCTCTAAACAAAGAGTCCAGCATAAGCCATATGTTGTCCCTTGTACAGTGGCAAATCAGTCTAAGGGTGCAACATTGCTCTAATCAAAGAGTCCAGCATAAGCCATATGTTATCCCTTGTACGGTGTCAAATCCTTACCTGCATTGGGGTCCAATGTTGCTCCGTCTAAAGAGTCCAAGATGTGTCTACATTGTCACACATCAGATGGCAAATCCATAATATGTTTGGGGTCCAATGTTGCTCTTTGGAAAGAGGCCAGGATGCCCCATCCATGGTTGCCTATTGAGAGGCAGCGCCACATGGGAAGCAGCAGAAGAGACATTTCAGTGTTGGCAGTCTCCTGATCATATATTGTAGCCAGCTGATTGGGTGTATTCCTCTTCTGCTTCCTCTTCTCTCCTCCTCCTTTGTGTCTTGCTCCTCTGCCTGCTGTCTGGGGTCCTCGTATTCCTCCTCTTCCTTGTATTCCTCCTCTGCCTTGTCTTCCACCTCTTCTTGCTCCTCTGCCTGATGTCTGGGGTCCTCAGATGGGAGGTCCTCTTGCCATGCAGTATCTTCATCAGATAGGCTGCTGCTTGTTCTACATTCCTCTTCGAGTTCCCCAAACGAGTCGCTATCAATAGTAGAAAGGTCCGGTCTCCATTTGCGGGTTTTGTAGAATTCCTCGTCTTCCGAATCTTCCTCGTATTCCTCCTCGGCCTTGTTTTCCTCTTCCTCTTCCAATGCGATTCTGTGCTCAGGGGTGGCTTCCTTCTCTTGGATGATCTTGGTTGATCTTCCTTCTTCCTCCATATTTTTTATACCAAATGTTGTGCTGTCAGCAGGAGAGGGCGCTGATCCTTTTTCCATCGCTGAGGTGTCCACTGGCGCTGGAATGCTATTAGTAAAATGCTAGAATATGAAATAAAGATGCAGGAAAGGTTTTTGCTGCAGCCTCTTCCACGGTCAACTGTCAACTGTCAACTGTCAAAAATAACTGACACTCATGCTCTTAGCTCTGCCCAGCAGCTCATGCCATTATAACTGCCAGTCTCATGCCAAGTACTCAGATGATGCAAACTAGAATGGGCAGGTGCCTTTTGTAGGGCAACCATCATTTGTATCGCAATAAGTGCACATGAATTATAAGCCTGATGTGTACAGTAAAGTGTGTGATGTCCAAAACAACCAATCTGAAAGCTCCAGTGGATGTTTAAAAATAATGGACACTGACTGGCTGCCACAGCCAATTTAACCATTTCAGCCCGTGAGGATTTTTTTACCTTATGGACGAGAGGAATTTTCACCTGTCAGCGCTTCTCCCTTTCATTCCCCAATAGCTTTATCAGTACTTACGTTATTTTCCTCCAGCAATTAGGTTTTCTTGGGGTGGTAAATTATGCTAAGAATTATTTTAATCTAAATGTATTATAATGGGAATAATAAGAAAATGTTTTATAAAATTCATTATTTTTCAGTTTTCAGCCATTACAGTTTTAAAATAATTAATGTTACCATAACTAAAATCCACACATTTTATTTGGCCATTTAAACATTAAAATTATACCCCTATTGTAATGTATGGTGACAATATTTTATTTGGAAATAAAGGTGCACTTTTTCAGTTTTACATGCATCACAAATTTTTAGCCTAATATTTATTAATTTTATGTCCTCTTGTCATAAATAACCTTTGATTTTTATTCCCCTAAATCAGTAGGTGTGTTTTACTATTTGGCCACAAGATGTCCCTACTGAGCAAAAATCCCATTAGCGTACAATGTACGCTAATTGGGATACAATGTATCACTACATTGTAACCAGGGAAGTGACGTAGGCTTCCATCGGAAGCCTCCGATCACCGCGGCGGCGGGGAGGTTATGAATGGAAACATTGTTTCCATTCATAAATTTAACGATCGGTTGGCGGGAATCGCGGCGGGAGATAGCGCGGCGGCTCCATTTAGAGAATAAACACTGTTTTTGAACAAAAAACGTGTTTATTCACGGCGGACATGCTCGGATTGGCTGCAGGGGACTTTTGTCCCCTGCAGCCAATCCCCCCTGCTAGCAGCAGCAGCGTGATCGCGGGCATATGCCCGCACGATCACCTGCAGACCACCCAAACTGCAGGGACGTGACTAGCGCGTCCCTAGGGCTCTAGCACTTGCAGCTGCGGATGTGAAGCTCACGTCCACGCGGCTGAAATGGTTAAGCCATCAGCCAGGAGTAATATGTTATGTAGCTCATCTCTCATAGTAAACGGATAGTTGTTTAGGAAGAAGTGAAAGTAAATATGTAGATTTAATTAATGGGCCTAGACAACCTAGACGTAAAAGAAAACAAAATGTCTAATTAAAATAACACACAAACACCGGGTAGAGAAAAAAGGGTGCAACCTTGTTTATTGGGTTTTTGAACAATTGTTAAATTGTGTACCCAAACCACACTTTATTGCATTTTACCAAGTGATCAGAAGGGCCTATTCACACTAGAAGCGCTTTTCTGAGCGCTTTGTGATTGTTTAGCGCTTTTTAAAAATCGCTGCCATTCACTTTCATCAAAATCGCGGTAAAAATCGACACAATTTTGCAACCTAGTATGCGAAAATTGCAGTGATTTTTACGCAACGTTTACAGCGATTTTAATGAAAGTGAATGGGAACGATTTTTAAAAAGCGCTAATCAATCACAAAGCGCTCAGAAAAGCGCTTCTAGTGTGAGTGGGCCCTGAATCTTAATATCACACCAAAGAGAGAATCATGAACTAGAAACCAACAAATGATGTCCACCAATCCAGTGACATTTCCCATTACAGCAACACATTTTTTTAAAGGACAACTGACCTGAGAGGGACATGGAGAGTGCCATATTTATTTCCTTTTAAACAATGCACCTTGCCTGATTGTCCTGCTGACCCTCTTCCTCTAATACTTTTAGGCACAGACCCTGAACAAGCATGCAGTGCCGATGTTTGACTTAAAGGGAACCTGAAGTGAGAGTTATATGGATGCTGCCATATTTATTTCCTTCCTCCCTAGCGGTATGGACAGATATATCCGTCCATAAAAACATGCTGTGAACAGTATAAACGTGCATACACATCAATACTCTCCTGCACTGTATACTAGACCCTTGATTGACACATTTTGGCAAGTTACAGGAAAAAAAAAAGTTTTAGAAATATATTTTATCACTTTTGCACAGAAATCCTGGGATGATTGAACGCCAGGGAGGTTAAGCAATACCAGTTTTGTGCTGATCCTCTGTCTCTAATACTTTAAGCCATAGACCCTGAACAAGCATGCAGCATAACAAGTGTTTCTGACATTATTGTCAGATCTGACAAGATTAGCTGCATTCAGACACTACTGAAGCCAAACAGTTCAGACGTATTGCCAGACAACTGGTATTGTTTAAAAGGAAATACATATGGAAGCCTTCATATTCTTCTCACTACAGTTGTCCTTTGAGTTTGACTGCATATGTTGTATGCTTGTTTCAGGTGGGTGATTCAGACTCGACTGATGCATAAAAGATCAGCAGAACTGCCAGGCTACTGGTATTGTTTAAAAGGAAATAAATATGGCAGCCTTCATATCCCTCTCAGGTCAGTTGTCCTTTGAAATGGAGACAAACGCCCAATTAAGCATTAAGGTTGTAAACTCACAGGGAGGGAGGGAAGGTAACTTGGCTGGTGTTTTGCAGAATGGTGATCTGCACCGCTGACACCAGGTGTTATGCTGGGCATACACTGCGCGTCTATGCGCCGGAATTGAGCCGCTGGCTCGATGCCGGCGCGTCCCTGCTCGTCCGCACGGGCGCGTGGATAGATTCCCGCTCGTCCCCGCGGGCAGTTCCTTATCAGCCGCTCGTTTCTTCCATTGTCCGCCCGCGGGGATCGAGCACGGAATCGATCCGCCGCGGTGATCGGAGGGGTTGAATATTATCAATCGAGCCATCAGCGGCTCGATTGATAACAACTATCGCGCCGTATATGCCCAGCATTAAATACTGCTCCTCTGACCTTGATTGGCGGCTTGAAAGCCCAGCAGGCCCAGTCCACCAATGCATGCTGCCACTCCAGTAGTAGACTAATCCAGGGTCCCAGCAACAGCCACCTGTGAGGAAACAAAAAGCCAGAAGCCAGCCACACTCATGAATAATTAAACATACCAGTCACGTCGGCAAGCCCATGGGTTCCCAATAGGGATGATCAATGATATGCAAATACTTCTTAGTTTGTGCAAATTTATGTAAATTGTATGCAAATATATGCAGCTTGAAATTGGACCAATCACTTTAAACCTGGGTGGCATTTGATTGGTCCATTTTCAAGCTGCATATATTTGCACACAAATTTACAGACGTTTGCATAAACTCGGCGGCAGATCCGAATTCCGATCAAGAATGCTGATCTGATTGATCGGCTGCCTTCATATTTCAACAGGTGAGAGCAGTGAAATAAACATAACATGACAACAACAGACATACACAATGTTATTAATTCAGTTATTTTTATAATATATAATTATAATTATAATTATAATATATATAATTAATAAGCAGGGCCAGAAAGCAGAGCTGGGACAAGGTCCTCCAGCACCCAAGGCTGAGACACCAAAGTGCGGCCCTCTATCCATCCCACCCTAGCTGTCACACAGATTGCTATTAGACTAAGAGGTGCCCCAGGGCCCCCAACACCATAATCTCTAGTCAGGACTGGATTTATGATAAGGCAATGTAGGCACGTGCCTACAGGCGCCTGATGATGGAAAGGCAGCTCACTCCCCTCCCTGAGCGCCTCCCTCTCCGCTTCCCTATGCAAAATCCTGATTAGAGTGTAAATGAGATGGAATGGGTTACTCACTAAGCTCTCTGCATTCCACTGACGAGATCTCCCTTCAGTCACTCAGGGGCACTTGTTGTTGCCAGGGCCGTTTCTTGGGCAGTGCGGGCAGGGCAACCGCCCTGGGCACAGACTGGCAAGTAGAAGGGGGCACAGGCAGAAGGACATAACCATTAGGGAGCTGGTGACACACAGTGCAGCCAAATGGAAGAAGATTACCAGCGCGATCACCTTCCTTGACTCCTCCTGGGCTGCCTGCGTCAGACGTCAAGTCATCATCACATTCCCACCGCATGAGGATGTCCTGTAGCGGTACTGCAGGCTCTCAGTGCGCGGCGCTCATGGAGGAGTCGGCTTTTTGGGCTCTCTTCACCTGTGTGTTTTCCTGGTCCCTGCTTCCTCCTTGATGAGCGGCTGGTCACAAGTAGGCAGATCTACTTGTGACCTGTGGCTGTGTGACTGCCCCTAAAGAGTAAAGGTTTGCGAGTCCACAGGGAAGGGGAGAAGGGGGCGCAATTTTTACACCCTTGCCCTGGGTGCAATTTAGTCTAGAAACTGCCGTGGTTGTTGCTACCTAATACTGAGCTTCCTCTAGCTTCATAATACTGAGGTTACTCTAGCTACCTAATACTGAGGTTACTCTAGCTACCTACTTGGGGGCACCTCTAGATATTTAATATTGAGGGTGTAGCTACCTTTAATGGGCAAAGGAAGTAGTGACAGCCGGGGCAGCCAATAAACCTGCGGTACGGTTTGGCAGGGGTTTGTAGGTTCAGTGAGGGCAAAGTCTAAGGTGCCAGAATATCTGTGCCTATAGGCTCTTGTGAGGTAAATCCGGGCCTGGCTCTAGTTATCTGGCTTGCAGTCACTGCCATGTATCCCCTTTTCTTATTTCTCTCTGCTTCAAACACAATAGGGGAATGATAGCTGAGTGAGTGAGAAGCCCTCCCTTTCCCATTCCAGGTCTTGGTCGTCGGGGCTGTTGCAGAGAATTCGTCAATGAAGCAACTCACCTATACGGCCAGCATGATCCCCCATCAGTCTGCGTACTCCCAGTCTTCATCCCCGATGGCACCTCTTCTCAGTTACCTGGTACACTCACGTAACATGCTGCCAAGTCACTGAGAAGAAGCTGGCAGCAGGGATAGGTGAGTCACTCCCCTGCCGAATTCTCTTCCGGGCAGGGTTGCCAGTGCCACCTCATCCGTTTAAATGCCAGCACATCTAAATTATACGGGTTCTGAGGCTACTCACACATAATCACTGCATAAACTGCCTAAACTAGCCACAAGGCATGTATAAGTTATGTGTCTGAAGGTCTACTGGCCATCTCTGGTGCGGGGGGAGAGGCACAAAAAACAAAGGGACCTAGTTCTGATATGGAAGGGTAGCTGGCAGAAACAAAGGGGCCTCATGCCGCTTAAGAGTGGGGTTAGGGGGCCCCATGAAATTGTTGCTTGGAGCCCCACTGAGCCTAAAACCAGCCTTGATCGTTAAATCGTAAACATATCAACTGGTTAAAGTGACACTGAAGTGAAAAAAATAAAAGTATGATATATATTTTTTTGTTATTTATTTTATTTTTTTTGGAACACTGCTGCATCATTCTGTCATATTTGAAGTTTACAAACCACACTCTGTATTTTAACCACTTCGCCATATCTGGACGCATATATCCGTCCAGATAGGCAGTGGTGCTGCAGCCGTGTGGTGCTCCCGCTCCTCCCGCTGCCCCCCCGATCAGTGAATGGGAATATAATTCCCATTCACCGATCTAACTCCCCGGCAGAAATACCGACGCTTTCTCATCAGAGAGCGCGGTATTTCTGCCCCCAGGAAACTTCTTCTCTTCATTTTAGTTCCTAGATGCGACATTGTTCGCATCCAGGAATTTTTTGAATGTGGCCATCTTGTGGCCAAATAGTAAACTGCACCCACATACTTTTATTAAATAAAAAAATACATTACATTACATCTAAAATTAGCAGTTTCCCTCACAAACTAAAATTACCCAAATACATTTTTGTATTAAAAAAAAAATTAAAAAAATTACAATTAAAAAAAAAAAAAATACATAAATAGTTACCTAAGGGTCTGAACTTTTTAAATATACATGTCAAGAGAGTATCTTATTAAATTTTTTAAAATTATAAGCTTGTAAATAGTGATGGACGCAAATTGAAAAAATGCACCTTTATTTCTAAATAAAATATCGGCGCCATAAATTGTGATAGGGACGTAATTTAAACGGTGTAATAAGCGAGACAAATGGGCACATAAAATGCATGGGTTTTAATTACTGTAGCATGTATTAATTTTAAACTATAATGGTCAAAAACTGAGAAATAATGATTTTTTTCCATTTCTATCTTAATCTTCCTGTTAAAATGCATTTACAGTAAAGTGGCTCTTAGCAAAATGTACTACCCAAAGAAAGCCTAATTAGTGGCGGAAAAAACGAGATATAGATCAATTAATTTTGATAAGTAGCGATAAAGTTATTAGCGAATGAATGGGAGGTGAACATTGCTCGGATGCATACGATTTTCGAAGCTGTAGGCTGAAGTGGTTAAACTATGAAACAGAGCAGAGCTAATGACCCTTTGAACTTCCTTGCTGTAAAACCTTATCTAAAGCTGTCTCTTACTGTATCTTTGATGTATAATTGCTTCAGAAAACAGGCCTGTATCTGACCCAAGTTGCGTCAGAAAAATCAGAGAAGCTCTTTAGCATAGATAACACCTGAAGTTTCTTAACTCTTCCTGTTCTGGAAAACAATATGAGACTATTTTCTTTGCTACTTAAGGCCCGTACACACGCTAGATAGGCTGGAACGACGGGTCCGTCAGACCCTCCCGCTGGGCGGGCGTTCCAGCGACAGTCCGGCGTGTGTACGCACTGTCTGCAGACTGATAAGGTACGCACTGCCTGCAGACAGTGCTGCATTCTCCTCACCCCCTCACCCACCAAACCCCCGCCACTTGCAATTGCTGGGCCAGGGTGCCACTTACTGTGTGAATGACGAATGCTCTTGGCTGCAGGCTGCCTGGTGGGTGGCCTCTGGCATCTGGCTGCAGGCAGTGGCACCTTGGTTGCTGCCTTCCTTGTCCAGGACCAGTCAGTGTCCACAAGGTGGTCTGGGGCATCTGGCAGCGGCAGGCCAGGGAGAGGGCCCGGGGGTGTACTGACTGACTAAGTCAGACACTCTGGCAGGCCGTGGCACAGTCACCAGTCCAAACCTGCCTGAGAGAGGCACTGTGGAGGGCGCTGGTCGAGCGGTGGTGAGGCGGCACGGCCAGACGGTGGTGGAGGCGTGGAGCAGTCTGTGGCTGGTGTGCCTGATGGTCTGGCGGCAGGCTAAAGTTTTGCCGCCAATATGACGCCATGTGCTCACGCTGTGCAGGGGGCGGAGCTTCTCACACTCCACGGCTCCAGCCCCCTGCCGTTCAATGCAACTCCACGCCCCCTGCCAGGTGCTCCTCCGCTTCTGATTGGAGCAGGAGGCGGCAGGGGGGCGGATTAAGGCAGCGCATGCTGTCCGTTTTTAAGTGTGATGGCGGGAGCCGGAAATGTATGCGGCCGCCGTATGTGAGCGAACAGCGGCCGAGTTTGCTGATAACTTGTGCCCATACATTTGGGGGACTTGTGTTGGGCACCCCATTTCATAGATCAGGGGCACCCTAAGGCCAGGTTCGTGGCACGTGCCACGATCGAACAGCGCTAGCGACGCGCCTGCCGCATATCACCAGCTCCCTAGCAGTGATGTCCTTCAGCCATGCCCCCCTTCTTCTACTTGTCGGTCTGTGCTCAGGGCAGTCACCCTGCCCGCACTGCCCAAGAAACAGACCTGGTAATAAATTATATAGTGGGCATCATGGTGGCGTAGTGTTTAGCTCTCTCGCCATCTAGCAATGGGCACCATTTGCGAGGAGTTTGAATGTTCTCCCCTAGTCTGGGTGAGTTTCCTCCTGGAACTCTGGTTTCCTCCCACATCCCAAAAACAGAAAATGAATTGGCTTCCCCTAAATTGGCTCTAGCCTACAATACATACACTACATGATAAATAAACAAATTACTATGGTAGGGATTAGATTATGTGCCCCTCAGAGGGACAATTAAGTGACAAAACAAAAAATTCTTTACAGTGTTGCGGAAGATGTCAGTGCTATATAAAGATTAAATAATATTATAGTTTGCCTTCTTAAAACAGTCTTTGCAATAATTCAGTTAGCTTTAAAGAGATACTTAAGCCTTGTAAAAAAATCACTTTTACCTCCCATGGGGCTTCTACCAGCCTTCTGCAGCTGTCCCATGCCCTCGCAGTCACTCACGGATCCTCCAGTCCCCCCCCCCCCCAGTTTTGTTTCACCGACAGGCCTGGCCACGGGTAGTCTTCTTAGCGTTCCCGTCCGCAATAGCGGGCTGCACCTACGCAGGCCAGTATTGGCCAGTATTGCGGACAGGAACGCGTAGAAGGAGACACGTGGCCAGGCCAGCCTGTCGGCCGAAAATGACACCAGCTGGTGGCGGGGGTCAGAAGGATCCGTGAGTGACTGCGAGGGCACGGGACAGCTTCAAGGGGATGGTGAAGGCCCAGGTGAGTAAAACTGATTTTTTTTTTTTTTACAAAGCTTAAGTAGCCCTTTAATTGGGCAAGTGAAGTCTCACGTGATTGCCAAATATGTAAAACATCTCTTTATGCTCCTAAAAGCACGTAGTAAGCCTATGTAATATTTGTGACTGAGGTGCTGAACTGAGACACGTTATATCCATAGTTTACCACAAGATGGTGCCAAATACTATACTGTATTTTCACATGGATAGTTGAGAACCGGTAGGCAATATGAATTCATTTGTGGTTACATTTCATATTTAAAAAACACATTATACAATTTTTTAATTGAATTGTACTGCAGCACTCAGTCCAAATCTGGGCGGAAAGAGGGGGGTGGGGCTTTGGGAGGTAGACAGTGGGGTGCATTCATTAAGGTGCATTAAAGGAAACCTAAGATGCAAAAAAAGTAAAAACATTGGGGCTTCTTCCAGCCTCCTTCAGGCTGATCGGACCCTCACCGTCTTCCCACTCTGCCTGGATACTCTGATAGGCGGGCCAGTAATTTCGATCATTGGGGGAGTACTGTGTATGCCCGGCCGCACGCCCCATCCCGCTCCCGTCGCCGGGAGTGTTCTGTACCTGTGCTGTACTACTACGTAGTTGCAGAATGCTCCCAGCCACGGGAGCGCATGTGTCTGGACTGCGCCTGTGCCGACTGTGGCCGGCTAGCGGACTTGCCGTGATCAGCATGGGAAGACGGCGAGGGACCGATCAGCATGAAGGGGGCTGGAGGAATCCCCAGGTATGTATAATTTTTTTGTGGGGGGCATCTCAGGTACACTTTAAAAAAAACATGTGATAAGTCTTACACATGATGAGTAATTGATTGCTTTCTGCTCTATTGCTCGTGGGGTAATACCTTACGGTATTCTGCATGCTGCACTTTAGTGAACACAACTAATGATATCAGGTAATTGTTTACAGCATCTAGAAAATGTATGTCCAGCACTGGGACTTAAATATACATCCTGCAGCACATTATTGTACCAACCCAGTGTATTCTTAAAGTAAACCTATAAGTTTGTAAAACAAAAAGTAAGATACTTACCTCGGGAGAGGGAAGGCTCTGGAACCTCCAGATGCTTTCCCTGTCTCTGACTACCTCACTGTTGCAGCAATGTGTCTTCTAGAAGCTTGTGGCTGTGCTACCATACAAGAGCGATCGATCGCTGTCCCACTGTGCCTACGCAGTACCATGGACCCACTCAGGCTTCACCCGAAAAGCCAAGCCGATTGGGTCAGTGCGACTGCGCATCTGCGAGCCATCCACAATTTCCAGCGGACACAGCGCTGGAATGAGCTGTTAGAGCTTCCCTCTATTAAAGTGAGTAACCATTTGGGGCACTTTTTTTTCCTACAGGTACACTTTAAGTACACTATAAGTAATGCAAAAGTAATTGAAAACTGAAGCTCTGATTCCAGCAGTAAATAGAAGCTGCTTACCTGCACCAGTATGATTTCAAATGCTTAATGCCATTATTCTACCTACATTCATCAATATACAGTATATCCAGGCTACATGGAGACTTTTGTATAACTGGGCCATGAAAAACCATCCAGATGAAAATAAATGGACACAGAAGTGAAATCCTGTCCTGCTAGACACTACTATGATTTGAAAAGTATGTTGATAGCTTAGTTTTCCTTTACACAATGAAAGCTGTGAACAGAAAATCATAAGAGTTTCAGCATATATATCGGGCAAGACATTACTAATTTATTCCAGTGATTTACTGTACTGCTAGGAGCCGAATGCGGCCCTCCTTGCCTTTTTATGTGGCCTTCAAATTTATTTTATTGAAAGCAATAAAAGAATGACAGCACACTGCCTCCCCATCCAGAGGAGCACACTGGTGACAGCTTCTGATTGACACAGGGGTGCAGCAATAACCCTGGGGACTCTCCCAAACAAAATTAGTATGGGCCCCCCTCCTGGGATTTAAACCCTTCACCTAGTGGCTGGTAAAATACACACAAACCTTCACCCACACTCTCCCCTGACACCACACTCTGTGCTTCCGTACAGCCTCCTCCCGATCACATGACATGCTGCAGGAGCCAAGGGTATGCAGCATAGAGCGTGTGGCTGTCAGGAAGATCAGAGGAGACCTGATGAAGCACTGGAGCAGATAAATATTTAACTGCTCCTATTGGCTTCTCTGCAGAAGGATGAGGAGCAGGCCCCCACAGTTGCTATAGTTACACCACTTAGTTTAAGAATGTTTAATAAATGTTAAATCTTAAAAAAAAATAATTGGCTTTTAAATTGTACTATGTTTTCAGATTATGACCCCTTTGATTGATTTTGATACCCCTGTACTAGGTTATTGCACAAGTGAAATCCTAAAATGCAATGAGGAATGGCCTTATCAGAGGTCTGACCGCCTACACAAGGTGGTACTTTGCTCTGCTGGAAAATATAAATTTGTGAGTCGTGCAGTGGGTGTCAATTCATAGAGGTGATGAAAAAGTCAATTTTGACCTTTAAGCTGCAGATGTTCACCTTTTCCCAGCTTCACACAGCTTAATGGCTACTAATATATTATACAACAACATTTGTAACATAATAATGTTATCTCCCCTTTCCTTGGTAGTGATTTCTGTGACAAAACCCCATGGCCCATGAATTATTTCCATTCTTTTAATATAATTATTGGCCAGATGGTGCTGTGGAAGGTGACAGGAGATACATTTATACGTACCTGGTTTAAAATACTTGAGGCTTTACTTAAAACGCTTAAAAATATCTTTTAAATAGGCCCTTTGTTGATCTGATAAATGTGAGGCTATTCCTGGGTGCAAAATCTGAACGGCCAGTGGTCTTCACCAGAGTGTTCCATAAGGGGTGATGGGTTGCTTTCCCTAGTGGGCCATCATGGTTACCTTAACCAGTGACTAGATAAACAGGAGCACACACTCTGCAATGTGTTGAGGGTGACCCGGATCTAGACAAAGGAAGAAAAATGGACAGGACTAGGTCAGAGTTCAGGCCCAGATAGACCTAGCAGTAGGCAGAACAGCAGCAAGGATGACTGACTGCAGCCAACACTGGAATGACACAAGACTGGAACAGAGGTGACAGGCAGCAGTCTGGGCTTGCAGTACAAGGTCAAGAATAGAAGGTGTGGACTGAATGCACAGGACTGGAGATAGCAGGTCAAGATAACTGCATCTAGTGACTGGACATGATCATTGGACTGCATTACAGGGCTTGGTAACTGGAGCAAGTCTGGGGTCTCTACTGACAGGCAGCACAATGTTAACTGGCCTGACTGACAGGGGTGATTGGAGCATGTCTAGGGTTTACATTGATAGGCAGGACTGGTTAAACTGGACTTACTGACAGGGTATGTGGAGCAAACGTGGGGTTTCTAATGACCGGTAGGACAGCGTTAATTGAAGCAAGGCTGGGGTTTAAACGGACTGGCAAGGTGTAAGGTTGATATGGCAGGCCAGGCTATAAAGAGAAAAGAACAGTATGACAATGTTGCATGCTGTGTAAAGCAAAAAGCATTAATCACTGTTACACAATGGTTTAAATAACCATGGTTTTCACAACAGTGCTGTAGCCATGCCCCTGCCATCCCAATAAAAGGAGCTAGCAAAGATGCTGTCCTGGATAACATGTAGTACAAGTACAGGTCTGTTTTAGGAGTGGGCAAAGCAGTGGTGGTGGTGGTGGGGGGGGATCCGTTGAAGCAGGCCTATGCAGGAGTGTGCAGTGGAGCAAGGGGTGCAGTGATTCACCTCTCCAGGACCCAGTGATGCACGCGACCCATCGTCCTCCTAAGCATTTCAGTCTCTATGGCTTCACCAGTGTTTATTACGTGACCTGCTGGCGTGTACCATGGTGTATGTTACGTGAAGACAGATGCCAGTGGAATCATGGAGACACCTAGGTGGAAGATGGTTCAAGTGTGTTGCTGGATTTTAGTGAAGTGAGTCACTTCACCCCTCCATTCCGTACTTTGCATGATGGGGCTACTCTGGCTACCTGCACTAGGAGACACATCTGGTTACCTATACAGGTAGGGTCCTCTCTGGCTACCCCCTATGGTAGCTTGCAACTACGGGCGGAGGTGGGGTAACTCTGGCTATGTATACTTGGAGCTACTAATGTTGGGGGTTACCTCTGGCTACCACATTAACAACATTGACTTGCTACCCAAAAACAGGTTAGAGGGTCTTTGACGCCTGTTATCATCAGCATGCAACTCTGTTTTTTACAGACTTTTTAAAGACAGTTCATATCTTCATTTCTGCAACCTAAACAATTAACAACCACATAATGAGATAATGACTGTCAGCTGTGTAGACTCCTATGACCTGGGAAGCTGAAAAGTAATTCATTTAGAGAATGTCTGTAGTACTCTATACATAGTACACATTTTTTGGAAATACAGTATGCAATTAACATGGTTCATATAAGAAAGCTGTGGGGAAGTGACCAATGGCAGCTAATAGAGCGATGTCAGAGCCTATAGGAGAGGAGAGTGGAACAGTACAGTTGATGGAAGATTTGCACTGGGGCTTTAGACACTACTGATGGCAAGAGGCATTAATTGAAATGTCAAATATCTTATATGTACTTTCTCTCCAAATTTAGAAAAAAAAAGTCAAGTGATCACATAGCTTTATATGTGAAGTAAACCGTAGTACACGTACCGCTTGCACATGCCTGAATATCCTTGAATGTGTTGGTTATTCCAGTTGAGCTGTCCCTGGCTGATTTCCAACACAGCACAGCAGTGCAAATTCAATTTTATTCACTCAGAGCTCCTGGGATTTCCCATCCAAAAGGTAAAGACTCATGCAGACCTGTGAAAGATTTTGTCTTTCATAGCTAGCTATTAAATAGGCTTCCGTTGTTACAACTGGTATTTAAGTAGGCATCCTGTTGAAATGGTATTTCACCCCCAGTTTTTCTTCCATTTGTAAATGTTTGCAAACAGTCTCTGTTCATCGATGTTCTGATGGCATCAAGTTGCTGTTCAATTTCCTGAATCCTGGCTATTTATTTGAAGTGTGAGAGACTCATAAAGTCATATAAAACAGTAAAGTGGAAAGTTGGAAACATGGAAAGTTCAGATTTCTTTTCAACATATTTCAATGTACAAGATGCTTTAAAGACGCCTTCCCAGATTCTTCATTATCAGTAAAACTGAAGAAGAAGAATTTGACATTACTTACACAATTCTCATACTTGATAAAGCTGTTCTAGAGAAATTCCATTTGGAAAAATCAGTCATGTGACCCAGAGATTCTTCCAGCAAGCATAGACATGGCAATAGAGTGCACATTTCCTAGGTAGAGGGCAGTTGCCAATTTCTGACCGACAGGTAACACCCAACAACTATGTGTGATCATTACTTTTCCCTTAATGTGTGTATAGACAAATTGATTTTTTTGTCACATTTGTTATATGACCTCTGAGTACTCTCAAAGATGGGCGGCTTCACACTGACACTGCATATGCAAGAGCGCGCTTGCACATGCCTGTCTTCCAGAGCACTCGGGCTCCCGAAGACCTCCAAAGTCTTCTGCTGCGACAGAGAGCAGTCTCCAACCGATGGATTGGAGACTGCTAATGAGGGAGCCAGCGATGGAACATATGGACCGTGAGAGAAGCATGAAGGCTCCAGGAGCCTTCCCCCTCCGTTGGTAAATACTGTATTTGTTTTTGTTATTTTTAAATCCACTTTAGACTCGCTTTAAGAGAAAATAAACTGATAAGATAAAACAATTGTATCTATCCTACTCCTATGAATGATTTTTACATATTCCACAGTTTTATGTTATGTTTAAAAATGTAAAAAAAGTAGATTTATTGTTTTGTCTCAGCTCAATGAAACAGTCAATCCTGTGTCTCAGGGTGCTAAAATATATGAACTATTAACCGTTTTTTCTATCCCCTGCTCTCAGATGCCCAGTTCTCTGCCAGAAAATTATTTTATGGCTGCAATTGCTGTAGGCTGTAATTTATGGCTGTTATTGCTATATATTTATATATAGTACATATATATATATGTATGTATATGCAACTGCTGGAGAAAAACTGTCAATTGCATAGCAAAATATTAACTCTTTGAGGGCTCGTTCACACGAACACAGTTCCCATTCACCCAACTAAGTGCCTGTGATCAATGATCACCACCATCAATGAGATGTTAGTGGTCATTGACTAAAGTGAAAGTATACACACGTTACTTACTGTAATGCATGTATTCAGTAAACAATACACACAAGGGATAAAGTGTGTGTGTGTGGGGGGGGGGGGGGACATCTAGTGGCCAAATAGTAAAATGACACCTACATACACCCCCTTAAATAAAAATACATAATATACACCATTAATTAAAGCCTTACCTCCCCTCCCATAGTTACCACAATAAAAAAACACTTTTCTAAAAAATAAAGTTCAGTTTTAAAAAAAAAATACATAAAAAGTTACCATAGGGTCTCCACTTTTTAATATGTATATCATGAGGGGACTTTACTGTTATTTTTGCAAAAAAAAAAAAAAAAAGCTTGTAATTAGTGATGGACACAAAACTGAAAAAATAAACCTTTATTTCCATGTAAAATATTGTCGCTATACATTGTGATATGTACATAATTTAAAGTTGTCTGAAACTCTGACATAACATTCAATAAAAATGTGTTTTCCTACTTTTTATTAATCATACAGTTATCACATTTGCTTTTGTGCACAAGTAATATTGTCTGTTTACAAATTACAAGTTTCCAAAGTGTAGTTTATCTTGTCCTGAAAGCTGCCACTACATTTTATTTCAGCTGCTTGTTATTATATATTCAAATCTTCTAATGAGCTGTTCTGAACTGTGTGTGTGGCTGAAGCACAGAGAGCTTCTCAGAGAGTGTTTTCACAAATGTAACATTAGAATGTAAACAAAGATACTGTTATTTCTAGTCTAGATGCAAATTTGAAGCTGAATAGCCTTTGCATAGCTGGACAAAGTGCTGTGTTTAACCATTTCAATTATGTTCTGCTACATTTTTTTTCTTGGATAATAGCTTTAAGGCTGTAAGGGCTCTTTCACACTAGAGGCTAGTTTTGGCGTTTTGGCTAGTTTTTTTACAGCCAAGACCATAGTTTGCCTTTTCCAAGGTAAAATAAAAGTCCAGAGACTTTCCTTTTTACCTTTCACACCTAAAGCAGCTTTTTTGGGCGTTGCATTTTGAAGCTCCCCGGAGCTTTTCCAAAGCTATTTACAGCCGTGTCAGCTTTTCGCGTTTCAATGATAGTCAATGGAAAAGGCCAACTACAGCTGTTTTACAGCCTTTTCAAAGTGTTTTACAGTTGACTTGTTGACTTCTTTTTAAAGAAAAAAAAAAGGACGCTTTCATATGAGCTGTAAAACGCTTTGAAAACGCTATGTTTTGGCGTTAAAAAGCTTAAAAAACACTTCAAAAGGCACCGAAACGCTGACAGCAAAAGGCAGCGTTTTGACCTTTTCTACCGCTGCCTCTAGTGTGAAAGGGCCTAAGGAATCTTTTAGAGCAAATTAGAAATGCTGACTTTCAGACCACTTTATAAGGTGTAATAACATGGAGAAGTGGACAAATAAAATTTGTGGATTTTGATTATAGTAGCATGTATTATTTTAAAACTATAATGGCTGTAAACTGAGAAATAATAATTTTTTTTTACATTTTTTTACTATTCCCATTAAAATACATTTACAATAAATAATTCTTATCAAAATGTACCACCCAAAGAAAGTCTAATTAGTGGCAAAAAAACCCCAAAACAAGATATAGATCATTTTGTTGTGATAAGTAGTGATAGTTATTGGTGAACGAAAGGGAGGGGAGCTGTAAGGTGAAAATTGGACCGGTCGATAAGGGGAAAAGCCCCTTAATACTGAACTGGTTAAAGGTTGTCTAGAGGGCTAGTGTTTAAGTTACTAGGGGGTCATGCTAGGTTTGGATAGGAGGGATAATGGTGTTTTGTACCCAATGAGTTATGCTAGGTTTTAAAGAGCTTATTCTTTAACAATGGGGGGGGGGGGGGATGTTAGGTTTACACAATGGAATGGATGTTAAGCAAGTTCCTTTTTGGAGGGGTGATGGTATATAGCACCAATGGGTTGTACTAGGTTTTAGCACTTGGTGCTTCAGAAGGATACAGATACATTTATAAAATTTAGCAAAAATATGTTGCATTTTAACTTATACTTCATTTAGTCTTTGCAGTTTTTAAAGAAAACCCAGTCAAATGTGCCTCATACAGGCCCGCATTTACCTCACAGGCGCCTATAGGCACAGATGTTCTGGCACCTTAGACTTTACCCTCCTGTAATAAATCTTTGTTGGTTGCTATGGGCAACAACACCACATCTTGTTTCGGCACCATATCACAGGAAGTGTGATAACTCGAATCTCTCATCACAGCAACAGCATAGGAGAAATAACTTCTTAGACGTCGTCAAAGTTTCAGGAGTTTATTCAGTAAACAGATGCTTATCTCTACATGTTCGTTACACCTCAGCGAAGCAATTGGTCTGTAGTAAGTCCTCTTTGCATTACAGGCTTTTGGGCCATTCCTCTTGAATGGCAACCATGCTTTCTCCTATGTTACATCTATACTACGTTGCACTTAGGCCTATATACAGCATACAATTAGATAAGATGACAAGACATTACAAAAAGAGTAGAAATTGGAAGTCATCAGCCAGAAGTCAGAAGTAGCCCCCTGGGAGCTTGTTAGCTCTTCTTATACTAAACTCTAAAGAGTTAAATTTGACATCATCTGAGCAGGGACAGATCAATAACTCCTCGCCTGCTATTGGCTGACAAGACCCTGTGATATCATGACGAGCACAGTCTTTACTGCGCATGCCCTGGAAAATTCCATCTCCCAGTGACCTGTCTCCTCTTCTAGGAAGAACATTTGTTCAATGTACTGGCCTACTGGGCTCTTGTTGACCTTTAGGAAATATGAAAACACTTGATGTTTACAGAAAAAGACTGCCTCACTGTCTATACTTCGTAGCCTTGTGCAATCCGAATCACACTGTTCTTCAGTGCTTCTAGAAATGTCCCTTTAAGCACATGTGTTGAACTCCAGGCCTGGAGGGCCGGATCCATGCCAGTGTTTAGGATGGACTGAGAAAGAAAGGAATGTGTTCTACCTGATGGACCACTCCTTTCCTGATTCAGACCCATCAATTCATTTGAGCTGTATCAAAAATGTGTGAGGATCTCGGCCCTCGTAGGACCGGTTTGACATACCTGCCTTAAAGGGAGAATCTGCAAATCAAGTATTTTAACTAACCTCAGTTAAAATAACTGAGGCCTATGAATTCAAGCATATTTAAATTCTAACACCTCCATGAACCTGCAAACCCCCTCCGAACTGCTCCACAAGTGTGCTCGTTCTCCCTGCTGTTATGTCTCCTTTACTTCCCTTGCCCGCCATCATAGGTAACTTTAGGTGCTCCTTTGTATTAGGTAGCCAGTAGTACCCTCAATATTAAGTAGTTAGAGGTGCCCCCAAGTAGTAGGTGGCTAGAACAACCTCACTATTAAGTAGCTAGAGGTGCCCCTGTCTGAAGGGAGATCTCGTCAGTGGACTGCCAAGACACTCTAATTGGGACTCTGCATAAGGAAAGAGGTAGGGGGGCGCTCAGGGACAAGAGGAAGCCGCCTTTCCATCATCAGCTGCCTGTAGGCACATGCCTACAGTACCTTATGGTAAATCCAGCCCTGGCCTCATACTTCAAAATAAACGAACTTGTTTATGGTATTTAGCATTCCAATTTGAAATGTAGTTTCCTCATTCTAGAGAAGTATGAGTACTTAAGTAAATAATCCAGTAGGTTCATACAGGGTGAAATTTATATTGAGTTACATTTCATTTCATTAGAACTTTTAGAACTATAAGTGATTTTGAACAGGACAAAACTGTGCTTTCATCTGTACACTTCCAGGCACAAAGTGGTTTCCTATTAGAGGACCCACTCTCTGTGTGTTATGAGTCATCATCAAAGACAAGAAGATGTCAACTGCAATCAGGATCTCTTAACAATAATGGCATTAGATACTTGTACACTCAGGATTTTACCAGTTCCTCAGCTCTCAAGGGATTTCAGAGAATAGTGTTATATGGAGCTAAGCTAAACTATACATACAGAATCATTGAATTTTATGGTTATGTTACCATACCTGATGTCACTAGTAGGGATGCTCATTTTATGGTTATGTTACCTTTACCTGATGTCACTAGTAGGGATGCTCATTTTATGGTTATGTTACCATACCCGATGTCACTAGTAGGGATGCTCATTTTATGGATATGTTACCAGGGGTGTAACTAGAAATCACTGGGCCCCCTTGCAAAACGTTTGCAAAATTGGTAGCATGGAGCTTTGTGGCTCTGGGGGCAGATGGTGGATGACAGCGGTGGTAGTGTGTGCATCTCCAGGGGGAGCAAGGCAGCAATGCCATGGTGAAGCAGGAGAGCTCCAAAACTATTTACCCCATTGTCCGGCACCTAGGAGCATTGCTCAGGCTAATCGCTATTATTCTTCTGAGTAATGCTTTTTACACTTGGACATCACTCAAGTGGCGACGACTACTGAATTTGCCAGTAAATCCTGAGCGATGTCAGGTGATGGTTATCTTGCATGCTGCAAGCTTCCTATCATCTCAAATTGCATTGGTCAATATACAGGGAATATAGAAAACTGATGAGTGTAGAAAGCTTAAGGCCCCTCCCACACTACAGCATTTTCATTGCGTTGCGTTCCCCTTTTTTACCACAGGGTAATGCTAAAGCAATGAAAGTCTATGGGACATTTGAAAACTGATGTGGTACGAAGCGCCGGAAGTATCACATCTGACGCAAACGCATCAGTACGTTACCGGTCAACATCTGCGGTGAAATGCGTTGACTGGAAGTTATGTAAGTCAATGGCGCCCCAGATATTACTTTGCATTGCGATGCGCTTGTGCGGAAGCATATTTTCTCATTACACTTTTGTGCAATTCGTATTTTTTTGCCAGAGGAAGTGAGCGCTAGAGAGCCTCATGTATAGTTTAGTTTTACGCTAGAAGTTACATTACCGCGCATTAATGCCAGTATCTGTAAAGCCTGTATTTAGCAGCTCAGTGCGATCATCAGATTGTACCACATCTAAAAAGGTGGTGCTCATGTGAAACCAGCCTCAAATAAGAACTCTCAGAACACTAACTATTAGGCAAGATTGTGGTTGGTTGGCTGAATGTACATAACAATTTTTCTCATATGCCTAACCTGTTTCATACATTTCCTACCCCACACCCAATATAAGTGGGAGAAATCTTCAGGATTTTTAATGGGCGCCAGAGGCGTCGCTCGGGTCTTTGATCCGTGGCACCAGCCTGGAACCTGTTGCCATGGTGCCCCAGATTGATTCAGTGGCAGGAGGGGGCATTGGGCATGGGGGGTGGGGGAGTTGCTTATCTAGTTTATACTGGGGAAGCTGCCTATCTAATCTATACTGGGGAAGCTGCCTATCTAATCTATACTGGGGGAAGCTGCCTATCTAATCTATACTGGGGAAGCTGCCTATCTAATCTATACTGGGGGAAGCTGCCTATCTAATTTATAGTGGGAGAAGCTATCTATCTGACCTATACTGGTGGAACCTACCTATCTAACCTACGCTGGTGGCAGCTACCTACAGTATCTAACCTACGCTGGGGGAAGCTACCTATCTAATCTACACTGGGGGAAGCTGGAAGCTACCTATCTAAACTATACTGGAGGCAGCTACCTATCTAATCTACGCTGGGGGAAGCTACCTATCTAACCTAAACTGGCGGAAGCTACCTATCTAACCTACACTGGGGGCAGCTACCTATCTAACCTATGCTGGGGGAAGCTACCTATATAACCTGCGCTGTGGGAAGCTACCTATCTAATCTATGCCAGCCAGCCGAAGACAAGGCAGAAGCCAGGTGAGGGGCTTATTTATATATGTGAAATGCTGCCTATTGAATATGTTTAAGTTACGCCACTGCTATGTTCATGCACATTTGGCCCCACCTTCCTTTGACAACGCCTACTTTATGTGGCATGACCATGCCCATTTCGCTATGAGCGGCACACACTCATTCCTTCTTGGTGCCCAAGGGTTCCTCGGATCTCACAGGAACCTAGAAACGCCCCTGATGGGCGCTACTTAAAGAGGAACTGTAACGGCAAAACGTCCCCTGGGGGGTACTCACTCACCTCGGGTGGGGGAAGCCTCAGGATCCTGATGAGGCTTCCCATGCCGTCCTCTGTCCCATGGGGGTCTCGCTGCAGCCCTCCGTACAGCCATGACGTAATATTTACCTTCCTGGCTCCTGCGCAGGCGCTCTGACGGCTGTCGGCTCCAAAGTAGGCGAAAATACCCGATCGCCGTCGGGTCCGCTCTACTGCGCAGGCGCAAGTCTCCGGCGCCTGCTCAGTAGAGCGGACCCGACGGAGATCGGGTATTTCCGTCTACTTCGGAGCCGAGAGCAGCCACAGCGCCCCCGCTGGAGCCAGCAAAGGTAAATATTGAAATTACAGTCGGGCCTGTCGCCGGCTGTTCAGAGGGCTGCAGCGAGACCCCCGTGGGACGCAGGACGACGTGGGAAGCCTCATTAGGATCCGGAGGCTTCCCCCACCCGAGGTGAGTACCCCCCACAGGATCTTTTCAAAGTTACAGAGTCTCTTTAAGGATTCCTCTAAAAGGTTCATGTACTGCTCTTTTTCACACAAGATGAGATACATACAAAAGAAGGCTTTGAATGCGCTGCCCTAATGTCTATACAATACCTATCGCCCTAAAAGGAAATCAGTCCTCTTTAGAATGTTCTCCTTAGACCATATATGATTGTTTTCTTCCTGTCCTCTTTAAATCCAGTTTTCCTCTAAATCAAACAAAAGAAACATGATAGAGCTGTTGTAACAGCGATGGAGGGGGTCCAATCCCCAGTAACCACCAGTGATTGTTATCGAGTCACTTGCCTTCACCTCGTGCAAAGAGCATGGCCACCTCCTACTCTGTGTCTGCCATGGATACCCTCAAAGCAGTTCACAGAGAGATCATTGCGCAACACAACATTATCAGTATTGAGCATATACACATAGCCACTAGCCAGAGCGACACTAGCAAGTGCAGCATCTGCCACCATTAAACGATACATGTGCCTGTCCACTCACCATTAGACTCTGCTATCCACTCTGACGGAAAGCTGAATGCGCACCGGCACCTCTGTGCTTCTCCTTTATCCTGGCTATGAACCTTCTGGATCTGCACACCACTGCACCACACTCCAGACTTCCACAGCAGCTCCTCCCCAGACAACTCCAGGTTAACGTCTGCTGGTCTCCAACACACCTCTTAGCAGCAGCGAGTATATCCAGTTTTATTTAGGGATTAAGAAGCCTCAAATAGTATAAAAATAAATGGATTGACTAATGAGAGAAGGTGATACTATCAAAAACTTAATGCAAATCTAACCAAGAGTTACAGGGATGAGCTGTGTCAGATTGTATGGATTGGATGAGCGAATTATCAGCAATGCCAAATTCAGATACTTGCTGTCAGATGCCCCAATAATCCTGGTTCTATACCAGAATCCTAAAATACACAAATTCCTGCAAGAGCCACCGGGGCAGGCCCATTATTAGTGAGGTTTGAGGGTTAAATCAAAGAATAGCAAATAGATTGACTATTTCTTGCAACCTATTGTGGCAAAGTTGCCATGCTTATCTAAGGACACAAAGCAGATGCTGCAGAAATTTGAATTAGCTTTGATGGGGCCAAATAGTGTTTTGGTGACAGCTGACGTGGCATCACTGCATACAATTATTCCACACATTTATGGGGTGGCAGCGGTAAAATGGGCCTTGCAGAAGGAAGGCAGACCTAAACGACAAAAAATAAGTTTAAACTACATTTTTAAAATACTGCCTGAATCACAATTATTTTCGGTATGGAAGAGAATATTATAGACAGAGGATTGGATGTGCCTTTGGGGCAAAATTTACCTCTAGCCTGGCTAACATATTTATGGAGAGGTGGGAGAAAGAAATCCTGCAGCAAGAAAAGAGTGGATTGGTTAGGAATTGGTGGAGGCATATAGACAACCTGCTACTGATATGGGAAGGGGATGAAGGTCCGCTATAGGAATATACAGAGTGGTTGAATAAGAATCAGTTGGGCATCAAATTAGCAGTGAGTTAGAGTAGGCATGCAGTGGATTTCTTGGATCAAAGCATATTTAGGGAGAATGACAGAATTCTGATGAAAACGTAAGAAAAAAAAAAAGTACAGAAATAGATATATTCCCTATGATAGTTGCCACCACAAAAGGTGGTTGGAGAATATCCCAAAAGTACAAATGTGCAGAATAAAAAGAAACTGTTCAAATGTGGAAGATTTTAGATCACAGAGTCAAGTATTTACCCAAAAAATTTGAGGAGAGGCGGAACTGTAGAGTTATGTTGAATAGGGAGTTTAGGAAATTTGATGCTATGGACAGGTCTAGTTTATTGGTATACAGGACCCAGGAGAGCAGAATGGAAAGTGGGTATGAATATGCTGTTCTATTGGATTACAATTGTCAATTTAAAAGTTGAACCTCAAAACATGCAGGGCAGCACCAGTATAAGCCATAATTAGAAAAGTTCATTAGTTCCAACCAATAGCAAGGTGTGTGCAGAAAAGGATAATAATATGCATAAACCAAAAAATTCCGAAGCAAAATCCTCATAAAACCGCACCACCCATAAGTAGCAAAAAGTAAATAATGAACTTTATAAGAAAAGGTACACGATTACACAATGAATAAAAACAATTAAAACAAATGGGTCCAGGTACCACACATGAATAAATAAGGTACAGACTAACCAGCAAGCTCACGGTAAACCAGAATTCATTGGCGTGTGTGAGGGGCTACAATGGTCCTAAAAGCCCCCTTACTAAAATACAAAGGAAAACAAAAGTTTGCTTTCTTAAAACAGAAAGAATTTGCGATAATTCAGGTTGGAGTGAGCTTGAGATGTCTCTGTGAGAAAACGTGGAAAAGCCGCTGCATATGCCAAGAGCGAGGCGACTGACTCCGCGTCCAAAGCGGCGGTTTGCACGCATGGACACGCGTCTGGTAGTATAGTGGAATGCGGAAAAGCCGCCGCATGTCCTGACAGCAAAGCGGCTGTTTCCGCGTCCTACGTGGCGCTTTGCATACAGCAGCATGCGCTTGGTGTGGCTGGGTCTGTTAGTGCACATAGGCAGATGGAGAGCTATGCGCGCGCGGGCCTGAACTCAGGACCTTTATACCAGCAGGGGAAGTGTCAGCTGATCAGGAAGATCAGCTGATTCCTGCAGGACTCATGATTGGCTGAATGGCTCGGGCACTATAGCTTTTAATATAGCAAAATTGACAAGTGCTTGAATGCTTGTGGTAACAGCAAATACAAATTACAATGCAGGATCGTGATTTATCAATAGAACATTGATAAGTGACAACAGCACAAAGTTCAATGCTAACCTGAGTAAAGGGAGGCAGCAGGTGTGGGTGCCAATGGGTGCCAATGGGAACTGGTAGAATCGTCAGCTGACCGGCTTGGTCAGCTGACTCCCTTCTGGCTGTCATAAAAGTTCTGCCTCTCAGCGCACGCGTCCTTCTGAACCTGTGTGGACTATGAGTCCCAGCCACACCAGACATGTGTTGTGTACCACCCGCCGCGCTGGACGCGGAACCAGCCGCACCGCTATCAGGGCATGCGGCGGTTTCTCCGCGTTCAGCCATACTAGCAGATGTAGGCCCACGCGTGCAAACCACCGCGCGGAATCAGCCGCCTTGTTCTGAGCACACGCGGCGGCTTTTCCGCGTTTTCTGACACATGCATACTAAATGCATGTATTGCAGGTTCAGGCATGCAAAATTCAAACACACTACTATTAAATTCAATTGGGTTTTGCACAACTGTTTGGATACGCATTAAAAAGGGAATTGGCATTATCATTGTTATGTTTAATGCATAAAATTGCTTGCATGCTGAATGCGTGTACTGAAGTTTCATGCATGACTATTAAATTCTGTAAGGTTTGTGCAGATGCTTGGATAGATATAAATAGGGGAATTAGTATTATCACTATGCATGCATACAATTGCATGCATGCAGAATGCATGTTTTAAGATAAGGTGAAAAGAAAAGTCGAGTTATATTAAAAGTGAAGTGAAAGTGAAAATGTTTTATATGTGTATCTGTAAAACATGAAAAGCCGATACCTCAGCATTTACTGCATCTGAATATAATCCGACCCTTGAGCTGCCTGAATATCTTCCGCACTTGTTCCCGATGCATGAAATGTAACACTGTTCCATCTACAGATTGGAATGAATGTCAGCCACCTGCTGTTCTGTCCCTTCCTCTCCTCATCAGCCAGTGTGCAGTTCCCACTGTCAGCCTGATCTGTAGGCTTAGGTGGCGTCCAGGAAATGATGTCTATTTAATATACGCAAACACTGAATACATAATTGCATCATACAGTGCAGAGTGGATGTTTGTATAGGTGGTTATAAACAGATTATTACATTTGCCTGAATTTCTTTATATTGTATGCCTTTGGCAGGGCCCCTCTCCTTGTGTGTCACTCTACACATAATAATGTGAACTTGTGTTATTGGGACTACCACTCCAGTGTGTCTTCTGGCATTGCATTACTACTCGTATTGTGTTGTGTATCTTATTGCTTATTATCTGAATTGTGGTGTTGTTCATCCATTATCATTGTTGTAGTCTTTGTACAGCGCTGCGTAATATGTTGGCATTATATAAATCCAATAAATAATTTATTGAAATTGTGTACATTTAAAAAGGGTGCCTTATAGAATTGGTGCAAGGAAATCCTGATAGTACAATATTGGTAATTTTACTGTTCTCTGTATATACCAATATTCTACTATCCCTCACTGTAAACGTATTCTCACACTAACACTCCCCTATCTATGCCTAATACTTTCCTCCCTCACCTACTCCTAACACTAATCTCCCCCCATATATGTCTAATACTAACCTCCTTTACCTACGACGACACCCCAGTCCCTAAAGTACCCATGGTGCTTGGCTATATTATAGCCAATAGCCAAGCACCTAAATACTTATTCCAAGACCTCGGTGGTTAAATCTCCTCCCATGGTGCTAAGCTATAATATAGCCGAATCACGGGTATAACTATAGCTGGCCTTGTACCTAATATAGGTATGCACAATGTGCAGCAGAATCCTTATCATACATTATCTGCTCCCGGCAATCTCCTCCACTTCCTGGTTAGTTAGCAAGATCCATACAGCCAGCCAATCACCATGCGGGAACTGAAACGGCATGATGATTGGCTAGCTGCACGCCACTTGCTAAGTTAACTAACCAAGAAGTGGGGGAGGGGAGACACATTTGCCGGAAGCAGGTAATGTATAATAAGGCTTTTGCTGTGCACTCTGCATTCTTATATTAGGTATTGGACCACGCCTCTGCCCCTCCCCAGTTCCCTCTACCTCCCCCCCCCCCCCTCCACCACCACCACTGCAATATATAGTCAGGGCCGGTTCTAGACTTTTTGCTTCCTGAG